>NC_141877.1:68329364-68648728 GCF_056163025.1 Triticum urartu | reverse complement strand
TTTTCTATTTTGTTGTATTTTACTTTAATATATGCCAAAAAAGTTAGGTGCGTATTTACAGGAGAAATTTTGAAGCTCACTTGACTCCTCAGCCAAGTTACTTACACATTTTGTACAAACGGACTAAAGTGATCAGCAGGTGGCAAAGAACAACTTAACAAGCTTATAAGTTGTGACAACTGCATTACTACAAGACCATAAAGGAACAAGCTTAGATGTGCAGCTATGCTTATCTCCAAATCTAAGCCCCTTCCATGTGCCCCCTTCTATGAGCTAGACAAAATCCACAATTATGAACTGATCACCAATTTCCACCCACTGGAAGGATACATACTTTGAAACTGAAACTAAATAAGATTTTGCAAATGAATTCATACTTGCATGGTACCATCGCCTAAGACCATAGCATAGTATCTCTGGACATAGTTTTCTTCTATCCAGGTTATTAGCATTCTTTCCTTGGTATTTTACAGTTTTCATGCTATTCCATTAGAAAGATACCATATAAGTTCAATAACCAAGTGCCAAGAGCATCCATTTAAAATGTGGATTTAAAGAACTATTGTGATAGATAAGATCATCAGCAGCAGAGCTGAGGAACATGAGCTTACTTTATTCTCAAATAATGGGCAGGTATCTGTGGCAAGGGTGGGACACCTTTCCTGAAAATATTTGAATGACAGAAGATCAAAGGGGAGATGGGAGACACCTAAGATAATGTTTTCACTGAATTGAAGATAACTGATACTATAATCTTGACTTACTGCTCAAACGAGGCAATCAATGAGAACCATACGGGGTTCAGTGCCCTACTATTCTGGGCCTTCTGGCTAGCTGCAGCAACAGAAGTTGCATTCTTCGTCCGGCCAGTCCCTTTCTTTTTAAGCATTACTGGCTGTGGAGCATCTTTCTTGTCATCTTGAAATCTGGTCTTCCGTAGATTCTCCACGGGCTTCTCTTTGCTAGCATGTTCACTACTAGGAGATCCATTGGGCTGATCTCCCTTAACAGATGGACTTGACCTGAAGGACTTTGTTTTGCTTGCAGCCTCTACAAGACAGTTTAGAGGTTTCCATAGATCTGCCTTGTCCAAGTCCTTATCATCACCTGCTTTATCTTTATTAGAGTTATGACTTGACGTTTCTGCAATTGATGATGCCTGCAAATAATAACGTCAAATCACTGCTACTGATGACATGATGCACTAAATATACGTAGCTCATGCAAAACACAACAGCAAAGTAAGAAAAAAATGTTAAAAAGCACATTATTCAGTCAGGATGCTACAGCCGTTTTTTTACCTTTCTTCTTGTTTGAGGCACTTTGCTCAAGCTGTCCAGCAAGCTTAAATTATCAGGATGCTTATTGGCGCTACCATTATCCCTTTCTACAGGATCAAGGATAGGACCAAGGCCACGTAATGCAGCGGCAGCCTTCCTAGTAACGGCTCTTGTTCGGCGCCCAGTCAAACCCGTTGTTATTCGAGGTGTGTCAACCACCAATGAAGAGATAGACCTCTCTTTCCTTTTAATAGGCAGTGTAACTGGAGATTCTTTAGCACCGATCTTATTTCTTTTCAATGGGAAAATTTTTGACCTCACGTCTTGTTTATTGTGATCAGCCCTAAAATCAAAATAACAGAAATGAATAGAAGAAAAAGCACAAGTTTAGAATGTAAAATAGCATTCACCATAATAAAATCCCCCAATTCAGAAGAGCTACATGATAAAGTCCCGATCCTAGCAGGAAATAAGGGAAACAGATACTCAATTTAAAGTCAGTAAACATTACATACTCGGTCTCATACTATAGAATTCTATAAAAATATATCTAAAAATGACCTCACAAAAAGCAAATCCAGAAAAATAAACTATGCAAACAGCACTAGTATTTTAGACGAAAAGCAATTCATTAATACAGAAAGAATTACATTTTGCCAGTATACAGATCAATATAAATGGTTTTCTCCATGAACAAATGCTTGAGAAAAGATCTTGAAACAGAGGTATAATGACAGCAAAGTTTTGGTATTAGTAACACTTAAAATGGTGTCAGTTATTGAAAACATAAAATGCTGCCAGATATGAAGAACACTCGAGGTCAACAGTGGATACATATATTTATAAGCAATTTTTATATCAAGCTTAGTGGAATATTCTGTTCCACAATGCATTGCCATAGTAGGAACCTTAGACGGAAGTATATTTCTAACATCATATAAGATAGTTCGCCAAATTGCAGGTGTACAGTTCATTGGCGTGTAACAATCCAGAAGGATGCTCAGAAAGCTTATATATATATTCCAGCTTTATTCAGAAAGCTGGGTAAATCGTTTATACTGCTATTGACTACCTTCAATCTGTAGTTCATTCCAACTATCTGTTTGATGATTTAAGATCAAAATTTAACTCTTAACATATTTTTATACAATGGAAATAGATGCTAACAGTAATCAATCAAGAGAACTTAGCAGTGAAGTAAAAAAAAGACAGAGCAAATAAACATGTATTATGACACTAGAAGACGTAAAAGAACATTTGATAAAGCAAACAATCTAACAGAACAAAAGTTTAACTTCATACAGTGTCTCCCACCCAAAAATATAAGATCAGGAGAAGAATACCTAAGCTTCTCAATTGGGGTGCAGCCGAGATCAATTTTACATACTGGACAATGGTCACACTCTTCATCATTAAGCTTCTTATAGATACACTTTCTACAAACTGCATGATGCCAAGAAAAAAGTTCGAAATAGTGAGGACTCAAGATGTGTGGATTTCATAGCATTGGTGCTTCATTATAGAGGGGTAAAGAAACTGCAGCGTGAAAATTCCTTTCTGTAGAAAACACAAAGAATGCTCTGAAGTGTCTGTACATCATGGAAGAAAATCATGCATGCAAATGAATGAAAACCTGACTCTAGCCTTGACCATATAGCATAAAATTCCCCAAAACTGTTACAATTAAACAAAGGAGGTTGATCGACAAAAAATATCATTAACAATGTTTTTATAACAAAAATTGGATAGGAAAACATTGTAGTAAACTCCTGTGTCCTACAGATTTAAGCAAAGCAACAAG
Source organism: Triticum urartu (assembly GCF_056163025.1). NCBI lineage: Eukaryota > Viridiplantae > Streptophyta > Magnoliopsida > Poales > Poaceae > Triticum > Triticum urartu. Next base: position 68,645,647 of record NC_141877.1, on the reverse strand, counting down.
ATGTGCGTGTTTTTTTTTCAGAAGTTAAAATGGAGATAATATTTCTATCAGCCAATTTGGAACTGTTATTTACTTAACATCCACACATGCCAATCTAAAAAAACAAGAAAAATAAATAAATAAACTAGGAGGAGGTGCGCAATAGATCAAAACCACCTATCTTTCCTCCCAGTTACCAAAATGTCATTAATAAACTAACTACTGTACTTTTTAGTATCAGATATATATCAAAATGAGGTGTCTTCCAAGAAGCTTATTTTAGAACAAAGCTACAATTGGCTAGATAAAATGGTGAAGAGATTTTACAAAAAGGAGACAGAGCTCAAATGATAGTCACACCCTAACCAAAATCAAGTAAAAGGAAACATTGTAGCAATAGATGTGACTATGTGATAGATCAGGTTCATGTATCATTTTACTGCAAGGATTTAAAGCTTGAATCATCTGCCCAAGAGATACCAATGTCACTCCTAACATCTAAACAAAGTGACAATGAAATAATTACAAACACCAGAAACAAATCAAGATTGACAATATCTCAAGGGCACACACGATATGAACAACTACAATTACTGAATTCATGCATGCATAATAATTAGATAGCTTGAAAATATTTACACAACGGTGATTCCACATTGGGGACCCCAAAACAATGTGTACTGTTCCACCAATTACAGGCCAACATTGCAAGTACCCCGCGTGCAAAACAAAGCAATAGGCTAAAATCATCATTCCAATCTCTTACAGCATTAGTATAAATCATGAACTCGAGCTAGATGCTATCTCAGACCAGAGCACGGCAAGTTAATATAACATCACGAATAGTAGCAATGGGGAACTAAACAACTATCTGAACAAGATTATACGCACCAAAGCAGTTGACAGATTTGCACAAAGATAACAAATCTACGTAAACCCATCCGTTGAACCGCAGATTGAATCTACAAGCATGGAAGTTACGAAACGAACACGAGGAACGAGTCCCCCAGATTGACGTGCAATCAAGAGGCGCACCCGCGACACGAGCATAACGCCAGAATCGGACGCACGCAAGAACAATGAACAATGCAAGAACCATGTAGGGGGTGGCAATACAGCATCCCCGGATCAGGGAATGGCGAGCTCGACGCAACCAAAACCGACGTCGCCGACGGCCGAATCCGGAGCCCCAAGAACGCGTCGAATCGCCGCCGCAATGCTCGACACCGCGGGAATCTTCGTAAAGATTTAAGCCTTCGATGCTACCGGCGGCGGCGGCGCCGTACTAGTTGCAGCGGTGGAGCGGGGTACTCACATGTGTGAAGGCACTCGGAGATGGTGGTGGCGTTGCGGAGCAGGCGGTGGCAGAGCTGGCACGTCATGCAGCGCGCGAGCTGCTCCCGCTTCACCATCACCACCCCGCTCCCCTCCACGGCCACGGGCCGCCGCCGCGGTCGCCCCCGCCCCCTCTTCACTCCCCTATCCGCCTGCGCCTCCGCCACCTTCACAGCATCCTCCTTCGCCTGCTCCCCGTCAGCCTCCTCCATCACCTCCACCTCAGCCACCGCCGCCGCCGCCGCCATCGGTGTGTCCTCCGGCGGGGCCGGCGATGCGGGCCCGCTCTGCATGGCGTGGGGCCCCAGCGCAGCTAGCGCCACATGCTGCGGGGGCGCAAAAGCAGGGACTTTCTACCCGCCGCCTCTCCCCTGAGCGTTGAAATGGGAGGAGAGATCGAAGAAGAGGAGGACGCCGACGAGGTGGAAGAAGGGAGTTGAATATGAGAGAGAGAGAGAAATAAGTATTTGCGTATTAATCGAGGGAAGGGGGAAGGAGAAGAAACGGAGGACGGATGGAGAAGCCAGAGAGGTTAATTGCGTTGGTTTTATGTATGTATATATATTGAAATTGGTTTTCTATCCTTGCTTTTGTACTATATATTTTTTTCATTTGCTTTCCTTATCTTTTGCTGTATAAAACACAATAAGTCTGTATTAGGGGGTGTATACACATATTTGTGTCGCAATATATATGGTGAGAAAAATGTGATGTGGTAAGGTTACCGAACATTTCTTCTGATATATGTTATGTATGGCTGGATCCAACACCGTGTTGATAAAAGCAAATATTTTGTATTATTTGCAGCACGAAGCTTCCAGAGATGTAACGGACAATAATAGGCGTATTGCCGTTTCCACTTTTGTCATGGAAAAATAGATGGCAGATAGTTGTTGCTTGTTGTCATCGATAACCGCTTTGCATGAATGTGATTAAATGGGCATATCATGATGATCCTTCGCTGTGAAGCGTAAAAAAATATAATAAATACTACATCTCTCTCAGTTTACAGGGCGTGCACGTATCTTTAGGTCGTCAATTTGACCAACCTAATACAAGTCATATATTACAAAAAATATACCAACATAAACTTCGGAGTTTCTACTTTCAAAATGTATAATTTTTATGTTATATAGTTTATATTAGGGTGATAAAATTGACAACCTAGATATACGCGTAGGACTTATAAACTGAAACAGAGAAAATATTATTAATGTCGCAATATACGCACGTTAGAAACGTATCTTGGCGTTATAATAAGCATATATATTATTAATGTCGCAATATAAGCACGTTAGAAATCGTATCTTAGTGTTGACAGTAACACTGTGATGACTATTGGGTTCCTTTTTTATGGATACATCCTGATTCCTGAGAAAATAGCTTCCTAACTAGTATATGTTCCTACAGTACGCAAAGCATGATAGAAATGGGTACATTGTCGTCGTAGAAAACCTTGATACTTGGCAGCCAAGTATTTTTTTTTTGTCTCATTGATAGTTGTATGTCTCTGCTCAAATTAAAATTAGTTCATCGTCATGGTGATCAATTCGGTTCTATATGTGTGCAAAAACAAACTAATACATTGTGTTCTATTAAAGGTAACTAGCTTATACATATAATAATGGAAATTGAATTCAGGCGCAAAAAATGGCAATTGAATACCTATGAAATCGAGATTTCGATTTTGTGATTTTATTGTCTTCATTGTATTGTTCTCATTCTTTCTAGTGGTAATGACATAGTAAATACCCATTAATGGCGAGAAAATTGTGTCATACTAAAGTTCATGAACTAAACTTCTCATACAGGCTGGATCCAGCAAATACCGTATCAATAAACACAAATACTTTGTATCTTCTGTAGCGAAGTTTCTAGAAACGTAACGGGCAATAAAAGACATCCTACCATTTCCATTGTTTCCACCGAAAAAAGATGGTAGATAGCTATTTCTTTTGTCATCACGCTTTTGCATGGATATGATTAAATGGGCATCTCTTGGAGATCCTTCCCCTTGACGTGTAAAAAAAATAAGCATGCAATATTAATATCGCAATATATGCTCATTAAAATCGAACCTTATGCGAAAATTAGTGGTGTGCTAACTATTTTGTGTATTCCTTTTGTTCTCTCTCTGGGTATATCTCGGAAAACTAAATTTCTTTAGTAGCTAGAGCATGATAAAAAAAGGACATCATTGTTGTTTCATTGATAGTCGGTGTCTCTGCTTGGGTCAAAACTAGTTCACCATGTCATGGTGACCATCGAGGTTCTATTTGCGTGCAAAACAAACTAATGCATCATATTTTATTATGACTAACAAGCTTGCATCGTATAAATAGTGACAGTCTAGCTAATTTTGCTCGTACCAAAGGTAGAACCATGACTTGGTTGGGTTCTGGTCCTGAGGAAATTGTCCAGTTAGCTACTGATGATTGTAATTCTATGAGTTGAGTAATACAAGTTATTCACCCGCAAAAAAAATTGTACCTTAGTGCTAAGAGTAGTGTTCTAATGACTCTTTTTTTTCTTGCTCTATATACATATTGTAAAAATATTTTCTTAACTTATCTATGTTCCTTGAGTAGGAAAAGGAATGATATACACATTGTCGTGGTATACAATCTTTATTACTTGGTAGCTAGCTACAATTTGTCTCATTGATAGTCGTTGTCTCTACTTGGGTCTAAATTAGTTCACCATGTCAGGGTGATCATCTAAGGTTCTATTTGTGTGAAAAGTAAACTAGTATATATGTTCTATTATGGCTAACAAGCTTGTATCATACAGATATGGCCCTTTAATACATATTCATCACTTTTGTTTAGCAATTTTTGCATCTTTTCCATAGCTCTTTGTTGTTCAATTGCAATTTTAGCAAGTTTTTTGTAGCTAGGTTTTGCTTCACATTCAGAGTCATCATCACTTGAATTACTAAAGTAAGCTTCTCGTGAGGTTACCTTGTCACCTCTTGCCATGAAGCAATAGGTGGGAGTGTAGTCGTCAGCATAGTCTTCAGTGTTGGTGGAGTCACCCTTTTCTTCATGGTCGAAGATGGACTTGCTGAGAACTGCGTAGCGAGAGCCAAGCTTGCTACCCTAGAGTCGGATTCCTCCTTAGATTCCTCAGCTTCCTCAGGTTCTTCCTCAGAATCCATTTCCTTCCCAATGAAAGCACGAGCTCTGACGGAGGCGCTTTTCTTCTTCCATGATGACTTTGATGAAGACTTTGAAGATTTCTTCTTTTTCTCATCAGTGTCGTCATCCTTGCTAGACTTCTTCTTCTTTGAGCCCTTTTTCCAAAGGGGCAGTCAACGATGTAATGGCCTGGCTTCTTGCATTTGTGACAAGTTCTCTTATCGTAGTCTCGATCAAAGCTTCTCAAGTGTTCTTCGAGTCATACTTTGAAGACTTTCCAAATCGATTTCTCTTGGAAAACTTCTGGAACTTCCTCACAAGCATAGCCAGCTCTCTGCCACTTTTCTCAACACTATTGAAAGTGCTAACGGCACTTAAGCTATATTTTGGTGTGATGACAATGTGGTTAGTTGAACTAATATCGGTTGCTAAAGTTTATCTCAGGTTATTGGTTCTAAGTGCCCGCGATGGAGATGTGCGACCCCCCATTTCAAAAAGGACAAAGGCGTGGTCTTTCGACGCTTCGAAGGTTTAGTTTTGGTTTGCTTCAAGTCGTAGGAAAGACCGCACTATTAAGAGGGGTCTGTGTGGATAAATGTTGTGTGGGAATGCCTTTGCCGAGCCTTACTCTCTTACCCTTCCCACTCCAACCACCTCATATGAACCTAGTGTGTGTGCTGTGGTACTCAGAAAGTTGCAACAATAAGTTACTGGGTACCCCGTGCGCACGGGGTACTGGGTAACTCTTTGGGTACCCCGTGCGCACGGCGTCTTTTGACCCTCGTGCGCACGGGGTACTGGGTAACTCTCTGGGTACCCCATGCGCACGGGGTCTTTTAACCCCCGTGCGCACGGGGGGTGCGATTGTCTCTGGATACCCCGTGCGCACGGGGCTGACTTAGCCCGTGCGCATGGGGTCCAACGGGCAGAAATCCCCACTAGCCCATGAACATTATAAAAGGCCTTTCTTCCTCCTCCAACCTTCAATCCTAATGTCTTGTTGAGCTCCACCATTGCTACACCCCATTTTGCTCAATACTCTCAATCCCTCCACCCATACTTGTTGAAACTTTGGGGATTGGGAGAGCAAGACCCGATCTACAACTTGACCAAACCAAATCGCGTTCCCCGCAACATTTCTTCCCCATTGACTTGTTACTCTTGGAGCTTGGGCTCCTAGGCGGTTAGAGGTTCCTCCAGAAGCTTCCTTTCTTGTGGTGTGCTCTGGAGAAGTTTGTAAAGGTGTGGTGGTCGCCTTCAAGACCAACCCTGAGTGGTTCGAGGCTCATCCGTTGGGGGTGACTCGAAGGAGAATACGGTGAGCCTTTGGTGGCATTCCGCAAGCTTTGGCTCTAGCACCGCTCCAAACGGAGATTAGCTCTTCCCCAAGGAAGAGTGAACTTCGGGTTAAAATCCGCGTCCTCGTCTCACTTGTGGTTAATCCTTTCCCGCACCTTTCTTTGTTGTTGTATGCTTGTTGGCTTGCTAAGTAGTTTGTTTCCTAGCTTTTCTTCTTGGAGCTTGCTTGTCATATAGGTTGCATTCACCTAGTTGCATATCTAGTGAACTCTTTTATCCGCTAAGCCTTAAAATCTACAAGAAAGATTAAAATTTGTAGTCTCCTATTCACCCCCCCCTCTAGTCGGCCGTATCGATCCTTTCAATTGGTATCAGAGCCTCGTGCTCTAATATAAGGTTTTACAACCTTAGAGGATATGGTCGATCTAGGGAATGAGGGAGGTAGCCTACCCATTGCGGGGGATGGTCAAAACCAACCCCCCACCGCGACTGAGACACTTGGTGCTCCGGTCGTTGCTCCTGCCGCTACTACTAACCTGAATGTCCCCTTGACCGCGGCCGATCTTCTTTCAATGTTTGCGGACCTCAAAGTCTCTATGTTGAAAGAGGTTCGTGCCTCGGTCAAGGAGGAAATTGATGCTTGCCTAAAGCCATCAACGTCCGCATCAAACTCGTTTAACCCAAATGAGGTTCATGATGCGGATGACTCGAGGGAACCTCTTGCTTCCCCGGCTCGTACTCAAGTTCCCCAGTATAATGATGTGGAACCCTTTTACTCTCCTCAACCCTTGCAACATCACCACATTAATCCTATTGGGCCTCCGCCCCTTTGAAAGCTAATGCATTTGCTAAGTGGAAGCTAGATATGGATTCTCACATGCGCAGTGCTTCAACTCAATTGTGGTGGATTGTGGTCAATGGATTCAACCCCAAGGACCCAATGAATCTCACTCCAAGGGAAGCAGTTGACGATCAACTCAATGCTACCGCACACAACATGCTTCGCAACGCTGTGGCTGAAGACTATAGTGATTCCATTGCTCTTCTCAAAACCGCAAAGGAAATTTGGGATTGCCTTGAGGAGGCTCTTGAAGGAGATGAAGCAATTCGAAGATCTCGGTTGGCCTTGCTCAAACAAGAAGTCAATCTCTTTGTGAGGAATGAGGGTGAGTCCGCAGAAGAGGTTTACCGAAGGTTGAAGTCCCTTGTGCTCAACTTGAGAACCTTTGGGTGCACTTGGGCAAATGATGAATTCATCAAGTTCAAGTTCATAGATGCTATGGTTCTCACAGAACATACCATGGTCATGATGGTTCATCAACGCCCGGACTATCACAAGTTGACTTCGGCTCAAGTTGTTTCCACCTTCTCTACCCATATTCTTTTGGAAACCAAGTCCAAGAAAACATTTGCAATAGCTCAAGCAACCAAGAACTCCAATCTTGCCTTCAAGGCCAAGAAAGTGATGAGCCAATCCTTAAGGGAGGAAGAAGTGAGTGAAGAGATATGTGAGGAGGATAATGATACCTCGTGCCTGGCAAATGATTTTGCAGAAGACTTGGCTCTCTTAGTTAAGAAGTACTCCGGGACCATGGCAAACAAAGGAAGAAATCTTCAAGGAAGATCTTTTGGACGAAGGAAATGCTACAATTGTGATAGCCCAAGACACTTTGTTCATGATTGTCCATATGAGAGACGTGAAGACAAGTCCGAGAAGCTTGTGCTTAAGAAGAAGAAGTTCACCAAGTTTGCAAAGAGGAAGGATGACAAGGCTCTTGTTCATGAAGAATACATGTCTGGAGATGAAGATGACGGTGATGATGATCAAGTGGGCACGGCCGCCTTCGCCATGCATGCCACTACCTCCTCCTCCACCACCGGCCTCTTCGACTCTCCAAACGAGGACAAGCCATTCACTCATCGATGCCTCATGGCCAAAGAGGTAAAAACAAAGCCCAAACCCAAGAGACCCGACAACTACACTCCCAATGTCTCATGTGAGATAGTGGAGGATGAGTGTGAGGAGGGTGTGGATAATGATGAGGAATCCTTAATGGCTTTCATGAAAAATCTTCATGGTGAAGCTCGTGCTCGTTTTGGCGATCTCCTTAAGTCACTCGCCGAACGCGATGACTTTATTGAGAACGTTGAGAACCTCCTTATAGAGGAAAAAGAGAGAGTTGATCTCCTCGGGCACGAATGAGGGAGTCCTGGATTAGGGGGTGTTCGGGTAGCCGGACTATACCTTCAGCCGGACTCCTGGACTATGAAGATACAAGATTGAAGACTCCGTCCCGTGTCCGGATGGGACTTTCCTTGGCGTGGAAGGCAATCTTGGTGATGCGGATATTCAAGATCTCCTACCATTGTAACCGACTCTATGTAACCCTAACCCTATCCGGTGTCTATATAAACCGGAGGGTTGTAGTCCGTAGGCAATCAACTCCATACACAACAATCATACCATAGGCTAGCTTCTAGGGTTTAGCCTCTTTGATCTCGTGGTAGATCTACTCTTGTACTACCCATATCATCAATATTAATCAAGCAGGAGTAGGGTATTACCTCCATCGAGAGGGCTCGAACCTGGGTAAAAAACATCTTGTCCCTTGTCTCCTGTTACCATCCGGCCTTGACGCACAGTTCGGGACCCCCTACCCGAGATCCGCCGGTTTTGACACCGACATTGGTGCTTCCATTGAGAGTTCCTCTGTGCCGTCACAATAAGGAAGGATGCCTCCTCCCGTCTTTAAAGACGGCGCCGTTGCTAAGGGAGCCTTGGCTGTCGGCCAAACCCTCCGGCTAGGTGGTTTCCTCATGACCGCCTGTTCGGCTATTGCACCGACGGTGACCTCTCGGGTCATCAAAAGCAACCTACGCGTCAGCTCGGAGCTCGTCGAGCAGCTAGATCCAATGGAGCTCTCTTCCGTAAACGAGCTCTTGGATCGCATCGCCGCCCTGGGGGTCGCTACGGATTACGACCAAGTTGGGCTTAAACCCGATCTAAGAGAAATTAACTCTCCCCAAGTCACCCACCATGTTGCCGTGGTAGAGGCGCAGTGCGGCGACCCTTCATCTATTTTAAGGACTAGCTACGTCCGAATTCCCGACTCCTCCAAGCCGGATACCCGCGGAGAGGAGGATGTAACTCAAGACCTGAGCTTAGGATCAGGCAACGGGCTAGATTCGTTGGACAACATCCAAGAATCCGAACTTCAGAGTTCGAAAACTCTTCGGCCTCCGAATCTTGGATTGGGCGAGGTTTCAGATTCAACGACACCCGCCCACCCAAACATAAGCGATCTCTCCCAAATCAGGCAGAGGCCCGAGGAAATAGTACATCATTACTAGGCCAGATTCCTCCTGGTTATGAACAGGATAAAGGATTGCTGCGAGGGAGACGCAATCTCAATTTTCTGCAGTAATTGCACGGATGAGGGAATCCTTAACGCCGTAAGTCATCGTGATATTACACGCTTCACTGACTTGACGTCCATAGTACAAAAATACTGTGCGATGGAAAGCGCCTGGAAAACCGAAATAAAGTTTTGGGATAATTCGGCCTTGAATAGTAATCCCGTCCGAACTAAGAGGGTGCATCATCATAGGACACCCGGGATAAACACCAAAAAACCAAAACCCTCTACAGGGCATGGAACCGTACTGGAAAGGTGGCTTGATGGACCCTGTAGAATTCACAGTACAGAGGACGCCACACCAACTCACAGCCTTAGAGCATGTTGGATACTCCGGCAGGTGGCCAAAATTGGCGAGGACCTCTTAATTCCGGAGGTCGCAGAAAGCCAGCCCGAGGACACCAGTACCGTTCTCACAGTCTTCGAGAATTTCGCATCAAACAATATGCGAAAAAGAACACTCCGCAGCCTCGCCGAAGTCTATCAAGTTGCAACAATAAATCCATGGAGTGACACTGCTATTACCTTCAACGCAAGTGATGAACCTAGATTCCGAACAGCCCAAGAACCAGCCGCATTGGTCCTCAGTCCCATAGTGGACGACTTTCGCCTCACCAAGGTGCTCATGGATGGAGGCAGCGGACTGAACCTCATTTATGAGGAAACCCTTCAAAAAATGGAAATAGACTGGAACCGCATCGAGCGAAGAAGCACAACCTTTAGAGGAATAATCCCTAGTCGGGAAGCGCGCTGCACAGGAAAAATCACACTAGATGTGATGTTCGGCACGCCGGATAATTACAGGTCCGAAGAAGTTTCCTCGACACCACCGCAGAACACGCCGGATAATCACACTAGATGCCACCGCAGGACACGATTTGTTGTGTTTCCTCGACGCATACTCCGGTTACCATCAAATCAAGATGGCAGAATCAGACCAAGCTGCAACAGCATTCATCACACCATACGGCCCATTCTGCTTCAACACAATGCCCTTCGGGCTAAAAAACGCCGGCGCAACATATCAGCGCATGATCCAGACATGTCTGGCAAATCAGATCGGCAAAACAGTGGAGGCATATGTGGACGATGTGGTTGTCAAATCAAGACATGTCGAATCTCTAGTAGACGACTTGAGGCTTACATTCGATAACCTCCGAAAATATGACATCAAGCTCAACCCGGAAAAATGCATCTTCGGCGTTCCAGCCGGAAAGCTCTTGGGCTTCATTGTATCCGGTAGAGGAATTGAAGCAAATCCAGCCAAGATCCGAGCTTTGTCACAATTGGATATCCCAAAGGACCTCAAACAAATACAAAAATTAACCGGATGCGTGGCGGCTTTAAGCCGCTTCATCTCCCGCTTGGGAGAAAAGGCACTACCCCTCTATCGCCTCCTTCGGCGCACCGAACACTTCGAGTGGACGGAGGCCGCCACGGCCGGACTTGATGAAATAAAAGTCATATTGGCAAAAAACCCAGTCCTGGCCGCGCCGAACACCGGCGAACCAATGTTATTGTACATTGCAGCAACACATCAAGTTGTCAGCGCAGTACTCGTTGTCGAGCGAGAAACGTATGGACACAAATTCCCCCTTCAAAGGCCGTCTACTACGTATCCACCGTCCTCACTCCATGCAAATCACGGTACCCGCATTATCAAAAGATTGCATACGCGGTATTCATGGCATCCCGGAAGCTACGACACTACTTTCAAGAGTGTTCCATAATAGTAGCCTCGGAAGTACCACTCAACGATATTATCAACAACCGCGACGCAACGGGCTGGATTGCAAAATGGGCCATCGAGCTTCTCCCGTTCGATATAACCTATAAGCCACAGCGAGCTATTAAATCGCAAGTTTTGGCCGACTTCGTCGCAGAATGGACGGAGGCCGAGCTCCCTAAAGAGTACGGCACATATTCAAATTGGATTATGCATTTCGATGGCTCCAAAATGTTGGCCGGACTGGGGGCTGGCGTCGTCCTGACGTCCCCCACAGGAGACATAGTCCAATATGTGCTCCAGATCATGTACATGGATTCCAACATTGCAGCCGAATATGAGGCCCTCCTACATGGCCTCCGGATAGCAGTATCCATGGGTATCTAGCGCCTAGAGGTACGCGGGGATTCAAACCTCGCGATATCCCAAATAAATGGAGACTTCGACGCCAAGGAACCAAAAATGGCAGCTTACCACAACGCCGTCCTAAAAATGTCAGCTCGGTTCGAAGGGCTGGAGTTTCACCATATAGCCCGAGAAAACAATCAAGCAGTGGACGTCCTGGCACGCATCGGAGCAAGACGCGATGCAGTCCCCCCCAGCATCTTTTTGGAAAGATTGTTCAAGACATCCGTAGCATGGGAGGGGGAACCCGCAAATAACAGCCCGGACCCAGCCGCACCACTCGACGCCGAACAATCTGACACAATTGGAGGCTCTGCCAATGAAATTACACCTTCAGCCCACGTAATAATGGCGGTCATCGCCCCGTGGACAGAACCATTCCTAGCCTACCTTACTAGGCAGGAACTCCCGGAGGACCAAAACGAGGCCCGCTGCATAGTGCGGCGATCTAAAGCCTATAGAGTCCATGAGGGAGAGCTTTATAAGAAAAGCACTACCGGAGTCCTTCAAAGGTGCATCTCTGAAGAGGAAGGGCGGAACCTTCTGGCTGAAATTCATGCCAGACTCGGTGGTCACCACGCCGCTGCTCAGTCCCTTGTTAGCAAGGCTTTCCGTACAAGCTTTTATTGGCCGACGGCCCGGGCAGACGCTCAGGACCTAGTCCAACGATGCGCTGGTTGCCAACTTTTTGCCAACCAAAGCCATATGCCACCCACCGCACTCCAAACTATACCCATCACCTGGCCTTTTGCGGTCTGGGGGCTTGACATGGTCGAACCCCTTAAAGGTGGGACCGATAGGAAAAAATACTTACTGGTCATGGTGGATAAATTCACCAAATGGATAGAAGCCAAGCCTGTTAAAACGGCCGAATCCGGACCTGTGATAGACTTCATATCCGGGGTTGTATACCATTATGGCGTCCCCCACAGCATCATAACCGATAACGTTACAAACTTTACCGCCGACGAGGTAAAACTCTGGTGCAAAAACATGGGCATCAAGCTCGATTATGCTTCCGTCTATCACCCACAAACCAACGGCCAGGTCGAACGTGCAAATGGTCTTATCATGAGCGGCATTAAACCCAGACTGGTGCGGTCCCTCAAGGAATCTAACACGCACTGGGTAGAGGAGCTCGACTCCGTGCTATGGGGGCTGCGGACCACGCTAAATCGTACCACCGGATACACACCATTTTTTATGGTGTACGGCGCAGAGGCAGTTCTGCCCTACGACATAATTCATGACTCGCCTAGAGTGCGCATGTACGAAGAAAGAGAAGCCGAGCTCGATCGGCAGGACAACTTGGACGCCCTGGCGGAGGAGCGTAACGTGGAAAAATCCCGTTCCGCATTTTATTAACAGCAGGCCCGAAGATATCAAAGCAGAGAAGTACGGGCCAAAAATTACAATGTTGGCGAACTAGTTCTACGCCTGCCGGATAAGAAAAAGGACAAACTCAAGCCCAAGTGGGAAGGTCCATTCATAATCGACCAAGTCCTGACTGGCGGGGCGTACCGCCTGCGAGATGCGTCGGATAACCGAGTCGAGCCGAACCCATGGAACGCCACCCATCTCCGAAGATTCTATGCCTAGCGCCGGACTCTGTGTTCGTCTCCTTCCTCTGTCCATTTTTTGCATTTTTCTGTCTTACATTTCTCTCCTTCCCCTCTTTTCTTTTATAGCCCTTAAAGGCTCATCTAGTGACGCGCCACTCGCGCTCATTAAACCTGGGGGCTTCTTTAACAGAAGCTTATTTATACGGGCTTCACGCCCAACACATGCGTCAAACTTCCACATGTACCCTTTTTTTCACCATTATATGCATCGATATGACTTAAGTTTTGGCCAAGCTGGGTTGCCTGGCTCCTGTGCTTACCCCTACGTTCCCGATTGTTCGGCTAGGCGGTAAAGGGAGCACCTCTGCGATTGTTACTGCCGGGTCAGCCGGATGTGTACCTCAGATTGGGTGAAGCCGAAAGCTAGCGTTCTTAAGGGAATATTCGGTCGGTGAGATAAAAGATGATCTTTTTACTCATTCTATGCGCCCCCAGATGCTTTTTTCTGCGTCTTTTTACGCAGTTCAGACATGCACTTTAGGGCATGCCTCCCAGCGAAAGGAACCCCTAACGGAACTATTCTCTCTGGAAGATGTTTCTTACTAACCATGTAATATAACATAACTAGTTGGGCACTTGTCTGATAAAGCACTAATGACCCCTACGCCTGGTCTCCACGCATACCACAGTTCTTATATAACCGCTATGGTATTCGGACACACTCCGGACCGTCAGGTCCCGAGGTTGAAGCAAAAAGGTCGGCAACGACAAACGATCTACAATCCGGCTAGAAGGCATTACACATGTCAATTCAAAATTACATAGTCATTCTGACTGATTGTATTCCTCTTCTATACCATCTAACAGGCTGTCTAATTTACAGTCCTGCTGGGAATACTTCGCGGCCAACTCTACTTGGCCGTATACTAAGCTCACAGGGATCTCCTTCCCGTCAGGCCCCACTGGTCCGACCTCGGCCATGTGGTTTGGGTCAGACTTCGTAAAACGGGTCTTCACCATGGCCCAGGCTTCCCTAGCGCCTTGTCGGCAGGCCAATATCTTCCACAACCGGAAGCGCCGCCGAGCTCCCTTCAGCTTCTCCGCAAGCTCTCCAAGGCCCTCGGGCATGGAGTGGGCAGGCCATAAGGCTTGGGCAACACCTCGCATCGCCTGTCGAATTCGCTCGTGCAGTTGCATGAGTTCGGGAAGAAGGTCACTCGTAGAACCGGGCATCTCCTCTGCAGGACGACCTGTGAGCATACCTACAGACATTACTCTGTTAGTCGACTTCCTCGCCGAACTCTTTTTTCAAAGTTCGTTCAAGCACTTACTAAATATGTCGCGTCGAAGCCAATGATTCTCCTTCGTGGAGTCCTACAGTTGGCCACGAACATCTTTAAGTTCGACGTCCAGCCTGGTGTTGGCATCCTGAAGATCATTCTTCTCTCGCCTCACCTTTGTCAACGTACTCTCACCGGCCTTTAGCCGGCGTAAGAGTTGTTGCTTTTCCGGATCGAGTCCGGCGCCATCTGCAACATGATTTGTCAGATTTGCACCCACACCGCACAATACTAATCTTTCGAAGTGTATCTTACCTGAGAGGGTCTCTTTGGACTCCCCTGCTGCGGCTAGTGCGGCCTCTAGTTGGGCCTTGCACTTTTCCAGCTCCTGGGACAGTACAGTATTCTTCTCTGTAAGAACCTGAATATTAAATGATCCTTAAATCAGTTGCTCTAACTGTTTCAAGTCTCGGGGGCTACGGGTATATATATATTTGACCAAAATTTTCTTACCCGTATGTCTTTTACATACTGCTCCGTGGCTCTGGCTAAACCATTTTGAGCGGCACGGAGGTACGCATCTCCCGAATTAAAGGCATCTAAAGCCTCTTGGGAGAAACAAGCGTCACATAGAACTGTCCGGCGACGCCTGTGGTTCATGGCACTCTCCACTTCAGAATTTGTGGCAGACAGCCTGTCCGCATCCTCTGTCGGAGGAGCGTCCGGTGCGCGCCTTGTGCTCGCCTCCGCTTCCTGGCCAGACGTTGGAGCCTGGCTGGTGGAGGCGCGATTGGCAACCTCTCCGGATATAGTCCGGCGAGGTCTCTTCGTTCTAAAGATAGCACGAACGTTAATATGCCCGGACAGAATAACACCAGGGAAGCAGAGGGTGCGCTATACCTTTGCGCCGGCATCTCAGTCCGGACTACATTCCTTTTTTCCCCACGGGGCCCTGCGGCCCCTCATTGGCTAGCCGCCGCAGGTTCGGCCTCCTGCCTCGGAAATCTCCCCTGCAAAACACGGTTGTCATCAGAAACACCGGAATACGTGAGAGTGGAATCTCTCTCAAGGGAATGAGACTCCGGTTTCTGTCACCTGGGAGGCCGGGATTAACCCCGGGTAATCAGCCGTGATGGCTACCAAGATATTGTCCTTGCTTAGCTGATGGAACACCCCGTCGATAAGCTCCACCGATATGTCCGGATCCTCTTCCGAGTCCGGATCGAGGGACCGTTCTGGGTCCTTGGGTTGTGGAGGGCGGCTGTTTATATCCTTTACCACCTGTCGCAGTTCCTGCATTGAAGTCGTTAGACTACATATCTAACCGTGGGAGTACAAAACAAACGGGCAAGCGCAGTTGTTCACTTACCCAACTTGGAGGATCGTACATAGTAAATCCGGCCTGCGGGTTGACGTGGAGGAATTCCTCCTTTTCTCCCTTGTACAAAGAGGATAAGATCTTTACTAGGGCGGCAGCTGAAGCCGGCCCCTTACGACCATAACGGGTGGTGTCATCCTCCCCCTTGAAATCCCACATGGGGTGGCCTCTATATTGAAGTGGCTGCACCCCCCGCATAATGCATGCGGCCATGCTCCAATCATGGTTAGTCCGGAATGAGCCAACAGTCTTATCCGGCCCATCAGGTAAAGGACGTCTCTGTCGCTTTCTCTCTGAGAGCTCCGCGGAAGCCAGCTCAAGCGTTTCTTCAATGGAGCACTGTTGAACTCAGGGAGACCGACCCGGATAGGGTCCGGTAGAGGGACGTCATCTATATAAAACCATTCCGAAGGCCAGTCCTCGGACGCCTTCTTCGGGGTTCCAGATAGGTATCCGGTCCCGGCGATGCGCCATACTTCGGCTCCGCCCACTTGGTATATAGACCCCTCTTTAGAACGGGGCACCAGGCAGAATAACCTCTTCCACAACGCAAAATGAGCCTCAACGCCTAAAAATAGCTCGCAAAGGGCGACGAAACCCGCAATATGCAATACGGAGGCGGGCGCGAGGTTGTGCAGCTAGAGGCCATAGAACTCCAGAAGCCCGCGGAGAAATGGGTGAATTGGAAATCCCAGTCCCCTTATTAGATAGGGGACGAGGCACACCCGCTCTCCTTTAGAAGGATTGGGGGTGCTCTCCGCTTGTTTTCCGCCATTATAGGTGGCGAGACCGGCTCGGACCGGGACCATGTATGCCTGAGGGAGAAATCCCTTAGCCTGAAGTGATGCTAACTCGCTATGCGGGATGGTGCAACTCTCCCAGTCCCCGTGTTTGGGACCGGAGGGGCGAGGGGAGGAGCTGCGACGGCTGGTCATGTTGGAATGGACCTTTGCTGGAAGCGCTCTGATGATAACTCACGGAAAGGAGAAGATGTGGTTTGGACCTAAATCCCCATCCCGTTAAATAGGCGGCTCGTTTATACGGCTAGGGGTGTGGATGTAAAAACACCCCGGCTTTTCGCATTCGTTTGAACACGTGGAAGACGGCCATTATTGGGCGTGGAAGCCGAGGAGCACTACATTACAAAAATCGGACATTATTCCTATAGGTACACAAGATTTGGAGAGGAACCCGCCTTGCAATGCCGAACAATCTGCGCGCCGGACTCATCGTCATTGAAGCCTGGTTCGGGGGCTACTGAGGGAGTCCTGGATTAGGGGTGCTCGGGTAGCCAGACTATACCTTCAGCCGGACTCCTGGACTATGAAGATACAAGATTGAAGACTTCGTCCCGTGTCCGGATGGGACTTTCCTTGGCGTGGAAGGCAAGCTTGGCGATGCGGATATTCAAGATCTCCTACCATTGTAACCGACTCTATGTAACCCTAACCCTATCCGGTGTCTATATAAACCGGAGGGTTGTAGTCCGTAGGCAATCAACTCCATACACAACAATCATACCATAGGCTAGCTTCTAGGGTTTAGCCTCCTTGATCTCGTGGTAGATCTACTCTTGTACTACCCATATCATCAATATTAATCAAGCAGGAGTAGGGTATTACCTCCATCGAGAGGGCCCGAACCTGGGTAAAAACATCTTGTCCCTTGTCTCCTGTTACCATCCGGCCTTGACGCACAGTTCGGGACCCCCTACCCGAGATCCGCCGGTTTTGACACCGACAACGAACTTAATGAAGAGAGTGTCATGAGAGCATCACTTGAGGAAGCCTTATCTGCTCATCAAATTGACTTTGTTAAAACCAACGATGCTTTGCAACTTGCTCTTGAGAATAAAGATGATCTTAACGTTAGAGTTGAAAAACTTCTAGTTGACCATACAAGACTTGTTGAGGAGCATGAGTTCCTTGTGATTAGTTCCAAGGTTTTCAAAGGTGACCTCATTGCTCTCACCAAGTCTTATGCTCAATTAAAAGCTACAACCATTAAGGCTCTCACTTCCGTACCTCATATTGATTTAAATGATGATGCTTGTACGGCTAACTTTGCTCATGATTGCACCTCCCTTCAAGAGGAAAATAAGAAGTTGAAAGCTCAAATTGAGAAAGGGCTTGTATCATGCATCCAAGGGGAGAAAAACCTAAACGATCTCTTGAGCAACCAAAAGGAGTGTGTTTCCAAGGAGGGAGTTGGGTTTAATCCCGCATCTAAGAGTGGTAATAACAACAACAAGAAGAAGAACAAGAAGATCGGTCCAACTCCTTCCCCTCCCAAAAGGTAGTGTTTGTGCAAGAAGGGCACAAGGAGAAGGAGAAGGAAATGAAGGGTGTTGGGAATGGTAAGGTCATTAGGGACAAGGCTATTCCCAAGAATTTTGTCGGCAAGAATAATCCATCATATGTTCTCATGAGAGGAGATGATGGCTATACCTTTGCAAAATTTGTTGGAACTAACTATGATGATTATGCTTGGACTATTTGGGTTCCCAAGACCCTTGTTGCTAACTCACCAGGACCCATTACAAAATGGGTACCTATAACCAAAGCTTGATTATTGTAGGACTATGTCTCCGGTGGAACTCAATGGGTGATCGACAGTGGATGCACCAATCATATGACCGGAGAAAGGGAGATGCTTGTGGAGTTTGTTGATTCACTCAAGGCCTCTTCGAACATCTCCTTCGGTGACAATAGCAAGGGAAAGGTATTGGGTTTGGGCAAGGTGGTAATCTCTAATGATTCATCTCTTGCAAATATCATGCTTGTCCAATCCCTTCACTACAATTTACTTTCAACTATTCAATTGGCTCGTGCCAGATATGATTCACATTTTGGTGAATTCCATGTGACCGTCTTTAAGAGGAGCAATCTCAAAGTGGTCTTTGTTGGGCATGTTGAAGACGACCTTTACGTGGTTGACTTCTCGAAAGAGAAAACTCATCTTGCAACATGCCTAATGGCCAAGGCCGACGTGGGGTGGCTATGGCACCGTAGGCTAGCCCACGTGGGCATGAGAAATTTACAAGCTCTCTTAAAGGGGGAGCACATTCTTGGACTAACCAATGTGTATTTTGCCAAAGATCGTCCTTGTAGTGCTTGCATTGCCGGAAAGCTTCATGAAAAAGCTCATAAAGTGAAGACTATCATCACCACCTTAAGGCCCCTCGAGCTTATCCATTTGGATATATTTGGGCCTCCAACATATGATAGTTTGGGAGGAAGGAGATATTGCCCTGTCATTGTTGATGACTTCACAAGATATACTTGGGTGTTCTTTCTCAAGACTAAAGATGAAACTCAAGAAACCTTCATCAATTTTGCCAAAGAAGCTCAACGTCAACATAACTGTGAGATCAAGGCAATCCGAAGTGACAATGGCACCGAGTTCAAAAACTATACAATGGATGAATTCTTGAGTGAAGAGGGGATAAAGCACCAACATGCCGCACCATATACTCCCCAACAAAATGGTGTTGCGGAGAGGAAGAATCAGACTCTTATTGAGATGGCTAGGACCATGCTTGATGAGTACAAATCACCATACAAGCTTTGGGCAGAAGCCATCAACACTGTGTGCCATGCTTCAAACCGGCTTTATCTTCGCAAGCTCAAGAACAAGACCCCTTATGAGCTCCTAATTGGGAGAAAACCCAACATCAAATACTTTCGGCTATTCGGTTGTAAGTGTTTCATTTTAAACAAAAAATCCCGGTTAGCTAAATTTGAGTCTAGAACTTATGAGGGCATATTTGTTGGATATGCATCAAAATCTCATGCTTACCGAGTTCTCAATAAATCCACCGGATGCATTGAGGAAACGGTAAATGTGGAGTTTTATGAAGATAACGGCTCCCGCATGGAGCAAATTGTTCCTAGTGTTGTAGGTGATGAGGCTCCTTCACAAGCTATAAGGACAATGGGGATAGGCCACATTCTCCCACAAGAAACACCCCATGTCCAAGTAGAAGAAGAAGGAGTAAGAGCCCCTCTTGAGGATTTTCCACAAGGGAAGTCATCACCGACACCACTTGTACAAGATGCCAAGGGAAGTAATGAACCTATCCAAGAACAAGATCAAGACCCTCATATTCCTGAGCAAGATCAAGAGCAAACTCTTCCGAATAATGAAGAACCAATCGTTGAGGCTCAAGATCAAGCTCAAAATCATGATCAAGATCTAGATCAACCCCAACCACAAGTGTCTTCATCGTCATCACTTCCTACTGAGCAAGAACCTGTGGTTGCAAAGAGAAGAGTGTCTCCAAGGCTAAAGCAATCTCAAGGGCAAGCTTCTTCATCAAGTCCAAAACCAAGTGAAGAAGATCTTGACCGCAAAGAGTAAAAAGTGGCCGCCAAGCTAAAACATCTTCAACACCTCACCGAGAACATCTATGGAAGCATCAAAAAGGGGGTAACTACTTGTAGACGTTTGGCAAACTTTTGTGAACATCACTTGTTTGTCTCTTGTGTTGAACCCCTTAAGGTGGAAGATGCCCTTGACGATCTGGATTGGATAGATGCCATGCATGAAGAACTCAACAACTTCACACGCAACAAAGTGTGGACCCTTGTAGAAAGACCCAAGGAATTTCATAATGTCATTGGAACAAAGTGGATTTTCAAGAACAAACAAGATGAATATGGACAAGTAATAAGGAACAAGGCAAGGTTAGTGGCACAAGGTTTCACCCAAGTTGAAGGTTTGGACTTTGGTGAAACTTTTGCCCCCGTTGCCCGTCTCGGATCCATTTGCATCTTGCTTGCTTATGCCTCTCATCATGATTTCAAATTATATCAAATGGATGTTAAGAGTGCATTTCTTAATGGTCCTCTTAAGGAGTTGGTGTATGTCAAGCAACCTCCCGGTTTTGAAGACCCCGATCATCCCTCTCATGTTTATGAACTCCATAAGGCACTCTATGGACTCAAACAAGCACCTCGTGCTTGGTATGATCGCCTTACGTCGTTCCTAAGCGAGAAGGGGTTCCAGATTGGGGTAATAGATTCCACTCTCTTTACGAAGAGGGTAAAAGGAGAGTTGTTTGTCTGCCAAATATATGTTGATGATATTATCTTTGGGTCAACTAACCATGCTATTCACGTTGAGTTTGAGAATCTTATGACTAAGGAATTTGCGATGAGCATGATGGGAGAGTTGAAGTTCTTTCTCGGTTTTCAAGTGAAGCAATTGAGAGGCGGAACCTTCATCAATCAATCTCGTTATATCCAAGACATGCTCAAGAGATTCAAAATGCAAGATGTCAAGCCAATGAAGACACCCATGGCCACAAATGGTCAACTTCATCTTGATCCAAATGGTAAAGAAGTGGATCAAAAGGTATATCGCTCTATGATCGGTTCCTTGCTTTACCTTTGTGCATCTAGGCCAGATATTATGTTGAGTGTGTGTATGTGTGCAAGATTTCAATCCGCTCCTAAGGAGAACCACTATTCGGTAGTGAAAACGATCCTTCGATATTTGGTTCATACCCCAAACTTGGGCCTTTGGTATCCCAAGGGATCATCATTTGAGTTAATGGGTTACTCAGATTCGGATTGGGCCGGAGACAAGGTTGATCGCAAGTCCACATCCGGCTCATGTCAATTCCTAGGGAGATCGTTGGTAAGTTGGTCTTCAAAGAAGCAAAATTGTATATCTCTCTCCATAGCCGAAGCCGAGTATATTGCTGCCGGAAGTTGTTGTGCCCAATTACTATGGATGAGGCAAACTTTGATGGATTACGGTGTCAAATGTGACAAAGTGCCTCTTTGGTGTGACAATGGAAGTGCCATCAAGATCGCCAAGAATCTGGTTCAACATAGCAAGACCAAGCATATTGAGATTCGTCATCATTTCATTAGAGATCATGTGGCCAAGGGAAACATTGAGTTACTCCATGTCAACACCGAGAATCAACTAGCAGACATCTTCACCAAGCCCCTTGACGAAGCAAGATTCCGCGAGTTAAGGCATGAGCTAAATATCGTGGATATTAGTAACTTCGGATGAAACTCTTGCTTGCACACACATACTCATGTACTATCTTGCTTAGATGTAGGCACATGTCTAGGGGGAGCTAGCTCAACTCATGAGCTATCTTATCCTAGAAGTGCATAAAACAAACACAATCTTTCACATAAGCCACTTTAGGTGGTACTTGTGCTTCAAAGATGAGTATTGGTCTTGGGCCAAGGTTCATATCTTCGCGGTGCCATACCAAGTAAACTCAAACATGGTGGCCTCGGCCACCGCCCTCGCTTGAGGGTTATGTCCGTGTTTGTTTCGTATGTGTGGTGTGGTGTTTGTTTTCTTTTTTGGTTGGTTCTCCTCGCTTCCTTTTTGGTACAAGTGCTCCACATATACCCTTTCCATAGTGATAGGACTTTCCTCGCGGCGTGTTCAGAAACGTAGACCGAGTGCCTTGTGAAGTAGGCGTAAGAGTATACACTCAGCCCTGTAATTAAAGATCCACTCATGTCAAAGTTCATGAATACCCCGTGCGCACGGGCCTGTACCGTGTACACGGGGCCCCCGTGCCCACGGGCTCTGTACCGTGCGCACGGGACCCCCGTGCGCACGGGGCTCACTTAGCCCGTGCGCACGGGGTCTGCGGTTTCTGGTCCTGAAGAGGTGGGGCGTGGGGGGGGGGGGCTCAGGTTCATTCCCACCCATTCGCCCCCTCCACTCCCTAGGAAGCCTCCAGTACCGCCGCCATCGCCTCTACTCGCCGGAGCTCCTCCAGGCTTTGTCGGAGTTCTTCCTCCATGGATCTGGATCCTGATGGGATCCTCCTTCGGTTGGTCCTCTCCTCTTGTTCCATCTCCTTGAGTTCCCTTCTTTTGTTCTAGCTTTAGGGTTTCTTTGCTCCCTAGATTCATTTGGCCTTAACTAGTTTGTAGATAGAAGTCTAGTGCTTAGATCCGTTGGTCCCTCTGTTGCACCCACTCCCGGAGCTCTTTCTGGTAGTGGCTGCCGCTGGGAGACCCCGTGTCCACGGGGTGTTTGACCCCCGTGCCCACGGGGTCTAAACCCCCGTGTGCACGGGCTATCCAGGAACTATTGCCTAGACTTTTGTCTATCTCCTTGCCATTTATCTTGCACTTGTACTCATTTGTGCCTCGTGCTTTGTGTTGTTGGGTTTTTGTGTGTGTTTCAGACTCTGCTGACAAGAGGTCTGAGCTTCGTCGCAAGCGTGCAAAAGGAGGATCAAAGGACTTCACCATTTCTCGTCGTCAGCCGTCTGAAGGCATGGGTCAGGGGTCTGGGACAGGTCAGGGCCGTGCTCGCCGTGCAGCCTCAAAGCGGCCCGTTGTTGAGGCTTCCGATGAATCTGAGGATGAATATGACTCACAAGATGATGAGATAGAAGAAGAAGATGATCGCGATGAGGAAGATGAAGAAGAGGGAGAGGAGTCTAGTCCGGAGGAAGCCACTCTGGGAAGGCATGACCTCCGGAATATGCCTCTTGTCAAGTGGACCAAGCCAGAGATCTGGGCTGAGAGACAGAACCATCCGTATGTTAAGGCCACGAGTATGGGAATGGATCCCTATTTCAAGAATGGGTTTCAGCAAAGAATCTATCATGAGCTTCTTATGACCAAGTCAAAGAAGTTTGCTCCTCACAAGCAAGTCAACACTGAGAGTTTGCGTGACAATGATCATCTGTATCCCGGTGTGTACTCCACTCTTGGACGACTGGGTCTGATTCCGTTTGTCACCTTCAACCACCCCTACAATGAAGATCTAGTGATGCAGTTCTTTGCCACTCTGTACTTCTCCAATGATTCTGCTCGCACCCTCACATGGATGTCCGGAACATATCAGTGCTCAACTCCTACAGTAAAGTTCTCCGAGATCATTCCCTACCCATTCATGGATGAAGAGACTATTTCTGATGAGTTTGGCATTGTTCGGGAAAGTGGGCAGCGCACTAAGGATGAGATTGCCTTTGTTTACAAACAAGAGAAGTCGTTTGTCACTGGGTCAATCAAAGACCTCTTGCCCCTCTATGACACCATGCGCCATATCCTGCGGTATACCCTCACTCCAAAGGCCGGGGATTCCCATAACATTCGGAGCTCCATGCTTGATGTCTTTGTGTATCTTCATCAGAAGAAGAAAGTGGATGTTCTGGATTTCATGTACTACGAGCTGCGTCAGTGTGTACAAGAGAACAAGTCTTTGATCTATGCTCCTTTCATACAGGTGTTGATTGAGACCGTCTGTCCAGCAAAGTACATTACTAGCTTCAAGACTGCTATTCCCAAGCGCAACTCCAACTGGACCCCAGCTGCTCCTGCTCCCTATGTGCCCATCAAGAAGGGGCGCAACCCTAGGCCCGAGGATCGTGCTACTTACACTCCAGGCATGTCCTCTACTACACGGATCCCTCGTGGTAAGGCCAAGTCTGTTGGCTCTGAGGCCATCTTTGCCAAGGGAGAGAAGAAGTCGTTGTTCAAGACCTTGAGCAACATGTTCAAGATTTGTTAGTCGATTCAGCGTCGTCAGATCAAGGAAATCAACAAGGAGAAGCTTGTTCGGCGTGAGCAGAAGGCAGCAAGGGCTGCTGCTGGTGAGGAGGTCGGTCCAGGTTCTGAGGACGTCGATAGTGAGGCCACTGCTCGGTCTTTCCCAATGGCCGGGTGGCGTTTTGATGATGATGATGCCTCGAGTGCTCCTCCTCTTGTCTAGTGGGTCTCGTGTCGCCGTTTGTCTCCTTTTGTTGTCTTGATGACAAAGGGGGAGAAGTGGTGTGTGGTTGTGTGTTCGTGGGTGTGTTGAGATCTCAAGCCTCGTGTTTCTCGCTGTTGGTTGGTTTTAGTTGGCTTGAGATACTCTTATTTCCTTTCCATCTGTGTGGTTGTGAGCCTCTAGCGTTATTGTGAGACTCTAGCTTTATTATTGAACCTTGCTATTCTCCTCTTATGCTTATTGGGTCTCACATTATTTGCTCACCACACTGTATCATGAGATCTAGGCACCGTTATAGGTTTATTTTGATGAATCTCATGACTTATCAATAATGATCTTGGTCGAACCTCCTATGGCTGTACTAGATGCATTCTTGTTTTCGGGCACACATATAGGGGGAGCTATCATGATCATTATTTGTTCCATGGCTTTCTATCTGTTTATCCTCTTTGCCATGCTCTAACCACGTTGTCATCAATGCACCAAAAAGGGGGAGATTGAAAGAGCTAATGGCACTTAAGCTATATTTTGGTGTGATGACAATGTGGTTAGTTGAACTAATATCGGTTGCTAAAGTTTATCTCAGGTTATTGGTTCTAAGTGCCCGCTATGGAGATGTGCGACCCCCCATTTCAAAAAGGACAAAGGCGTGGTCTTTCGACGCTTCGAAGGTTTAGTTTTGGTTTGCTTCGAGTCGTAGGAAAGACCGCACTATTAAGAGGGGTCTGTGTGGATAAATGTTGTGTGGGAATGCCTTTGCCGAGCCTTACTCTCTTACCCTTCCCACTCCAACAACCTCATATGAACATAGTGTGTGTGCTGTCGTACTCAAAAAGTTGCAACAGTAAGTTACTGGGTACCCCGTGCGCACGGGGTACTGGGTAACTCTCTGGGTACCCCGTGCGCACGGGGTCTTTTGACCCCCGTGCGCACGGAGTGGTGCGATTGTCTTTGGATACCCCGTGCGCACGGGGCTGATTTAGCCCGTGCGCACGGGGTCCAACAGGCTGAAATCCCCACCAGCCCATGAACACTATAAAAAGGCCTTTCTTCCTCCTCCAACCTTCAACCCTAATGTCTTGTTGAGCTCCACCATTGCTACACCCCATTTTGCTCAATACTCTCAATCCCTCCACCCAAACTTGTTGAAACTTTGGGGATTGGGAGAGCAAGACCTGATCTACAACTTGACCAAACCAAATCGCGTTCCCCGCAACATTTCTTCCCCATTGACTTGTTACTCTTGGAGCTTGGGCTCCTAGGCAGTTAGAGGTTCCTCCGGAAGCTTCCTTGCTTGTGGTGTGCTCCGGAGAAGTTTGTAAAGGTGTGGTGGTCGCCTTCAAGACCAACCCTGAGTGGTTCGAGGCTCATCCGTTGGGGGTGACTCGAAGGAGAATATGGTGAGCCTTTGGTAGCATTCCGCAAGCTTTGGCTCCGGCACCGCTCCAAACGGAGATTAGCTCTTCCCCAAGGAAGAGTGAACTTCGGGTTAAAATCCGCGTCCTCGTCTCACTTGTGGTTAATCCTTTCCCGCACCTTTCTTTGTTGTTGTATGCTTGTTGACTTGCTAAGTAGTTTGTTGCCTAGATTTTCTTCTTGGAGATTGCTTGTTGAAAGTGTGTTATATCGACTAGAGGGGGGTGAATAGGCGATTTTTATGAAAGTCTTCAAAACGTGGAAGTTTCAAAGACAAACGATAGAAATAAACCTATTACCATGCAGCGGAAGGTAGACTACACTAGGCAAACCATAGTCAAGTATTCAATGAAGTGAAAGCACAGTGACTAATAACAGCTAGGTAGTATGGATCAGGTAGGAAGATATTATGAAGCCAAACAGAACACGCAGTCACTCAGTGAAGAAAGAAGATAGTGCAATCATGCAATGACTTCACAAGGACCAACAGTAAGTAAAGGGAAGGGAAGGATGAAACCAGTGACTCGTTGAAGACAATGATTTGTTGGACCAGTTCCAGTTGTTGTGATAACTGTACGTCTAGTTAGGGCGGCTAGGTATTTAAACCTGAGGACACACAGTCCCGGACACCCAGTCCTGAACACGCAGCTCAGGACACCCAGTCCTCACCGTATTCCCCTTGAGCTAAGGTCACACAGACCTCGCCCAATCACTCTGGTAGGTCTTCAAGGTAGACTCCCAAACCTTCACAGACTTCGTTCACCGGCGATCCACAATGTCTCTTGGATGCTCAGAACGCGATGCCTAACCGGCTAGAGGATTCACAGTCCTCAAGTGTAATAAGTCTTCAGATCACACAGACAAGAAGACTTAAGTGATGCCTAACACTCTTTGGCTCTAGGTGGTCAGGGCATTATCCTCGCAAGGAATTCTCTCTCAAAGGCTTCAAGGTGGGTTGCTCTCAAACGACAAAAGCCGTACTCTAACTCTGAGCAGCCAACCGTTTATGGTTGTAGGGGGTGGGCTATTTATAGCCACTAGGCAACCCGACCTAATTTGTCCGAAATGACCCTGTGTCACTAAGGAACTGACACGTGTTCCAAGGGTCAGATTTCAAACACACACGGCAACTTTACTTGGACTACAAGCAAAGCTGACTTGTCTGACTCTGGACAAGATTCGCTCTCATAGTCTTCACTCGAAGACATAGGTTTTGGTTAAGCATCACTTCAGTCATTCTGACTGGTTCTCTTGGACCCCACTTAACAGTACGGTGGTTCCTATGACTCAACAAAGAAGAAACATAACTACGAAAGATCTAAGTCTTCGAGCTCCATAGGCTTCATGCGATGTCTTCTCTTGTCATAGTCTTCAATGAGAATATCTTCATAAACCACCTTTGACATCAATGTCTTCATACATTTCTAGGGGTCATCTCTGGTAGGAAAACCGAATCAATGAGGGACTTCTACCTGTGTTATCCTACAATTCTCACAAACACATTAGTCCCTCAACTAGGTTTGTCGTCAATACTCCAAAACCAACTAGGGGTGGCACTAGATGCACTTACAATCTCCCCCTTTTTGGTGATTGATGACAAACTAGTTGAAGTTTTCAACGGGGAATATAATATGTGAAATTGTAAGAGGATAGGGAATTGTCTTCATAAGCTGTGAGGGCTCCCCCTGAAGATGTGCATATAAGTAGTTTGCTTTTGGAATGCAAATGCACATGGCAGGTTGTGCTTGTGGAGATCCTCTTCAACTTATGATGACAATCCACTATGCATGTGAAGGTATGTGAAGATAATGACATGCATAATGGAAAATGGACGTCTGCAAAATGATCTAAGTGCGGAATTTATCGTCGCACATGCGGAATTTATCATCGCATCACAAAGTGGCAAATAAGTAGCAGACGGCCATCGAGTTTAAGTGTTACAACTCCAAGAACCAAATGTATCAAAACGAGAGTTGTAAACACGAAGCAAAATATAAAGCAACCGCCCATATGGACCCGCTTGAAGACTATCAAACTCATATGCTTCTCCCCCTTTTGTCAGTAAGGACCAAAAAGGTTTGAAGACATAGAGCATCTACTTGTTCCCATGAAGAGTAGGTGAAGCAGCAGGGTCGTCGGTGGTGTTCGGCGGTGCAGAAGAACTTGGAGCAGTGTCGAAGTGTGCTGAAGGAGGTGGCGGTGAAGTAGCATCGTCTTCATCCTCGATCACTCTGGCATTCACAGTTGCAGCAGAGGAAGAGAACTCAGAGTCTTCAAGAGATGGAGTTCATCGCAGCACTGCCCTTCGAGGAGGTGTGGAGTCAAACTTGAAGCGTTCAGAGAAGCCATCCTCTTGAAGATCATCTTTAGAGCACATAAGCGTCAGCCCTTTCCATGTGCGTCGAGAGGTTTCATGTGCAACAAAGGCATTCTTGGTGGCAAGATTGCGAATGCGGTTAACATCCACCAAGAGGCTTTGCATTTGGCGCTTTAGCCAGTCATGATGCCTATCCTGTTTCTGATGAAGAGCCACCAGAAGCTCTCGGTCGTTGAGAACACGAGTGCGCTTCTTGGGTCGTTGGGCAATTGTGCTATCGGTGGCTTCAGTAAGAGCGGGATGTGGTGCACGTGTAGTTCCGGCCAAAGGATACACACGAGTGACTGCTTCAATTCCTTCAATGTTCTGAGAAAAGCTTTGATGCTCCGCATTCTGAAGACTTAGAGGTTCCTTGGCAGGCTCAGGATAAATGGCTTCAACAGACATATCCACATCAGGCAGAAAGATTTGATGATTGCGAGCAGATGGCTGATATGAGATAGCGGAGTGGAGTTTAATCAGCCGTATTATCCATGGAGCGTAGAACTTCAAGCCAAAAAGATCAGAGCCTGATGCAGCAAGTTGGCGGATGAAGAAGTCCTGTGCATTGAAGCATTTGCCATGAAGAATATAGAAGACCAAAGTCTTCATTGCACCTTCCAGCTTGGCATGTGGAGAATGTCCTTTGATGGGCCAGAGAGTTCGCCTTATGATGTGATAAATAGTCCTTGGCAGATACTCAAGGTCTTCAACAAAGAACTCCTTGGGATATGCAGCATCTTGGGGCAATGGCTTCATCATACTGAGCATCTGACTCATGTTTGGTTCAGGCTTCTGAAAGATGCTCTCCATAGCTTCACTATGAAGCTGACAGCTAGGTTCGTAGAGATCGCCAGGAGTGGGCAGACTAGTGAGCTCAATGATATCAAAGGCTTTGGCTTCGTGATGAACATTTCCTGTCATCCACTCCAGGACCCAAGTCTTCGGATCTCTGTTGTACCCACGGATGTGAAGTGTGGCATAGAATTGGAGCAGCAACTCTTCATTCCAGTGCTCTTGGTCGGTGACAAACGGCAGCAATCCAACCTCTTTGAAGCAATCCAGAGCTTCTTCCAGACAGGGCAGACCAGCTATTGCTTCAATGTCAAGACGCTTATGTGGGAAGATGCGACCTTGATTGTATAGAATGCAGGAGTAATAGCTTCGCTGCGAATAGCTCCAGAACCGATCAGAAGATATTCTTTTCCTTGAGTAGGGGTTCCTGGAGCTATTGAAGAAAGTGTTGTCTGCTTTGAAGCCATTGACATTGAAGGATCCAGGTGCTGATGCAGGACCTGGAAACCTGGGCAATCTGGGGATTGGCTTCTGTACCTGAGGCCTGTGCTCAACATGGTAGTCGAACTGAGGACCAGCAGCAGGCGCAGGAACAGAAGCAGTAGCATCATTGGCTTCACTGACTTCTGGTGCTTGGGTTGGTGAAGGCTCCACATTGGCTTCAGCCATGACAGCGTCAGTGGCGTCGGTGTTGGTGGTGGCAGCCTCAAGATTCTCAACCTCCACTTGACGAGCTGGAGGGTCGGTCACAGTCACGTTCTCCTCGAGAATAGCTTCTTGGTGGGACGGGGGAGTAGCATCTTTTGGGGTTTCTTCTTCATCGGCTGATGCAGCCGGAATGTCTTCAGCAGTATTCGCTTCAGACTCAGAGATTGGAGGCCTTGGTCCTTTGCGAAGCCTGCGTAACACTGGCGACGCCTGTGGAGTTGGAGTTGGCTGGGCCTCAAAGTCTTCTTCCTCTTGTGCTTGTGGGCGATCAGCCCATGATGCATCCTGAGCAATTGGCGTCAGAGGACGACCAATGCTGATGAGCTCGTTGTGCGTTAGCACAGGCGATGATACCTATTGGTGCTCGAGCTGAGGAAGAACTGCATCATCTTCAACATGGTCATGGTGACCAATGTCTTCAGCAGCGATGGGATCAGCTGCTGGAAAGTCTTCAGCTTCATGAGCCTCTGTGAAAGCAGGCTCATGGACAGTCAGTTGGCGCTCTTGAGGTTCAGCGTCAGGGCGAACCATGGAGATGTGTTCAACAATCAAGGGCTCTATGGGAGCAGCCCGTTCCTTCTTGGTCTTCCGCTTCTTCTTTGAGGGAGCAGTAGCAGAGGCTTCAGGATGTTTCCGCTTCCTGGCTTCAGCCTCAGCAGTCCTCGTCTTCTTCAGCTCTGAAGCGGTTGACCGAGCCTTTGGCTTCGAGCCAGTCATGCTAGTTGGGAAGACAATGGGATCTGCTTCCTGCCTTGGTGCGTCGGGTTCGGCCATAGCGGGCTTCTTCTTCTTCTTTGCAGCCATCCTGGGGTCGATGCCAGGACGCCCAAGGGCCTTGCGCTTCTCAGCCTCATTGTAGGCTTGCACACATTTGTCAGCCAGGCTCTTCATGCGCTCACGAGAACCCTGAGCTTCTGCATGTTTCTTGAGAAAGGCTTCTTTGAGCTCGTGTAGCATAATCTTGAAGTTTTTCACCTCTTGCACGCTAAGCTTGGCCATATGCTTCTTGAACTGAGCTTTTTCATAGTCAATCTTTTGCTTCAGTTCAACAATGCGCTGGGTGATAGCTAATTCTGAAGCAATGGCGCCATGGAAGGCGACACTGAGGCCAATGGGAAGTTGCAGATCTTTGAAGCTGAGATTGGGCGTGTCAAACCACTCATCAATGAAACTGTGGATGATAGCCACATCAAAGAGAGGCAGATCATTGAAGATTTCTGCTTCTTCTTTGCTCTTGATCAGTTGCTCAAGAGCGTCATCTGCAAGATCTTCATCACTTGACAGATCGATGGCATCGTTTCACAGAATGGCAGCAACAGTCAGTTCTTGGCCGGTGTGTGCAGAGGCATCTTGACCTTCTGGGGCTTGGAGATGCGTGACAAATCTTCAGACTGCACACTGTCTTCAGGAGGTGCAGTGGCCAGTGGCTTTGCCCGTGAGATTTTTGGTGCAGAGGCAGGCTTTGAAGCTTTTGGCTGCTTCAGTTTCTTTGGCTTCGGCGCTGCAGGCGCTTCATCTGATTCAGCGTCATCTGCAGGCTCATTCACGGCAGTCCCTTGAACCACGATATGGGTGATGAGACCTTCAAGGTTGTAGAAAGGACCGATGACATTGGGTTCTGCATCGCGTGTGCCGTCAGCCCGGGGAGCAGAAGGACCAGGGTTGAAGTCTAGTCCCAATGACTTCTTGTTTTCCTTGGCCGATGCCTTTGCGTGCTGGAAGTTGCGCTTGAAGAGATTGTCGTCACAACACCATAGCAATGATGATGGGTCGGCATCTTCAGGCTGAGGTCCACGGACCATACACGGATAGAAACCCTGAGCAATAGCTTCAGCTTTGTTCTTGGGTGGAAGGCCTCAGAAGAGAATATCACCCCAAGGGCTTTTGACAGCACTCTTCTCAGCATATTCCTTGGTCACGAATCTGTATTTGTACCACTGTTCTGCCCAATATCTTCGAATCCACTGGATTCGGGTCTTGCGCTGATTATAATCCTCTTCAGGATCTATCTTGTAAAGTTCTGAGAGGTCATCAGGCAAATCTCTTGATGTTCCCCCACGACGCTGTCTGCCTCCCTTCCTTGCAGATTCTCTGAAGCCATGAACTTTAAACTGAAAGGCTTCAATACGTTCAAAGGCTTCAAAGGCTTTCGCTTGCTGGACAAACAGGAACTAGCTTCGGGAGAATTTATATGATGCTGTAAGAATTGTGCAAATGAATGCAGACTATGAGAACCAAGGGATTCTCCCACAGACATGTACCTGTGACAGCATTAAGGTGCGAGGGAAGGGGAAGAGGTCATATGCATTCTCAGAAGATTTTGAAGATAAATCAGTTTAGAAGACATTGACCTCATCGTGCGAAGACATTCACTCATAGATAAGGAGTTGGTTCTAGATTTGTACGAATCCATGGATCAGTATAAGTGAGGAATCTAACTACTTTGTGAAGCATAAGTGAATATACTAGGCATATTATGAGATGCAGTATGAAAGAGATCCAACTTGTGTGAATAGAAACTGCTTGTGGTAGAAAGTGACGAAGCTATAGGATCAAAGGGGGCGTAAAAAGGAAGTTTTATTTACCACACGAAGAACTGCTAGACGGAGTGGAAGAGGAGGCCGAGCAGTTCGATCGTCCATGCCCTAACTTGGCGACGGAGGACACCTACGGCGATGGCGGAGAAGACGATGTCCGCGGTCGACGTGAAGACGGCGTCGGAGAGGTTGCGGTAGCGAAGCGCTTCGGCGCCGGTGTCGTCGAGGGCTAGCGGTGGCGCTAGGGTTCGTGCGAGAGTGGAAGAAGAGATAATGACTGCGGTGAGGCGTGTATTTATAGGTACAGGGGCGGCTCAGTGTTATTACACAGCTGCCCCTGGTGATTCACATCTGAGGAACACGTGGCCATTATGCAGCATGTCGGAGGTTGTTCCATGTCCCACGCATGCTTGGATTGTCGGGTGGTCGTTCCCACTTCTCCGGGTTTCGGGTGAAGGAATGAGCATTGAAAACGGACTTAATGTTTGTCTCTATATCTTCTGCTGACAAGGACGCAGAGAAGACATTCGACAGTTTCAATAGAATGCATATGATTTGGAGAGATAGAGTTTGAGATAGAAAGCATAGAGAGGTTAGGGTCCGATCACATTCACTTAGTTCAAAAGATTCAACAAGAAGACATAGCTATAAGTGAATGCTGTAGAGGACAGAACACTAGTATATATATATAATCAACATAGCGAAGATAATCATGAAGACATGTTGAGATTGAAGCCAAACCAAATGTGAAGACATAGCAAATGTAACGCCATGAGTGAAACACTTCAAACAGAACCTTTGGTGGTGGCGTTACCCACCGTATAGGAAGTATTAGACCCAGACACGGCACACAATTATCGTGGCGCTCCGAAGTCAAATTCGACATTAATGTATTCACACTTAGAATGTATGTCTTCATTGATTGAAGATATACTTTACTTCGTGTGTTGCACATCTAAGTCATCCATATGCATAAGTGTTAGGATGTGTGCCTGGTCACATGACATTTGAGGATTCCAAGATATTTAGCTCACACCGTAACTTGCAAAATCTCTTCTCATCCAAGGGCTTGGTGAAGATATCTGCCAATTGCTCTTCAGTGTTGACGTGTATGATATCAATGTCTTCCTTCACAACATGATCTCTGAGAAAGTGATGACGAATTTCAATGTGTTTTGTCTTCGAGTGCTGAACTGGGTTGTTGGCAATCTTGATGGCGCTTTCGTTGTCGTAGTAAAGTGGCACTTGCTTCAGATGAATGCCATAATCCTTGAGTGTTTGCTTCATCCACAGAAGCTGAGCGCAGCAAGATCCAGCAGCAATGTATTCAGATTCAACAGTGGAGAGAGATACACAGTTCTGCTTCTTTGAAGACCAACATACAAGTGATCGTCCCAGAAAGTGACATGTGCCTGATGTAGACTTGCGATCAACTTTGTCACCAGCATAATCAGCATCCGAAAATCCAACCAAATCAAACTCTGAGCCCTTTGGATACCATAATCCTAGAGTTGGGGTGTGAGCCAAAGTCGAGCCACAGGAGCAAATGTTTCATCGAAGTCAATCCCTTCCACTTGAGTATATCCTTGAGCAACGAGACGAGCTTTGTTTCTGACAACTTGACCATGCTCATCTTGCTTGTTGCGGTATATCCATTTGGTGCCTATTATATTGTGCTTCCAAGGGTCAGGACGCTTAACCAGTTCCCATACATTATTCAGCTCAAACTGTTGAAGCTCTTCTTGCATAGCTTGAATCCATTCAGGTTCCATGAAGGCTTCTTCAACTTTCTTGGGATCTGTTATTGACACGAATGCGAAGTGCCCACAGAAATTTGCTAGCTGTGTTGCCCTTGAATGAGTGAGCAGACCGGGTGCATTGATGCTATCAATTATTCTCTCAATCTGCACTTCATTGGCAACACGAGGATGTATAGGGCGAAGATTTTGCTCTTGCTGATCATTGTCATTGTTAGAGGGATTGTCTTCAGGCTGAGTATTGTCTTCAGGTTGATCCGGTGCGGAGATGATAAGTTCCTCTTCAGGTTGAGCTTCAGAGGGTATGATTTCTCCAGTTCCCATTAGTTTGATTGATTCACTGGATGGAACTTCATCTAGCACATTTGGCAGGTGCTCTCTTTGTGAACCGTTAGTCTCATCGAACCGCACATCCACTGTTTCAACCACTTTATAATGAAAGAGATTGAAGACTCTGTAGGAGTGCGAATCCTTTCCATATCCAAGCATAAAACCCTCATGTGCTTTTGGTGCAAATGTTGAAGTCTGATGTGGATCCTTGATCCAGCACCTGGCTCCAAATACTCTGAAGTAACTGACATTTGGCTTCTTGCCAGTAAGGAGCTCATAAGATGTCTTGTTCAGAAGCTTGTGAAGATAAACACGATTGATTGTATGGCATGCAGTATCAATAGCTTCAGGCCAGAATTGTCTTGGAGTCTTGTATTCATCTAGCATCGTTCGGGCCATCTCAATGAGTGTTCTGTTCTTGCGTTCGACGACGCCATTCTGCTATGGCGTGTACGGAGCTGAGAATTCATGTGTGATGCCCAAAGTATCAAGATATGTATCAAGGCCAGTGTTCTTCAATTCAGTGCCATTGTCACTTCTGATGTGCTTTATCTTGGCGCCATAGTTGTTCATTGCTCGATTGGTGAAGCGTCTGAAGACATCCTGCACTTCAGTCTTGTAGAGGATTATGTGTACCCAAGTATATCTAGAATAATCATCAACAATGACAAAGCCATAGAGACAAGCAGTAGTAGTAAGAGTTGAGTAGTGAGTGGGACCGAAAAGATCCATATGGAGCAGTTCGAAGGGTCGAGTTGTTGTCATGATTGTCTTCGAGGGATGTTTGGCCCTCGTCATCTTTCCCGCTTCACAGGCACCGCATAAGTGATCTGTCTTGAACTTGACGCCCTCGATGCCTATGACATGCTTCTTCTTTGCAAGGGTGTGGAGGTTCCTCATGCCAGCATGCCCTAGCCTCCGATGCCAGAGCCAGCATTCTTAAGCTTTTGCCAGAAGACATACGGCAAGCTGTGGTCCTGCTGAGAAATCTACCACGTACAAATCATCTTTCCGATACCCTTCAAACACTAGAGACTTGTCAGATTCCATTAGAACAAGGCAGTGATATTTTCCAAACATTACGATCATGTTCAAATCGCAAAGCATTGAGACAGACACTAAGTTGAAGCCAAGGGATTCAACAAGCATGACTTTATCCATGTGTTGATCCTTTGAGATTGCAACTCTACCTAGACCCAATACCTTACTTTTACCAGTGTTAGCAAATGTGATGTGACTCTTGTCGGATGGACGTAAGGTTGAGTCCATAAGAAGGCTTCTTTTTCCAGTCATGTGAATGGTACACCCACTATCAATAATCCATTCCGAAGACGCTGGTGTTGTACCCTACAGTGCAGTTAGGGGGATAGGCTTCACGAAGAGAATTGTGAAGCAAAAGCATTTGACGAACCAGTGGGTTATGAAAGCTTAGATCCATATTACGACTGATAGGGAGAGTAGCAAGCGATTCAGGAACGAAGTACATAGTAAGACCATTCAGGCATTT
Organism: Triticum urartu; assembly: GCF_056163025.1. Lineage (NCBI taxonomy): Eukaryota > Viridiplantae > Streptophyta > Magnoliopsida > Poales > Poaceae > Triticum > Triticum urartu. The sequence goes on along the minus strand of NC_141877.1, from coordinate 68,610,015 downwards.
GATCTTGCGCCCTACAAGATGTTTAAGGTCCCCAGCAATAGCGTCAGACGATTTTGGTTTTCTGCTGGAGACCTTTCCCTGCAAAAGAGAGTTAAGCTTTCTTAGCCACCCACATCTTCAAGGGTGGCTTAGAAGCAATAAGTCTAAGTGCAGCATCTGAGAACTTTGGCTTTGGAGCCCTAGCAAACAGTCTTGCAGGTGGACAATAGTACTCATAAGAATAAGCAGGATAGTTCTTGGTCTTATGAACATGGCGGTTTGATGAACCACGCTCATATTCATAGGCCTGAGTATGGTTTCCCTGCAAAACATTTGCGTTAGTGCGACTCAGGTGAGTCCTCTGTCTGTATGAAGCCTTTGGACTGTATGAAGCCTGTGGTCTGGGGTTTGTCTTCTTCACCTGTGGTGTCATGATGACATTCACAGGAAGATTCTCCAGACACTTTTTCGGCACCCAGATCTTCTTCATAGGCGGTCCATTCCTGCAGTTAGTACCAATGTACCTGGCAAACACTTCACCATTCTGATTCTTGAACAGTTTATAGTTTGCATCAAAGGATTCATCAATGACAATGGGGTTAGCACAAGTGAAGCCAGATAGAGTGGATGGATCTGCTGAAGATTCCTTTGCAGCAACCCATGTGGTTTTGGGGTACTGCTCAAGTTTCCAGTAAGAGCCATCAACATTCATTTTCCTTATGAACCCAACACCCTCTTTCCTCGGGTTTCGGTTCAGGATCTGCCTTTTGAGGACATCACATAGTGTCTAATGCCCTTTAAGACTTTTGTACATCCCTGTTTCAAGCAATGTCTTCAACCTAGCATTCTCATCAGCAATAGCAGTAGTATCCTCAGCAGAGGGGTTAGTTCCCACATCAACAGTTGAAGATATTGCAACAGTAGCAGCAACAGAACATTCAGAAATAGAAGTAGCATTATCATGCTCAATGCATTTAAGACATGGTGGTTCAAATCCTTCCTGAGCGGAACTGATCTGTTCAACGCGAAGTGACTCGTTTTCCTTTTGAAGATCTTCATGAGCCGCTCTCAATTTCTCAAGATCTTGCTTCCTTTGAAGATAATCATAGGAAAGCTTTTCATGAGTTGTTGAGAGCGTTTCATGACGACTTTCAAGTTCCTCATACTTAACGTAAAGATTTTTTATGTCTTCAATTAAGGACTCAGATCGAGTCATTTCAGCGCCTAACAGATCATCGCTTTTGTCTAACAATTTTTGAATATGTTCCATAGCTTTCTGTTGTTCAGTTGCAATTTTAGCAAGTGTTTTGTAGCTGGGTCTTGAACCACAATCAGAGTCATCTTCACTAGATGTTTGATAGTGAGTAGTGCGTGTGTTTACCTTGGCATCGTGTGCCATGAAGCAGTAGGTAGGAGCGGAGTAGTCCTTGTCATTTGCATCGGTGTCGGTGATGAAGTCATTGTCTTCAGTGTTGAAGATGGACTTGGCAATGTATGCTGTAGCCAGACTTGCAACGCTAGAATCGGACTCCTCCTCAGACTCCACCTCCGCCTCCTCAGAAGCGGACTCCTCCTCTGAATCCATTTCCTTGCCAACAAACACACGTGCCTTGCCAGATGAGCTCTTCTTGTGTGACGAAGACTTTGAGGAAGACTTGGAAGAAGACTTTGAGTATTTCTTCTTCTTCTTGTCATCAGAGTCATATTCCTTGCTCTTCTTCTTCTTTTTGTTCTCATTGTCCCACTGCGGACACTCAGAGATGAAGTGGCCAGGTTTCTTGCACTTGTGACATGTTTTCTTCTTGTAGTCATGAGCAGAAGCTTCATCATTCCTTGAGCTTGATCATGAAGACTTTCTGAAGCCTTTCTTCTTGGTGAATTTTTGGAACTTCTTCACAAGCATAGCAAGTTCCTTTCCAATGTCTATAGGATCATCAGAACTGCTGTCAGATTCTTCTTCAGATGAGGAGACAGCTTTTGCCTTCAAGGCACAAGTTCGCCCATAGTTGGGACCGTAGATATCTCTTTTCTCAGAAAGCTGAAACTCATGTGTGTTGAGCCTCTCAAGTATGTCAGATGCATCGAGTGTCTTCAAATCAGGACGTTCTTGAATCATCAGGGCTAGGGTGTCAAACAAACTGTCAAGTGATCTCAGGAGTGTCTTGACGACTTCATGCTTGGTGATCTCAGTAGCGCCGAGGGCTTGGAGCTCATTTGTGATGTCAATGAGTCGATCAAACGTGAGCTGGACATTCTCATTGTCATTTCTCTTGAAGCGGTTGAAGAGGTTGCGAAGAACACTGATTCTCTGATCTCTCTGGGTTGAGACGCCTTCGTTGACCTTGGAGAGCCAGTCCCAGACTAGCTTAGATGTTTCCAAAGCACTCACGCGGCCATACTGTCCTTTGGTCAGATGACCACAGATGATATTCTTCGCAGTAGAGTCCAGTTGAACGAACTTCTTGACATCAGCAGCAGTGACACCTTCTCCAGCCTTGGGAATGCCGTTCTTGATGACATACCATAGGTCGACGTTAATGGCTTCAAGATGCATGCGCATCTTATTCTTCCAGTAGGGATATTCAGTTCCATCGAAGACGGGGCACGCAGCGGAGACTTTAATTATCCCTGCAGTCGACATAGCTAAAACTCCAGGTGGTTAAACCGAATCACACAGAACAAGGGAGTACCTTGCTCTGATACCAATTGAAAGTGCGTTATATCGACTAGAGGGGGGGTGAATAGGCGATTTTTATGAAAGTCTTCAAAACGTGGAAGTTTCGAAGACAAACGATAGAAATAAACCTATTACCATGCAGCGGAAGGTAGACTACACTAGGCAAACCATAGTCAAGTATTCAATGAAGTGAAAGCACAGTGACTAATAGCAGCTAGGTAGTATGGATCAGGTAGGAAGATATTATGAAGCCAAACAGAACATGCAGTCACTCAGTGAAGACAGAAGATAGTGCAATCATGCAATGACTTCACAAGGACCAACAGTAAGTAAAGGGAAGGGAAGGATGAAACCAGTGACTCGTTGAAGACAATGATTTGTTGGACCAGTTCCAGTTGCTGTGACAACTATACGTCTGGTTAGGGCGGCTAGGTATTTAAACCCGAGGACACACAGTCCTGGACACCTAGTCCTGAACACGCAGCTCAGGACACCCAATCCTCACCGTATTCCCCTTGAGCTAAGGTCACACAGACCTCGCCCAATCACTCTGGTAAGTCTTCAAGCTAGACTCCCAAACCTTCACAGACTTCGTTCACCGGTGATCCACAATGTCTCTTGGATGCTCAGAACGCGACGCCTAACTGGCTGAAGGATTCACAGTCCTCAAGTGTAATAAGTCTTCAGATCACACAGACAAGAAGACTTAAGTGATGCCTAACACTCTTTGGCTCTGGGTGGTTAGGGCTTTATCCTCGCAAGGAATTCTCTCTCAAAGGCTTCGAGGTGGGTTGCTCTCAAACGACAAAAGCCGTACTCTAACTCTGAGCAGCCAACCGTTTATGGTTGTAGGGGGTGGGTGTAACATCCCAAAATTCTAAATTTTGGAATGTTATAATAAATAGATAGACTTGATGGATTGTTTGATTGATTGACTGAAAGTGAGTGAAATTCGAAACTTTTTGAAAGTTAAATGAGAGGGAATAAAAGGACTTTCCCAAACTTTCATATTTGCTTTCTGATCTCCATGAATTCAAATTCTTTTCAAATACAAAACCCTTGAGCGAAGATGATATGACTTCTTCCATTGAAATTAAATGAAAGGGTATTTGAAAACAATTGAATTTCATTTGGAAATATTTCCAATTCTGAAACTTTATGCAACTCAATGATTTTCATGAGAGAAGATAAAATGACTTCTTCAAATTATATGAAATATGAGTTGGGAGTTTCAAAGAGTTAAATTCAAAGTTTTTTTTGAATTTATTTTTTTCAATTTGGGTTATTTGAGTTATATTCAAATTTTTTTCTCCAAAAATAAAATACATGGAAAATAGGGTAACATGATTCCCTACATTAGAAAATTGGAGAAAAATTTATTTGAAATCATTTTGGTATTTTTAAAATGATTGTTGTTGGATTTTAATAGACCAGTAGCACTGTTTGAATTATTAGAATTTATGTGTATTTTATTTAATGCAAGAAAAATGTTCATGTCATAGAAAATATTTTTCTGAAATTTTTGATATATTATATGCCTATTTACTATTTGCATTTCTTTTGTTTTATTTCTTTTTGTTTGTCTGTGAAAAAAAGAGGTTAAGAAAAAAAAACTGTTCAGCCTCACCGACTGGGCCGGCCCAGCATCTCGCCAGGCCGTGGCCCAGCTTCCAACCGCCCCGTCTTCGAGCTCGGGACTGGCCGACTCCGCCGCCGCCGTCGAGTCCCGGCCGGGCACGCCTCCCCTTGCCCCTCCTCCAAGCTTCTCGCTGCCCCTTCCCCCCCGGGACCCGACCCCCTTTTCTCTCCTCTTCCTTAGCCGCCGCACTCCGCCGCCGGAGTTGCGAGCTCCGCCGGAGATCCGTCGCCTCGTCCCGCGCTCCACCGCCACCCTCGACCGCCGCCGACGCCACCACTGCAACCGCCGCTCCATGCCGCCCCTCCCCGTGCTCTTCGCTGCCTCCCGCGACGCCCGGAGCCGCGGCTCCGGCCGAGACCGAAGCCGCCGCCGTCGTCCTCCCCGACTCCGGTGATCACCGCGGTAACCGCCGCCTCCCGTCCGTTGGATCTGGATCCAACGATCCAGATCTTTCTGTTTTTTTGTTTCGTTTTGTTTTTTTAGAGAACGTTCGCTGGTTAGGTATAGAAAACGAACGTTCGCCTTTTAGTTTTTTCCTTTTTCTGTTATTTCGGCCAGGGACCCGTTTGTGAATAACTTATTTGCAGAATAGCCCCTATTCTTCAAACAAGCATAACTTTTTGCTCGTTAGTCCAAATCCAACGAAACCAACGCTCATGTCTTCGTTACGATCTCCTCTATCCAGTAATACAACTCAAACATGTTTTTGAAAAGTTTAAAATTTGAATTAGATCAGATTTGAATTCAAACTTCGTTTGATCATAACTTGAGTTTCGTAGCTCCGTTTGAGTTGATTCTTTTTGCAAATCGAAGCTCTTGACCTAAACATTCTAATAAGGCCAAATTCACATAATTTTGGTACTGTTAGAAATTGTTTTATGTTGCAAGAGTATTTGCTTGGTTTTGATGTTTCCGAATCGTCTTCTTCGTTCTTTCTGATCTTTTGAGTGATTGCTTATGTGTGGTTACTATTGCTTGCTTACGATAGATTGACCGGAGTGTGACGAGTAGAACTATCAAGAGTTTTGAGTGCGAATCATCTTCATCAACATTGCAGGCAAGTTCACACTTTGATCATATCCCTTTCATACCCAGTCTTTATTGCATTAGATCAATCCTCAAACATTGCATGGTTAGGATCTAATTAAATTGTGGGATGGGAAGTAGATGAGGTAGTACCTATTACCTGTTTATTATCAAACCCTTGGGAGTTACTATTACGTTATGCTTATATTGCCATGCTATGCTCGTAGACGTGGATTGGGTTTGAGAGAATTTCATGACAGATGTGAGATTGTTATTTAATGGTTCAACTTAAGGTGGCAACTTGAATACACATCTGGGTGGATTGCTAGGGGCACCCTGGGGATATACCAGTGGACTTGCCCGGACACCTGGGGATATACCAGTGTTGTCCTCGGAGATCCCGGGGATATACCGTGTGATCATCCTAGGGTCCGCCACCCAGGCTCAAAGGGATCATGAGATTATTCATACTAGAAACTTCCGTGTGCAGCCACAAGCCATTATGGGCTCTGGCATAGTTGATTAAGTCGTGCAAACTCTTACAGGGTAGACTAGCAGATGTAGGGGAAAGTAGGTGTACCGGTCTATCCAACGTAAGGTGCTAGCGCTTCTGAAAGGCTATGTCTCGGTCATCCGTTTCTCAAACACCATGTAGTATGAGAAAACCAACGGAGGAGATCGAGTCTTGTGGGGAAAAGTGCGCAAACCTCTGCAGAGTGTATAAACTAATCATGATTAGCCGTGTCCCCGGTTATGGACGTCTTGAGTATCTAGTTCTTGGATTATCCTGTTGATCTCATCACGTTACTTTAAATGAATATTGTTGGGTTTAATGATGTTACTTAATTGGGATTGAGAATGCTGTCAACCATTCTCAATGTTCAACAACCACCATGATAGTTAAATAAAATTTATTCCTTTGCAGTAGGGAAAAATTGGCTTTACGCAAAAACCTTATAACCATAGAGCTTTTTCCACCAGCCAAATATGCATGTAGTGATAGTCTTTATTCATCATTCTCTATGGTGTGAATTTGCCAGTACATTCAATGTACTGACCCTCTGTGGCTGCAACGTCTCATGTTGCAGGATTATCTTACGACGAGTAAGTGATAAGTTAGGGTTATGATTTCTACACTCAACTTTGCCGTTGGTGTTGATGGGAATCCACAACCTTGTTACTTCCGCTATTTTGGATTTGAGGTAATAGTATTTACGTTACTTATACATGTGATTTACCTCTGTTATAAATCCTCGAGTACTGTGTGTGTCAGCATACCGATCCAGGGATGACACTTAAGAATAGAGACTTGATCCATTCGGGTCGGGTCGCTACAAGATGGTATCAGAGCACATGTTGACTGTAGGACGTGACCCCAGAAGCTGGCAAGCCCATAGGAAAGATTTTCCCTACAACTTTCCTTTTCAAAAAGACCTTTTACCTCTCTTCTCTTCTGAGTTTATTCAAATATTCCCTTTTAGTGAGACCATACCCCTTTCCCCTTTTGACCACTCGAAGATTCCACTGATGAGACCACTCCAAGAAGTACAAGATATCGGACAACTGAGACCATTCGGAATGAAGAGGATTTTACCATACATTATGATAACGGAAACTACAGCTGTTGAAGACTCTGAAGACTAGGAGAATTGGAGGCTCTGAAGAATCCCCAGATTTGTATGACCTAGGAATGCTACGCTTATGGAACTTGGCAGACTATGGAAGTTGTCAATGCCCGAGATCAAGGTGTGTTGGAGAAAGACCGGAGCATGTAGAGTTAAGAAATCAAGGATTTGTCAAGGAAAACCCTAAGGTAGGAGATATCAACTATGGAGAGATAGCTCATGGAAATGACAAGAGAACAACCACAGCTATCCATGAGGTTATCGCCCGCTTATGCTATTGTCACCGTGCTGAGTTAAGCATGCATATGCATGGAAGGATTAAATGGTAGAAGGCTGATGGAGCACCTATCAGCAAGATGAAGTTTTAACCTTAGCCGGTGTATCACCAGGATCTGGAGTATTACATCAAGAAGTTAAGATGGAGCCACAAGAAGCCGTATTTGAAAGGAAGCATTTCGTGAAGAACTCAGGACCCAAAAGTTGAAAGTAGCCAAGCTAGAGAAGTAAAACCTCGAGATACCGGAGAATTGTCAGGAACTGAAGGACAGTATGACCATGGTTCATGTGAAGGATGTTGAAACCAGAAGTTTGAAATGCAACTCCGGAATATTAAAGGATGTCATGAGAGATTTCACGTCAACAGAGATGATCTAGCCAAAGGAGTTGAGAAGGATAAGCACGATCGGAAGAAGCCATTGGAGACATGAACAAAACTCGTAGAGTTAGACGACCTTGAAGATTTATTGACCTTTAGAAGACCAAACCCCTGTTTTGTACCTACGTTAGATGCGATGTTTGTGAGCTGCCATTTGTTTGATGTTTTTTCCGACAGCCACAATAAAATATGTCTTTTCAAAACTTTTGTTTGTATTGTGTGTATCCCTCCCTATCTCTCTTATCTCACCCCAAAACCCATGGACCCAATAGAGGATGAATGGAGATGAGCTTGTATTTTCGGGACCAATGAGTCAATTGGAGACCGACCGATGGATTCAGAACATGGAGGATCATATGGAGAACAACCCTATAGTCGGAAAGGATATGGCCCAACATGCTCTTCAATGCTTTGAAAGAGGTGCTGCTACTTGGTGGAGGATGTACCAAACCATCAATGGATGGCAAGGAGTAACCACTTGGAAAGAATTTAAGTTGACTTTGCTAAAGTCTCAGTTTGTGTCCCAGAAATTGAAGCCTTATGGAAAGGATATGAAGAAACCTTGTGCATGCAAGATTTGTGGAGAAATAGGACACAGCCATAAAGAACACAAGGATGAATGCCCTAAATGTGAAGGAAGTCACTCAATTGAAGAATGCCCAACTAGGCAGATTACTTGTTTCTTGTGTGAAGGGACTACCCACTATCCTGCTCAGTGTCACATTTACCCCATGGTACAACGAACCATCCAGCAGAAGAAAGAAGTAATGAAAGGAGCCCTCATGGAAATTTTAGAAGAAGCTGTGATGAAGGAAGATGTGGAGGACACACCTAAAGAGGACCCGAGTAAACCCTGCACTAAGTCATGCTATTCATGTGGAGAAGAAGGACACATCTCCCAGAATTGTTTGAATGGGGATTTAGTAGAATTCCCGACAGAGGAAGTAGAGTATGACCCACTGGAAGTAGAAGCTCTGATGGGAATGGAGAAGTCCAGAAAGAGAAGTAGATTGGATTCCAGGAAGGATCTGAGTCATGTCACCTGTTATAAGTGCAAGGAGTCAGGGCACTACCTCAACAATTGCCCCAAAAGGAAACCTCGATACTTGTCAGAAGTAATATGTTTTAGTGGTAATGGAGCAGGGCACTTTGCCAGAGAATGCCCCAAGGAGAAGGAGACTTGTGATAAATAGTTGAGTTTGTAACAGAAGAAATATAGTAGTAGTAGTAGTGGGAACATTTTCCTTTAAATTGAGGTGTTGAGTTGAGGCATGTAATGGAAAAACAGGAGATTGTAATGATTTGAGAATTAATAAAGTTAGCAGTGTTGGTACTGATATGGATTTTATGAGTTGTTACTCTATGAAGAAGGATGTTGACCGTTTTCGAGGATATGAGAAATATGGTCTATGGAAGATTTGTGCATTTTAAGGGTGGTAGTACCCTATAAGAACCCTTGACTCTTGGAAAATATAAGGATACTCCACTGAGTGGATTTCAGACAAAATGAATATGAGTTTTGTCTCGATATGTGTGATACCCCAAGAGTGTGTGGGATGAAGTTGGAGACGTCAGTTGTTTGGACCAAATGTGATCAAGGAGTCAGAAGAGAATGTTAAGTTGATTCGAGATAGACTGTAGGTAGCTCAGTCCAGGCAGAAGAGTTATGCAGACTTAAAAACGCAAGGAGGTAGTCTATGACATTGGAGATAGAGCATGTCTCGCGTGATCCCTCTACGAGGAGTTAAACAGATTGGAGTTAAGGGACAATTAGCCCCGAGATTTGTAGGACCATACCGAGTTTTGGAGCGTATGAGAGAAGTGGCCTACAAGTTGGAATTACCCGATGTACTGTCAAGAGTTCATGATGTGTTTCACGTTTCCTAATTGAAGAAGTGCCATGCAGAGATGGCCAATACTCCCCTGTAAGGACGCTTGAACCCTGGAAAGGATAATGATGTTCCACAGAGTGGACTTCATAGGTGCGAGTTTTATCTCGATATGTTGGATACCCCAAGAATATGAAGAGATGAAGTACTATTGGATATAAAGGAGGTATGATGTTGGAAATATGGATCAATGGAAATTCCATGATGAGTATGAGTAATCATGTCCTAGTTTGGTGCCAATAGAAGGAAGGAAGACAGTACAATTGGATGAATTTTAAGGATGTTAGGAAGTTGGAAGTTGGAACAATGATCAGTTGCCCGATGATAAGTTCAAGGACTACAAGTGATGAGATGGGCCATAACCCACAGGCCCCAGGACCTGCCAAGAAGCAAGCACATTCTTGCTGAAGGAAAAACCCTGGAAGAGGATATGCCCTTATCAATAGACGATCTTATAGGAGTAACGCAAAACCTGAGAGTTGTGAAGAAACGATAGATGTTGTTTGGCTTGCAGAATCCATGGATATATCCGAACTTCGTTCGTCGACAAGGAAAATTCTGCAATGCTTGTGAGGATGGTCGAGTGATAGAATGCGAGATTCACTAAAGCATATACAGGGTAATGATTCGGGTGCGGGATGGATTGATCACCATACCGACTTACTCTTATTATTCGCCTTGCTATATGGGATGGTAAATCTGAGTGACTTACCTATAGTGGAGAGACGACGATCAAAACCTTGTTTAAGCCTTAGAATGGTATAGGTATTTTTCCTTTGTACAAGGCAGCTTTGCCAACCGTAGGTTATACGGTGAGGATCAACCCAGACCCATTTCCTGCAGGAGAAACCATAAATGGTTGACCACCATGAGATATCGATAGTTGTTTAGTAATGTCACCAGACCCGCCAGTTAAGAAGACCCAATCTCGGAAGAACCTTACCAAGATGAAAGGATAGAGAAATTGTGGTAAGGTTATGCCACTACCGGAAGAGCCTGGATAAGGAATTATCCTGAAGATCTAAGAAGACCGACACTGTCAAGAATAAGGATGGAGTATATGAGCTTTGATAGAACCGTAACCATGTTTCTAAAGGGTGGTAGCACCCCAGACCCCCGGTGATGATTGATGGAATTTTGAGGAGACCCCCAAACCCTAAACTTTTCTTGCTAGCCTCTCCAAATCTCGAGGACGAGATTCATTTTAAGGGTGGTAGGTTTGTAACATCCCAAAATTCTAAATTTTGGAATGTTATAATAAATAGATAGACTTGATGGATTGTTTGATTGATTGACTAAAAGTGAGTGAAATTCGAAACTTTTTGAAAGTTAAATGAGAGGGAATAAAAGGACTTTCCCAAACTTTCATATTTGCTTTCTGATCTCCATGAATTCAAATTCTTTTCAAATACAAAACCCTTGAGCGAAGATGATATGACTTCTTCCATTTAAATTAAATGAAAGGGTATTTGAAAACAATTGAATTTCATTTGGAAATATTTCCAATTCTGAAACTTTATGCAACTCAATGATTTTCATGAGAGAAGATAAAATGACTTCTTCAAATTATATGAAATATGAGTTGGGAGTTTCAAAGAGTTAAATTCAAAGTTTTTTTTGAATTTATTTTTTTCAATTTGGGTTATTTGAGTTATATTCAAATTTTTTTCTCCAAAAATAAAATACATGGAAAATAGGGTAACATGATTCCCTACATTAGAAAATTGGAGAAAAATTTATTTGAAATCATTTTGGTATTTTTAAAATGATTGTTGTTGGATTTTAATAGACCAGTAGCACTGTTTGAATTATTAGAATTTATGTGTATTTTATTTAATGCAAGAAAAATGTTCATGTCGTAGAAAATCTTTTTCTAAAAATTTTGATATATTATATTTCTATTTACTATTTGTATTTCTTTTGTTTTATTTCTTTTTGTTTGTCTGTGAAAAAAAAGAGGTTAAAAAAAACTGTTCAGCCTCACCGACTGGGCCGGCCCAGCATCTCGCCAGGCCGTGGCCCAGCTTCCAACCGCCCCGTCTTCGAGCTCGGGACTGGCCGACTCCGCCGCCGCCGTCGAGTCCCGGCCGGGCACGCCTCCCCTTGCCCCTCCTCCAAGCTTCTCGCTGCCCCTTCCCCCCCGGGACCCGACCCCCTTTTCTCTCCTCTTCCTTAGCCGCCGCACTCCGCCGCCGGAGTTGCGAGCTCCGCCGGAGATCCGTCGCCTCGTCCCGCGCTCCACCGCCACCCTCGACCGCCGCCGACGCCACCACTGCAACCGCCGCTCCACGCCGCCCCTCCCCGTGCTCTTCGCTGCCTCCCGCGACTCCCGGAGCCGCCGCTCCGGCCAAGACCGAAGCCGCCGCCGCCGTCCTCCCCGACTCCGGTGATCGCCGCGGTAACCGCCGCCTCCCGTCCGTTGGATCTGGATCCAACGATCCAGATCTTTCTGTTTTTTTTTTGTTTCGTTTTGTTTTTTTAGAGAACGTTCGCTGGTTAGGTATAGAAAACGAATGTTCGCCTTTTAGTTTTTTTCTTTTTCTGTTATTTCGGCCAGGGACCCGTTTGTGAATAACTTATTTGCAGAATAGCCCCTATTCTTCAAACAAGCATAACGTTTTGCTCGTTAGTCCAAATCCAACGAAACCAACGCTCACGTCTTCGTTACGATCTCCTCTATCCAGTAATCCAACTCAAACATGTTTTTGAAAAGTTTAAAATTTGAATTAGATCAGATTTGAATTCAAACTTCGTTTGATCATAACTTGAGTTTCGTAGCTCCGTTTGAGTTGATTTTTTTTGCAAATCGAAGCTCTTGACCTAAACATTCTAATAAGGCCAAATTCACATAATTTTGGTACTGTTAGAAATTGTTTTATTTTGCAAGAGTATTTGCTTGGTTTTGATGTTTCCGAATCATCTTGTTCGTTCTTTCTGATCTTTTGAGTGATTGCTTATGTGTGGTTACTATTGCTTGCTTATGATAGATTGACCGGAGTGTGACGAGTAGAACTATCAAGAGTTTTGAGTGCGAATCATCTTCATCAACATTGCAGGCAAGTTCACACTATGATCATATCCCTTTCATACCCAGTCTTTATTGCATTAGATCAATCCTCAAACATTGCATGATTAGGATCTAATTAAATTGTGGGATGGGAAGTAGATGAGGTAGTACCTATTACCTGTTTATTATCAAACCCTTGGGAGTTACTATTACGTTATGCTTATATTGCCATGCTATGCTCGTAGACGTGGATTGGGTTTGAGAGAATTTCATGACAGATGTGAGATTGTTATTTAATGGTTCAACTTAAGGTGGCAACTTGAATACACATCTGGGTGGATTGCTAGGGGCACCCTGGGGATATACCAGTGGACTTGCCCGGACACCTGGGGATATACCACTGTTGTCCTAGGAGATCCCGGGGATATACCGTGTGATCATCCTAGGGTCCGCCACCCAGGCTCAAAGGGATCATGAGATTATTCATACTAGAAACTTCCGTGTGCAGCCACAAGCCATTATGGGCTCTGGCATAGTTGATTAAGTCGTGCAAACTCTTACAGGGTAGACTAGCAGATGTAGGGGAAAGTAGGTGTACCGGTCTATCCAACGTAAGGTGCTAGCGCTTCTGAAAGGCTATGTCTCGGTCATCCGTTTCTCAAACACCATGTAGTGCGAGAAAACCAACGGAGGAGATCGAGTCTTGTGGGGAAAAGTGCGTAAACCTCTGCAGAGTGTATAAACTAATCATGATTAGCCGTGTCCCCGGTTATGGACGTCTTGAGTATCTAGTTCTTGGATTATCCTGTTGATCTCATCACGTTACTTTAAATGAATATTGTTGGGTTTAATGATGTTACTTAATTGGGATTGAGAATGCTGTCAACCATTCTCAATGTTCAACAACCACCATGATAGTTAAATAAAATTTATTCCTTTGCAGTAGGGAAAAATTGGCTTTACGCAAAAACCTTATAACCATAGAGCTTTTTCCACCAGCCAAATATGCATGTAGTGATAGTCTTTATTCATCATTCTCTATGGTGTGAATTTGCCAGTACATTCAATGTACTGACCTTCTGTGGCTGCAACGTCTCATGTTGCAGGATTATCTTACGACGAGTAAGTGATAAGTTAGGGTTACGATTTCTACACTCAACTTTGCCATTGGTGTTGATGGGAATCCACAACCTTGTTACTTCCGCTATTTTGGATTTGAGGTAATAGTATTTACGTTACTTATACATGTGATTTACCTCTGTTATAAATCCTCGAGTACTGTGTGTGTCAGCATACCGATCCAGGGATGACACTTAAGCACAGAGACTTGATCCATTCGGGTCGGGTCGCTACAAGATGGTATCAGAGCACATGTTGACTGTAGGACGTGACCCTAGAAGCTGGCAAGCCCATAGGAAGATTTTCCCTACAACTTTCCTTTTCAAAAAGACCTTTTACCTATCTTCTCTTCTGAGTTTATTCAAATATTCCCTTTTAGTGAGACCATACCCCTTTCCCCTTTTGACCACTCGAAGATTCCACTGATGAGACCACTCCAAGAAGTACAAGATATCGGACAACTGAGACCATTCGGAATGAAGAGGATTTTACCATACATTATGATAACGGAAACTACAGCTGTTGAAGACTCTGAAGACTAGGAGAATTGGAGGCTCTGAAGAATCCCCAGATTTGTATGACCTGAAGGAAATATGCCCTAGAGGCAATTATAAAGTTATTATTTATTTCCTTATTTCATGATAAATGTTTATTATTCATGCTAGAATTGTATTAACCGGAAACATAATACATGTGTGAATACATAGACAAACAAAGTGTCACTAGTATGCCTCTACTTGACTGGCTCGTTAATCAAAGATGGTTATGTTTCCTAACCATGAACAATGAGTTGTTATTTGATTAACGAGGTCACATCATTAGTTGAATGATCTGATTGACATGACCCATTCCATTAGCTTAGCACACGATCGTTTAGTATGTTGCTATTGCTTTATCCATGACTTATACATGTTCCTATGACTATGAGATTATGCAACTCCCGTTTGCCGGAGGAACACTTTGGGTACTACCAAACGTCACAACGTAACTGGGTGATTATAAAGGAGTACTACAGGTGTCTCCAATGGTAGATGTTGGGTTGGCGTATTTCGAGATTAGGATTTGTCACTCCGATCGTCGGAGAGGTATCTCTGGGCCCTCTCGGTAATGCACATCACTTAAGCCTTGCAAGCATGGCAACTAATGAGTTAGTTGCGGGATGATGTATTACGGAACGAGTAAAGAGACTTGCCGGTAACGAGATTGAACTAGGTATTGGATACCGACGATCGAATCTCGGGCAAGTAACATACCGATGACAAAGGGAACAACGTATGTTGTTATGCGGTCTGACCGATAAAGATCTTCGTAGAATATGTAGGAACCAATATGGGCATCCAGGTCCCGCTATTGGTTATTGACTGGAGACGTGTCTCGGTCATGTCTACATTGTTCTCGAACCGTAGGGTCCGCACGCTTAACGTTACGATGACAGTTATTATGAGTTTATGCATTTTGATGTACCGAAGGTTGTTCGGAGTCCCGGATGTGATCACGGACATGACGAGGAGTCTCAAAATGGTCGAGACGTAAAGATTGATATATTGGAAGCCTATGTTTGGACATCGGAAGTGTTCCAGGTGAAATCGGGATTTTACCGGAATACCGGGAGGGTTACCGGAACCCCCCGGGAGCCAAATGGGCCAACATGGGCCTTGGTGGAAAGGTGAAAGGGCTGCCCCATGGGCTGCACGCCTCCCCCCTTTCCCTAGTCCTATTAGGACTAGGGAAGGTGGCCGGCCACCCCCTCTCTCTTTCCCCACTTGGGGAGTCCTATTTGGAATAGGATTGGAGGGGAGTCCTACTCCCGGCGGGAGTAGGACTCCTCCTATGGCTGCCGCACCCCTCCCCCTTTGCCCCTTTATATACGGGGCAGGGGGCACCTCTAGACACACAATTGATCATTGAGATCTTTCCTTAGCCGTGTGCAGTGCCCCCTGCCACCAAATTCCACCTCGATCATATTGTTGCAGTGCTTAGGCGAAGCCCTGCGTCGGTAGTACATCAAGATCGTCACCACTCCTTCGTGCTGACGGAACTCTTCCTCGACGCTTTGCTGGATTGGAGCCCGAGGATCGTCATTGAGCTGAACGTGTGCTAAGAACTCGGAGGTGCCGGAGTAACGGTGCTTGGATCGGTCGGATCGGGAAGAAGACGTACGACTACTTCCTCTACGTTGTGTCAACGCTTCCGTTGCGATCTACAAGGGTACGTAGATCATACTCTCCCCTCGTTGTTATGCATCACCATGATCTTGCGTGTGCGTAGGAAATTTTTTGAAATTACTACGTTACCCAACAGTGGCATCCGAGCCCAGGTTTTATGGTTTGATGTTATATGCACGAGTAGAACACAAGTGAGTTGTGGGCGATATAAGTCATACTGCCTACCAGCATGTCATACTTTGGTTCGGCGGTATTGTTGGATGAAGCGGCCCGGACCGACATTACGCGTACGCTTACGCGAGACCGGTTTCCCCGACGTGCTTTGCACAAAGGTGACTTGCGGGTGACTGTTTCTCCAACTTTAGTTGAACCAAGTGTGACTACGCCCGGTCCTTGCGAAGGTTAAAACGGAGTCTATTTGACAAACTATCGTTGTGGTTTTGATGCGTAGGTGAGATTGGTTCTTGCTTAAGCCCGTAGCAGCCACGTAAAACTTGCAACAACAAAGTAGAGGACGTCTAACTTGTTTTTGCAGGGCATGTTGTGATGTGATATGGTCAAAACGTGATGAGATATAAGTTGTTGTATGAGATGATCATGTTTTGTTGAAGTTATCGGCAACTGGCAAAAGCCTTATGGTTGTCTCTTTGTTGCATAAGATGCAAGCGTCCAATAATTGCTTTACTTTATCGCTATGCGATAGCAATAGTTGCAAGAGCAATTGTTGGCGAGACGACCACGTGACGACACATTGATATAGATCAATATGATGGAGATCATGGTGTCATGCTGGTGATGATATAGATCATGACAGTACTTTGGAGATGGAGATCAAAGAAGCAAGATGATGATGGCCATATCATGTCACATATATTGATTGCATGTGATGTTTATCTTTTATGCATCTTATCTTGCTTTGATTGACGGTAGCATTATAAGATGATCTCTCACTAAATTATCAAGAAGTGTTCTCCCTGAGTATGCACCGTTGCGAAAGTTCTTCGTGCTGAGACACCACGTGATGATCGGGTGTGATAGGTTCTACGTTCAAATACAACGGGTGCAAAACAGTTGCACACGCGGAATACTCAGGTTATACTTGACGAGCCAAGCATATACAGATATGGCCTCGGAACACGGAGACCGAAAGGTCGAGCGTGAATCATATAGTAGATATGATCAACATAGTGATGTTCACCGATGAAACTACTCCATCTCACGTGATGATCGGACATGGTTTAGTTGATTTGGATCACGTGATCACTTAGAGGATTAGAGGGATGTCTATCTAAGTGGGAGTTCTTAAGTAATATGATTAATTGAACTTTAATTTATCATGAACTTAGTCCTGGTAGTATTAGCATATCTATGTTGTAGATCAATAGCTCGCGTTGTTGCTTTCATATGCTTATTTTGATATGTTCCTAGAGAAAATTGTGTTGAAAGATGTTAGTAGCAATGATGCGGATTGGATCCGTGATCTGAGGTTTATCCTCATTGCTGCACAGAAGAATTGTGTCCTTGATGCACCGCTAGGTGACAGACCTATTGCAGGAGCAGATGCAGACGTTATGAACGTTTGGCTAGCTCAATATGATGACTACTTGATAGTTTAAGTGCACCATGCTTAACGGCTTAGAATCGGGACTTCAAAGACGTTTTGAACATCATGGACCATATGAGATGTTCCAGGAGTTGAAGCTAATATTTCAAGCAAATACCCGAATTGAGAGATATGAAGTCTCCAACAAGTTCTATAGCTAAAAGATGGAGGAGAATCGCTCAACTAGTGAGCATGTGCTCAGATTGTCTGGGTACTACAATCGCTTGAATCAAGTGGGAGTTAATCTTCCAGATAAGATAGTGATTGACAGAATTCTCTAGTCACCATCACCGAGTTAGTAGAACTTCGTGATGAACTATGATATGCAAGGGATAACGGAAACGATTCCCAAGCTCTTCGTAATGCGGAAATTGACGAAGGTAGAAATCGAGAAAAACATCAAGTGTTGATGGTAGACAAGACCACTAGTTTCAAGAAAAGGGCAGAGGGAAGAAAGGGAACTTCAAGAAGAACAGCAAGCAAGTTGCTGCTCAAGTGAAGAAGCCCAAGTCTGATCCTAAGCCTGAGACTAAGTGTTTCTACTGCAAAGGGACTGGTCACTGGAAGCGGAACTACCCCAAGTGATTGGCAGATAAGAAGGATGGCAAAGTGAACATAAGTATATTTGATATACATGTTATTGATGTGTACTTTACTAGTGTTTATAGCAACCCCTCAGTATTTGATACTAGTTCAGTTGCTAAGATTAGTAACTCGAAACGGGAGTTGCAGAATAAACAGAGACTAGTTAAGGGTGAAGTGACGATGTGTGTTGGAAGTGGTTCCAAGATTGATATGATCATCATCGCACACTCCCTATACTTTCGGGATTAGTGTTGAACCTGAATAAGTGTTATTTGGTGTTTGTGTTGAGCATGAATATGATTTGATCATGTTTATTGTAATACGGTTATTCATTTATGTAAAAGAATAAATTGTTGTTCTGTTTACCTGAATAAAACCTTGTATGGTTACACACCCAATGAAAGTAGTTCATTGGATCTCGATCATAGTGATATACATAATCATAATATTGAAACCAAAAGATGCAAAGTTAATAATGATAAGTGCAACTTGTTTGTAGCACTGCCGTTTAGGTCATATTGGTGTAAAGCGCATGAAGAAACTCCATACTGATGGGCTTTTGGAATCACTTGATTATGAATCAGTTGATGCTTGCGAACCATGCCTCATGGGCAAGATGACTAAGACTCTGTTCTTCGGAACAATGAAGCGTGCAACAGATTTGTTGGAAATCATACATACTGATGTATGTGGTCCAATGAATATTGAGACTCGCGACAGGTATCATTATTTTCTGATCTTCACAGATGATTTGAGCAGATATGAGTATATCTACTTGATGAAACATAAGTCTGAAACATTTGAAAAGTTCAAAGAATTTCAGAGTGAAGTGAAAAATCATCGTAACAAGAAAATAAAGTTTCTACGATCTGATCGTAGAGAAGAGTATTTGAGTTACGAGTTTGGCCTTCAGTTAAAAACAATGTGAAATAGTTTCACTACTCATGCCACCTGAAACACCACAATGTAATGGTGTGTCCGAACGTCATAACCGTACTTTATTAGATATGGTGCGATCTATGATGTCTCTTACCGATCTACCACTATCGTTTTGGGTTTATGCATTAGAGACAGCTGCATTCACGTTAAATAGGGCA
Source organism: Triticum urartu (assembly GCF_056163025.1). NCBI lineage: Eukaryota > Viridiplantae > Streptophyta > Magnoliopsida > Poales > Poaceae > Triticum > Triticum urartu. Next base: position 68,590,949 of record NC_141877.1, on the reverse strand, counting down.
CCATCTAAATCCGTTGAGATGACACTGTGTGAACTATGGTTTGGCAAGAAACCTAAGCTGTCGTTTCTTAAAGTTTGAGGTTGCTATGCTTATGTGAAAAAGTTTCAACCTGATAAGCTCAAACCCAAATAGGAGAAATGTGTCTTCATAGGATATCCAAAAAGAAACTATTGGATACACCTTCTATCACAAGACCGAAGGCAAGACTTTTGTTGCTAAATTCGGAAACTTTCTGGAGAAGGAGTTTCTCTCAAAAGAAGTGAGTGGGAGGAAAGTAGAAAACTTGATAAGGTAATTGTACCTTCTCCCTTATTGGAAAGTAGTTCATCACAGAAATCTGTTCTTGTGACTACTACACCAATTAGTGAGGAAGCTAATGATGATGATCATGTAACTTCAGATCAAGTTGCTACTGAATCTCGTAGGTAAACCAGAGTGAAATCCGCACCAGAGTGGTACGGTAATCCTGTTCTGGAAGTCATGTTACTAGACCATGACGAACTTGCGAACTATGAGGAAGCGATGATGAGCCCAGATTCCGCGAAATGGTTTGAGGCCATGAAATCTGAGATATGATCCATGTATGAGAAAAAAGTATGGACTTTGATGGATTTGCCCGATGATCGGCAAGCCATAGAAAATAAATGGATCTTCAAGAGGAAGACGGACGCTGATAGTAGTGTTACTATCTACAAAGCTAGAATTGTCGCAAAAAGGTTTTTCGACAAGTTCAAGGTGTTGACTACGATGAGAGTTTCTCTCTCGTATCTATGCTTAAGTCTGTCCGAATCATGTTAGCAATTGCCGCATTTTATGAAATCTGGCAAATGGATAAACAAAACTGCAATCCTTAATAGATTTATTGAAGAAGAGTTGTATATGATACAACCAGAAGGTTTTGTCAATCCTAAAGGTGCTAACAAAATATGCAAGCTCCAGTGATCCATCTGTGGACTGGTGCAAGCATCTCGGAGTTGGAATGTACGCTTTGATAAGTTGATCAAAGCATATAGTTTTATACAGACTTGCGATGAAGCCTGTATCTACAAGAAAGTGAGTGGGAGCACTACAGTATTTCTGATAAGTATATGTGAATGACATATTGTTGATCGGAAATAATGTAGAATTATTCTGTAAAGCATAAAGGAGTGTTTGAAAGGGTTTTTTCAAAGAAAGACTTCGGTGAAGCTGCTTACATATTGAGCCTCAAGATCTATAGAGATAGATCAAGACGCTTGATAAGTTTTTTCAATGAGTACATACCTTGACAAGATTTTGAAGTAGTTCAAAATGGAACAGTCAAAGAAAAGTTTCTTGCCTGTGTTACAAGGTGTGAAGTTGAGTAAGACTCAAAGCCCGACCACGGCAGAAGATAGAAAGAGAATGAAAGTCATTCCCTATGCCTCAGTCATAGGTTCTATAAAGTATGCCATGCTGTGTACCAGATCTATTGTATACCCTACACTAATTGGCATGGGAGTACAATAGTGATCTAGGAGTAGATCACTGGACAGCGGTCAAAATTATCCTTAGTGGAATAAGGATATGTTTCTCAATTATGGAGGTGGAAAAAAAAGGTTCGCCGTAAAGGGTTACGTCGATACAAGTTTTGACACAGATCTGGATGACTCTAAGTCTCGATCTAGATACATATTTAAAGTGGGAGCAATTAGCTAGAGTAGCTCCGTGCAGAGCATTGTTGACATAAATATTTGCAAAATACTTACGGATCTGAATGTGACAGACCCGTTGACTAAGATTCTCTCACAAGCAAAACATGATCACACCTTAGTACTCCTTGGGTGTTAATCACATAGCGATGTGAACTAGATTACTGAATCTAGTAAACCCTTTGGGTGTTGATCACATATCGATGTGAACTATGGGTGTTAATCACATGGTGATGTGAACTATTGCTGTTAAATCACATGGCGATGTGAACTAGATTATTGACTCTAGTGCAAGTGGGAGACTGAAGGAAATATGCCCTAGAGGCAATAATAAAGTTATTATTTATTTCCTTATTTCATGATAAATGTTTATTATTCATGCTAGAATTGTATTAACCGGAAACATAATACATGTGTGAATACATAGACAAACAAAGTGTCACTAGTATGCCTCTACTTGACTGGCTCGTTAATCAAAGATGGTTATGTTTCCTAACCATGAACAATGAGTTGTTATTTGATTAACGAGGTCACATCATTAGTTGAATGATCTGATTGACATGACCCATTCCATTAGCTTAGCACACGATCGTTTAGTATGTTGCTATTGCTTTATCCATGACTTATACATGTTCCTATGACTATGAGATTATGCAACTCCCGTTTGCCGGAGGAACACTTTGGGTACTACCAAACGTCACAACGTAACTGGGTGATTATAAAGGAGTACTACAGGTGTCTCCAATGGTAGATGTTGGGTTGGCGTATTTCGATATTAGGATTTGTCACTCCGATCGTCGGAGAGGTATCTCTGGGCCCTCTCGGTAATGCACATCACTTAAGCCTTGCAAGCATGGCAACTAATGAGTTAGTTGCGGGATGATGTATTACGGAACGAGTAAAGAGACTTGCCGGTAACGAGATTGAACTAGGTATTGGATACCGACGATCGAATCTCGGGCAAGTAACATACCGATGACAAAGGGAACAACGTATGTCGTTATGCGGTCTGACCGATAAAGATCTTCGTAGAATATGTAGGAACCAATATGGGCATCCAGGTCCCGCTATTGGTTATTGACTGGAGACGTGTCTCGGTCATGTCTACATTGTTCTCGAACCGTAGGGTCCGCACGCTTAACGTTACGATGACAGTTATTATGAGTTTATGCATTTTGATGTACCGAAGGTTGTTCGGAGTCCCGGATGTGATCACGGACATGACGAGGAGTCTCAAAATGGTCGAGACGTAAAGATTGATATATTGGAAGCCTATGTTTGGACATCGAAAGTGTTCCAGGTGAAATCGGGATTTTACCGGAATACCGGGAGGGTTACCGGAACCCCCCGGGAGCCAAATGGGCCAACATGGGCCTTGGTGGAAAGGTGAAAGGGCTGCCCCATGGGCTGCACGCCTCCCCCCTTTCCCTAGTCCTATTAGGACTAGGGAAGGTGGCCGGCCACCCCCTCTCTCTTTCCCCACTTGGGGAGTCCTATTTGGAATAGGATTGGAGGGGAGTCCTACTCCCGGCGGGAGTAGGACTCCTCCTATGGCTGCCGCACCCCTCCCCCTTTGCCCCTTTATATACGGGGGCAGGGGGCACCTCTAGACACACAATTGATCATTGAGATCTTTCCTTAGCCGTGTGCAGTGCCCCTGCCACCAAATTCCACCTCGATCATATTGTTGCAGTGCTTAGGCGAAGCCCTGCGTCGGTAGTACATCAAGATCATCACCACGCCGTCGTGCTGACGGAACTCTTCCTCGATGCTTTGCTGGATCGGAGCCCGAGGATCGTCATTGAGCTGAACGTGTGCTAAGAACTCGGAGGTGCCGGAGTAACGGTGCTTGGATCGGTCGGATCGGGAAGAAGACGTACGACTACTTCCTCTACGTTGTGTCAACGCTTCCGTTGCGATCTACAAGGGTACGTAGATCATACTCTCCCCTCGTTGTTATGCATCACCATGATCTTGCGTGTGCGTAGGAATTTTTTTGAAATTACTACGTTACCCAACATGACCTAGGAATGCTACCCTTATGGAACTTGGCAGACTATGGAAGTTGTTATTGTCCGAGATCAAGGTGTGTTGGAGAAAGACCGGAGCATGTAGAGTTAAGAACTCAAGGATTTGTCAAGGAAAACCCTAAGGCAGGAGATATCAACTATGGAGAGATAGCTCATGGAAATGACAAGAGAACAACCACAGCTATCCATGAGTTTATCGCCCGCTTATGCTATTGTCACCGTGCTGAGTTAAGCATTCATATGCATGGAAGGGTTAAATGGTAGAAGGCTGATGGAGCACCTATCAGCAAGATGGTGGAACTAGATGCACTTACACCTGTCATATAGGTTGCATTCACCTAGTTGCATATCTAGTGAACTCTTTTATCCGCTAAGCCTTAAAATCTACAAGAAAGATTAAAATTTGTAGTCTCCTATTCACCCCCCTCTAGTCGACCGTATCAATCCTTTCAGCTATCAATGCTGCATTCAGACTCTCTTATTCAGATGAAGAATTTGCCTTGGCTCTATCCTTTGCCTTCAGAGCACGAGGTCATCCATAGCTGGGACCATACATATCTCTCTTCTCAGTTTGCTGAAATTCATGAGTATTGAGTCTCTCAAGAATATCAGCTGGATTAAGTGACTTGCAATCTGGATGTTCTTGAATCATCAGGGCCAAGGTGTCAAAGGAGTTGTTAAGAGACCTCAGCAGTTTCTTCACCACCTCATAGTCAGTGATATCAGCGGCTCCGAGAGCCTGTAGCTCATTAGAGATGTTAGTGAGGCGATTGAAAATTTGTTGGACATTTTCATTATCAAGCCTCTTGAAGCGGTTGAAGGGATTGCGAAGCACATCAACTTGAGAGTCACGTTGAGTGGAAACTCCTCCATTGACCTTGGAAATCCTATCCCGAATAAGCTTCGTTGTTTCCGGAGCACTCACACGTTGTAAGGGCATATTTATCCCTTAGTAGTTTTGGTGATTGATGACAATGCTTTTGCGGACTAATCGTGTGCATGAGCATTTCAGATATATCATGCCTAAGCACAAGATGATTTGGTGCTCCTCGAAGATCATTGAAGACGGCGTTTCTCTATGTTTCTTTTCAGTGGATTTGAGTAGTAGGAAAGCCGTACTATTAAGAGGGGGTCCGCGTTGGAAATGTTTGGGTGGAATCATCACGTACACGTCTGTTCCTTTTTGCACCACCTTTCCTTTGGCTCTTTGAAGCATCCTCCGTCTCTTCTTATCTCTGCAAAATGAAGGATTCCTAGTGTTGCTGAACTGGGGCATGCGGTAGTACTGCTCCTCAGAGCGGTAGTACCGGCCATGGGCGCGGTAGTACCGCAGGTGCTCATGGTAGTACTGCTTCTTGGACGCGGTAGTACCATGGCCTCGGGCCTGCACAGCAGCACGAGCGGAAGTAGGGGCGGATGTAATTGTTTACATCTGCGCCCTATGTGGTAGTACTGCTCCAGGCTTGCGGTAGTACCGTGTCGAATTTTTGCATAGATCGTAACTCAGAGGAAGTTGCCATGGATGTATTTTTATATGTTCGTGCCTTCCCAGCCTAGACTAGTCTTGCCCCGCGGTAGTACCGCGCCAGCGGTTCTACCGCTCTCTGCCTTAGCGCTTCAGGACTAGTTTTAGCCCCTACCGTGCCAGCGGTAGTACCGCGGTGCTTCGCGGTAGTACCGTGGGCCCTTGCAGTAGTACCACTTGTATGATGCGGTAGTACCGCTTGTCACAGGTTGAGTTGGTGGATAACGGTTGGATTTGTTCTTTCACTATAAAAGGGGAGTCTTCTTCTCCGAGTTGACGACCTCTTCCACCCCCCAAGCTCCATTGTTGCTCTAAGCTTCACTTTCGCCCGATCTCTCTCCCTAGCCAATCAAACTTGTTGATTTCCAAGGGATTGGTTGAGGAGGCCACGATCTACACTTCCAGCAAGATAAATTTGATTCCCCCCACTAATCCCTTGCGGATCTTGTTACTCTTGGGTGTTTGAGCACCCTAGATGGTTGAGGTCATCGCGGAGCCATATTCCATTGTGGTGAAGCTTCGTGGTGTTGTTGGGAGCCTCCAATTAAGTTGTGGAGATTGCCCCAACCTTGTTTGTAAAGGTTCGGTCGCTGCCTCCAAGGGCACCAATAGTGGAATCACGACATCTCGCATTGTGTGAGGGCGTGAGGAGAATGCGGTGGCCCTAGTGGCTTCTTGGGGAGCATTGTGCCTCCACATCGCTCCAATGAAGATGTACTTCCCTTCAAAAGGAAGGAACTTCGATAACACATCCTCATCTTCACCGGCTCCACTCTTGGTTATCTCGCACCTCTACTTGTGCAAGCTTATATTGTGTTACATCTCGTGCTTGCTTGTTTACTTGTTGTTGCATCATATAGGTTGCTCGCCTAGTTGCATATCTAGACAACCTACTTTGATGCAAAGTTTAAATTTGTAAAGAAAAGCTAAAAAATTTTAGTTGCCTATTCACCCCCCTCTAGTCAACTATATCAATACTTTCAATTGGTATCAGAGCCTCGTCTCTTTATTAATGACTTTGTCATCTGAAGAGTATGGTTGACACCGTAGACGGTGAGGAGGAGCACCCCGACATGATTCCGTCCTCGTCTACGGCCGATGGGGGAACCTCGGTCTCACGTGAGGAGTTCAATGTGGCTTTGGACACATTTAAAAACTCCATGACGGCCGAGGTCAAAGGCATGTTCAAGAACTTTCTTGATGATCTCAAATTATCCACCGCACCATTGGAAGTGGTCGATCCCACTAACAAGGTGACGGATGCTAACTCCGACAAGGGGGAAGCTACTAGTGAGAAAGTTCGTTTGTCTAGTGGTAGAAATGGTAGTGGCATCTTTGCCCATGTGGAACCTCCTCCTATTTATGGAGGACCTATTCCCTCCACTCATTTAAATCATGTCGGCCCTCCTCCTAAGATTGTGAAAAATAGGGATTTTGACGCTTGGGTATATCGCTTTAAACGTCATTTAAATCATGTTAATACTAATCTTTGGAGAATCATTGAACAAGGTTTTTATCCGCATGACCCAAGAGACTTCACCCCTAGAGAAATCGCCGATCATCAATTCAACGAGAATGCTTTCTTCATCATCCAAGATGCAATTCCATCCGAAGATCTTGCACATCTCCGACCTTTCACCATGGCCAAGGAAGCATGGCACCATGTTATCTCCCTCTACAAGGGAAACGCAAGCATTCAACGCTCCAACTATGAGGTGGTGCAAGATGAAGCCCATGAGTTTGCAATGAATGAAGATGAAGAACCTCGTGAGCTTTACCGGAGGTTAACCACTCTCGCGGTCTCACTCCAAGATCATGGGAGCAAGGATACATATGACAATTGGATCAAGTGCAAGTTCCTCAAGGCTATGATGCCTTACCACAAGGCCATGTCCTCCGTCATCCATCAAAGCCAGACTTCCACACCTTGTCCTCAAGTGAAGTGTTGGATGAGTTTGTGGCAATGAGGATCTTGGACAAGATCGCCGACAATGCGGTGTTGCATTCTCAAAGGGCTAAGAAGCCCAACCTTGCTTTGAAGGCCAAGGTTAGTGTGGAAGAATAGGATGAAGAGGAGAGCAATCCTGAACATACAAAATATGCTTATCATGAGCACATGGCTCTCGCTTCAATGCAATTTTGGAGCAAGAAGAACACGAGGCCCAACTTCAACAAGAACAACTCAAGTGGCGCGAAGGGCAAGCAATGAGTGAGGACTTGCTATAACTGTGGCAATGTGAGCCATTTTGTTGTGGAGTGCCCATATGAGAAGAGGGAAGACAATGGTGGCAAGCTCATCTGAAAAGACAAGGCCAAGTCCTTCCCCAACAAGAGAAACTTCACCAAGAAGACTCCTCCCAAGGGGTTGGTGGCACAAGAAGAGAACAATGAGGATGATGATGATGAAGACGGTGAGTCAGTTTCCATGGCCTCCGTTGCCATTCCTACAACTCCACGGGTGTCTCTCTTCGACTCACCCAATGAGAACATCACCGCCAAGTGCCTCATGGCTAAAGCCACCAACAAGGTAACCCCCAACATCAAAACTAGCATCATTACTAATCCTTCTTTGACAGATTGCATTGATGAACATGAGGGGCCTAATGAGGAGGAAAATGAGTTTGAGTCTTTTTATGAGTAAGCTCAAGGGTAAATCCAAGAAGCACTTTGTTGCTCTCTTGGAACAACTTGGTGAAGCCAATGACATGATCGAGGCTCATGAAGAAACCATCTCTAAAATGGAGGGGCATAGTCGTGACTATGTCGATGACATATCAGATCTTTCTAATGCGCTTGAGGAAGAGCGCGGTCACCGTTTGGCTCTTGAGGAGTCACATAATGATAACCGTGCTAAATTAAAGAAAGATCTTGATCATGCTCTTGTTGTATCTCGTGTGCTAAATTCTGAGAAGGTCAAACTTGGGGTTGATCTTGCTAGACTCAAGGAGGAGTTTGATTTACTCGACAAGGTTCACAAGGTCTTGAAGAGTGCTCATGCTAGCCTCAAAGAGTCGCATGATCAACTCCAAGTAAAGCTAACCAAGGAGAAAACCACTTTTCCTCATATGGTTTTAATTGATAATGCAAATGCTACTAACCCTTGTTGTGAGCATGTGCATCTTGTTGAGGAGAATGCAAATTTGAAGGAGAAACTCGAGAAAGGCCTTGTGTCGTGCATACAAGGTGAGAAGAACCTCAACGACCTTTTGAGCAAAGGAAGTTGTGGCCAAGGAAGGAATTGGGTTTGCACCCAAGTCCAAGAACAAGAAGAAGAATGACAAGGCCAAACGACTCCTCCTCTCAAGCAAACCTTTGTGAAAGAGGGAGAGGGTGCTACCAAGGAGAAGAAGAACAATGTGAAGGGTGGTAGTGTCAAGAAGGGCAATGCCACCCCTTCCAACAAAGCTGACGACTTTAACCCTTCCTATGTGTTATGTCGTGCTAGTGATGGGCATGTTTATGCTAAATTTGTTGGTTCTCATTATGAGTATGTTGAGTGGTATATTTGGGTTCCTAAGACCCCTGTCACTAACATCAAAGGACCCATTACAAAATGGGTACAACCAAGCATTGATCTCTTGTAGGTGTTTGCTTCCGGTGGGAGATCATGGTTGCTCGATAGTGGATCCACTAATCATATGACCGGAAGCAAGGACTTGGTGGTGGACGTGCACAAGATTCCATCTATGCCCACCAATGTCGAGTGGGGTGATGACTCGTCCTCTAAGGTATTGGGACTTGGCAAGGTTTTCATTTCTCATGATCTCCCGACCAAGAAGGTCATGCTTGTTGAGTCTCTTGCATACAATTTACTTTCCGTTCGTCAACTTGCAATCATGGGCTTTGCCACTTTCTTTGATATTGATACCGTGGCCCTCTTGTGGAGCAAGACTCCTAAAGTAGCCTTTGTTGGGCATGTCGAGAATGGTCTCTATGTGATTAACTTTTCGGAGTGACCCACTAAGACTGCGACATGCCTAATGGCTAAAGTTGACGTGGAATGGCTTTGGCATCGCCGTTTAGCCCATGTCAATATGAGATCTTTGCAAAGTATTATCAAGGGGGACCATGTCCGTGGACTAACAAATGTTAGTTTTGCCAAAGATCGTGCATGCAGTGCTTGCATTGAAGGAAAGCTACATGAGAAGGCTCACCCTCCCACAACTATCATTTACTCAAAGAGGCCTTTGGATCTCCTTCATTTGGATCTCTTTGGGCCTCCATCCTTTGATAGTCTTGGGGTAGAAAGTATTGCTTGGTGATTGTGGATGACTATTGAAGATACACTTGGGTGTACTTCTTCAAGAGGAAGAGTGAGACCCAACAAACCGTCATTGACTTTGCAAATGAAGCTCAACGCCAACATAATGCAAAGATCTTGACAATAAGAAGTGACAACGGCACCGAGTTCAAGAACTACACCTTGGATGAGTTTCTTAGTGATGAGGGGATCAAGCATCAATATTCCGCACCTTACACCCCTCAACAAAATGGTGTGGCGGAGAGGAAGAACTAGACGTTGATGGATGCGGCAAGGACCATGATGGCGGAGCTCAAGTCTCCGTACAACTTTTGGGCCGAAGCCATCAACACCGCGTGTCATGCATCCAATAGTCTCTATCTCTGCAAAGGCTTGAACAAGACTCCATATGAGATACTCACCAGTAACAAGCCCAACCTTAAGTACTTTCGGGTGTTCGGGTGTAAGTGTTTCGTTCTCAAGAAAGGTGTTCGTTTGTATAAATTTGAGGCTAGAGCTCAAGAGGGCATATTTGTTGGCTATGCTACAAACTCTCATGCTTACCGTGTCCTCAATAAGTCCATGGGGCTTATTGAGGAGACATGTAACGTGGAGTTTGATGAGAATAACGGCTCCCAAGTGGAGCAAAGTGGAACTTGTGATGTAGGTGATGAAATTCCTCCCTAGGCCATAATAAGAATGGGTGTTGGTTTTATCCTACCCATTGAGGAACCCCTTGTGGCTGAAGGAGAAGGACAATGTTCCACTCAAGTGGAACCATCACCAACCCAAGGCCCACACGCTTCCGACGAACGAAGTGAAGGCCCTCAACCTCATGAACAAGACCAAGGGCAAGATCAACCTCAAGATGGTGTTGAACCCCCAAGTGATGCCCAAGGTCAAGTTCTCTCCTCCGAGCAAGTTCAAGATCAAGAGCAAGCTCAAGATCAAGAACAAGCTCAAGACGACGCTCAAGATGATCAAGTAACCGCTCCTCAACTCACTCCTGAGGAGGAATTGGAGCATCGTGCTGCCAAGATTGCATCCAAGCTCTCTACCAAGGGTCATCTCATGACAAATGTGCTTGGAAGCATTCCAAGGGGGGGGGGTAAGAACTCATAGACAATTGGAAAACTATTGTGAAAATCACGCGTTTGTCTCTTGTGTTGAACCCCAAAAGGTCTATGAGGCACTCAAAGATCCGGATTGGCTTAATGACATGCATGAAGAACTCAACAATTTCGAGCACAACAAGGTGTGGAGATTGGTGCCAAGGAAAACGGGGAACCATAATGTCATTGGAACCAAGTGGATATTCAAGAACAAGCAAGATGCTCATGGAATTATTGTCCGCAACAAGGCTCGCTTGGTAGCACAAGGCTACTCCCAAGTCGAGGGTATCGACTACGGTGAAACCTTCGCTCCCGTTGTTCGCCTTGAATCTATTCGTTTGTTGATTGCTTATGCTTCTCATCATAACTTCAAGTTGCAACAAATGGATGTGAAGAGTGCTTTTCTTAATGGTCCTATTAATGAGTTTGTGTATGTCAAATAACCCCCCGGGTTCAAGGATCCCTATTTTCTCGATCATGTGTACCAACTCGATAAGGCACTCTGTGGCCTTAAACAAGCCCCACGTGCGTGATATGACCACCTTACCGAGTTTTTGCAAGATCATGGGTTTGAAATTGGGAAAATCGACCCCACTCTTTTTACTAAGAAGGTCAAAGGGGAGTTGTTTGTGTGCCAACTATATGTTGATGACATTATCTTTGGTTATCCTAACAAAGCTTTCAATGAGGAATTTGCCGCTCTCATGAAATTTGCCGCTCTCATGACCTCAAAGTTCAAGATGTCCATGATGGGAGAGTTGAAGTTTTTTCTTGGGTTCGAAGTCAAGCAACAAAGAGAAGGAACCTTCATCAACCAAGCCAAATACACTCAAGACATGCTCAAGAGATTCAAGCTAAGTGATGTCAAGCCAGCTTCCACTCCAATGCCCGTCAAATGCCAACTTGACATAGATCCCAATGGTAAAGCGGTGGATCAAAAGGTATATCGCTCCATGATTGGCTCCTTGCTTTACCTTTGTGCATCTAGACCGGATATCATGTTGTGTGTGGGAATTTGTGCATGGTTTCAAGCTGCACCTAAGGAAAGCCACTTTGTGGCAGTCAAGCGAATCTTTCTGTCGAATTTCGGGTTCCGGCAGACCCTTGAGGTTCGAACACTGGGGTGCGCGCGGAGATTTTGCCTCCTACCTACCTGCACCCCTCCGCCATGCTAGGATCTAAACTAAGGAAAGAACAACACAAGAGACACAGGGTTTATACTGGTTTGGGCCACCGTTGTGGTGTAATACCCTACTCCAGTGTGTGGTGTGTGGATTGCATCTTGGGCTGATGATGATGAACAGTACAAGGAAGAACAGCCTCGCGAGGGTCTGTTCTTGGCTGAGGCGATGAACTGCTGGGAGGAGTTCAGTCACCTTTCTCTCTCTCTCTCTCTCTACTCTCCTCTGACCGACCCCCTTGCTGTGTGGGTGGCTAGTCCTATTTATAGAGGCCCTGGTCCTCTTCCCAAATATTGAGCGGGAAGGGAGCCAACAATGGCGGGCTAATTTGAAGGGGGACAGCAAGTATCAGCTATCCTGACAAAAGTAGTCTTCGCCTGCGCAAAGCTCTGGCGATGACGCCGTCTTGGGCTCCACGGTGACCTCCGTCTCGTAGTCCTCCTGGTCTTGGTCTCGTTGGACCGAAATGGCAACCTTTGCCTGATGCCTCGGTACTCTGCAGCTGCGCTTGCCCCCTTTGCACCAAAAAGGAAAGGAGGACGCTGCACGGGCTGGCACCCGCCTGGCGCCCTGAGTTGTCATGGCTTGCGTCATGGGCACCTCGTGAGGTACCCCGCCTTGATCTCTCCGCCTCCTCGTGAGCCAGCCTGACGAGGCCGTGCCTGAGGAAGCTTCGCGTCGTCCGCCTCGCGAGGCTTGGCCCCTCGCGAGGGTCTTGGGTTTGTGTTGATGAAGATGAGCTGTGCTGGGCCCCCTTTGAGCCACGCCGCAGGCCGCAGGCAGGCAAATCTGGGGACCCCCGTTCCCAGAACGCCGATAGTAGCCCCCGGGCCCAAGACACTCCCGGACTTAGCCGTGCACGGAGGCGGAAGGGCAAGAGCGAAGCGCCATGGTCCCTAACAGCCTGCGGCCTTGGGCATCGCGTGGCGGTTGATTGGACGTGGGCGGCACTGTTCCCCCACGCCATCCTTATCTTGTGCCGTGCTAGGCGGACCCGTAGTCATAGATAGCCGCTCCCCTTTTATCGCTCGAGCGCCCTCTATCCTTCCTCCGCTCGAACTCCAGTTTCTGTTTTTAACTCAATGTAGAGCCTCCCTCCCCCCTTCCCATTGCCATGGCTCCGACGAAGAAGGGGAGAGGGAAGAAACCCGTGTCTCCGCCTTGCCCGCCGCCGTCGGCGGCCCCCGCCAAGGGCTTGGGCAAGGTCAGCTTGGCTCTGGCCACCATCTTCAATGAATGCGGGAGGACGACGGCCTGGCCTGCGTCCCACTTCTCCATCGACAGGACAGCCACCGAGGTCCCGTATCTTGCCGACGCCCTGTGGGCGGGTCTGGTTCCCCCTTTTCCAATTTTTTCAACGCCGTGCTTTCCCACTATCAGATCCACATGATGCATCTGGGTCCTGAATCCATCACCCTCCTTTCGGTCTTCGCCTTTGTTTGCGAAGCTATGGTGGGCATCCCTCCTTCGGTTGCCCTGCTGCGCCACTTCTTCTCGTTGCATCTTGTCAACCCTACCCAATGCTGGGCTTGTGTGAGCTTCGTTGCCGCGCCTGAGACGGCGGCCTCTGGGATTGACTTCAAGCTCCCTCTGCCCACGGTTGAGTTCCGCGAGCGGTGGCTGTATGTGGACGCAGGGGTGCCCAGCCCCCTGCTATTGGAACCGACCTCGCCTGCCGTCCCCAATTCGGGCTGGGGCCAGGAGACGCTTGAGAGCCCCTGGCTCGTCTTCGTCTGGCGCCGCTTCGCGCTCTTGAGGTCTCTTGGCGTGACAGTGCCCAAGGTGGTGAAGGAGTTCCTGCTATGCCGCGTTGCTCCTCTTCAACGCCACTCTCGTCGGATGTGGGCCTTCCGTGGGCGCGAGGACCGTATGAGGCTCCAGGAAGAGGACCTGACTCCTGAGGTGCTGAGGACGGTGCTCTTGACCCTGGCTGGGGACCCCAACCCCGGCAGCGTCCGGCAGGGAGGGGCCTTGCTGTACCTCTGTCAGAGCAGGGGCGACTTTGTGAAGCAGATGCCTGTCTTTGATGAGTGGGGGCCGCGCCCCGCCGGCCTTCAGGGGCCTTGCGAGAACCCAGTGGTGGTGACTGCCCTACCAGTCGGCCAAGGCGACTCATCCTCGAGTGGCGTAGCAGGGAGGCACGAGGCACCAGAGGCCGAGGGGGCTCCCGGCGCGGTGACAGCGCCAGGCGAGGCTCATGAGGAAGCAGCTCTTGGGGCCCGTGCCGCTGAGACTGAGGGTGGCGAGCAGCTACCCTCAGTGCCTGCGACTGGGGCCCCTGAGGCTCCAGCTGCGTCTCTTGGGGAGGCGATTGGCAGCGCACATCGGGGAGGCGCCTCTGCCACAGATCGCCTTGCCGCCCCGTCTTCGTCGAAGGTTGATCCATGCGCCCAACTCTTGGGCCGCTTCCACGTGAACTTCGAGGCTCTCCGGAAGAGAAGGGAGGCCCTGGGCGACGATTACCCTTGTCGCCTGCTGAAGCGTAGGAAGTACTTTGCCACTGGTGAGTAAGCCTTTTCCTTTCCCGGCTCCCGATCCTTCTGTTACTTGTACTGATCCTTGCTCCGCAGGCCCCTTCCAGCCGAGCTTGCGGAGACGGCTGAGGAGCCGTCCCCCTTGGCTTCGCCCCCTCCACCGTCCTCGAGCGCTCCGAGTAGCGGAGCCCTTGTGGTGAGGGCGATCGAAGAGGCGAACCATCCTGAGGCGCGCCGCGGCCCCGCGCACCTCGCGATCCTCCTTCGCGGGCCTCCTCGTGGCATAGCCAGCCTGCCATGGGCCTCTCGCCTGGTCGTGAACTGCGATTGGCTAAGGCGCTTCCTGCACTCTTCTCCTGAGGACGGGCTGGCCCCAGGCCGGGCTTCTGACGCGGCGTGCCCGGCCGTCGCGAGGGTGCCAACCCCCAGCCCCCAGCCCGGAGGGGGAGTGCTGACTCGCGGCCCCCGGCGCTTGCTTGGGGCGGATGATGGTGTGGAAGACGTGCTCGAGCGCGCTCAGGAGCGTCGCGCTCTCCGCCAAGGATTCCTTCGAAGGGCGACTGACGCAGTGAGCCTGCTTGGTAAGGAGCTTGCTGATGAAGACGCGCGCCTTGAGGCCGAGGGCCTACGCCTGGCTGCAGAGAGGCGCGAGCTGGGGGGCGCCATCACCCTTGCGCGCCGCGAGCGTGATCTTGATGAAGCAGAGGCCAAGGCGTCGTTGGTGGCCTCTCGGGAGGCCCGGTCTCGGGCCGCTGAGGAGGCTCGGGAAGCCGACCGGCGGCGAACGGCTGCGGAGGAGCGGGTTCGGGAGCTTCTGGCCTAGTGCCACTCGCTGGAGGAGCAAGTGGAGCTGCGCGAGGCAGCCCTCACGTCGATGAAGGTGGCCTCTGGCGACTCAGCAGAGCTCCAGAAGCGTGAGGAGGCGCTGACACTGGAAGCCGCCGAACGTACCCGCGAGTACGAGCGTCTGGAGACGAGGGAGCGCTTGGTGACGCAAGCGGAGGATGATGTTGCTGCACAGGAAGCCCGCGTCCTGGAGGAGGTCGGACGTCGAGTGGCGATGGCGCATTTGAACCTCGAGCACGAGTTCGAAGAGAAGCTGGGGTTGATCCAGGCCGAAGCTGAAGGCAGGACTGCCGCTTTCAGGGCCAAGCTGGAGGAGGCGGTGCGGCGGGCCGATGCTTCCCGGGCTGCGCTTGAGGTGGCGCGAGGTGATTTAACCACCTCCCAGGCTGAGGTGCTCCTTCTTCGTCAGTGGGTGGAGGAGGCTGAGGTCGTCCCGCATCAGAATGCGGACGAGATACGTCAGCGGCGGATCTTGGAGCATGAGCACGGCCCCATGCTCACCACTCTCCGGGAGAGAGCCAACGTGGCCTTGGGCAACATCTGCGAGGAGGCCGTCGGTGAGCCGCACGCAATAAACTACGCGGGCAATCTCCAGTTCTTCACTGACGTGGTGACGCAGCTGGAGGCGCGGTCGACCAGGGCTGACAGGTTGGTGGAGGAGAGGAGCCACGCCCTGCTCAGGCGCGCCTTTTCCCACGTCTTCAGTCACCTTCGGAACATGGATCCCCATTTTGATTTTGATGCCGCCATCACCCTAGTCCCCCAGGCTGCCCGAGGCGACCTGGCGCACTGGGTGGAGGACAATGTGGACGCTCTTATCAGGGCCTTTGCCTCAGACAACGATGATGCGATCGTGGCGGCCGACGAGGGCGGCGCGATGGGCGGCCCTGATGCCGCTGGCGGCGATGCGGACAGCGATGGCGAGTTCAGCGGCGCCAGCAACGGCCCAGGTGGCGCTCCTGAGGACGCATTGGGGGATTCGTCTGACTGACTGTACATCGTTCCTGCTTCCTTACCCTGCATGAATAGAACTCAGGTTTTGGCCTGATGACTGTGAGAGCATTTTGGAGGGGGCCCCTCATGTAAAACTTGTGTTTATCGTATCAGTAGAAGCCACATCGCCCATGCACCCACGCCAAGTGGCTAGCTTAAGTGACGCGCTGGTCGGCTAGTATACCTTTGTTCCGCGTTGGCCCTGAGGCAGCCCGCGGGGGTTGTGGTGTCCTGAGTGTCCCCTGATTGAATCCGTAGGATCTGCAGTAAAACACCTCTTGAGAGGACGCGACGGCGGCAGTCTGGGCTGCGCGCAAGCTAGGCCTGACCCGGCTCGCGAGGGGCTCGCGAGGGGAGGCGGCTGAGTCGAAGTGGTAACCAAAATGCGAGAAATTGCTTGAACGAGACTAAGAACCCCTCCCCGAACACACGCAAATCTCAAATTCGAATCCAACTTGAATCCAGCGGGGAAAAGCGACAACCAAGGGGAAGAGTAACGAAAGCAAACAGAAGGCCGCGTCCGGCACCTAGTCTAGTCTTGGACGTCTTCTCACCAGCGCGGAGCTAAGTGCTGCCACTGGGCGTGGGAGGGAGCCCCAGGGCCTGAGGCCGGCACCCCTGAGACTCCGGGGCGTGTACAGCCCCACTCATTATTACGTGAGAGTGTCACGGGGCGGCAAGCTTCACAGGCACTGGGCCTTCTTCACAGGTACTGGCCTTGCTTCATATCGCCAGATGAGGGCCCCGCCTTGCGCCACACTCTAGTGCCATCAACGACGACCGGAAACCAGGATGCCGCCGATGGGGTAGAGTGGTCGCCAGCGGTTCCCCCGACGACCACGGGTCCTCCGCCGGGGGCAGGCCCCGGGGCACCACCCCAGCGGAGGGACTACCTCCTGAGAACACCTTGCTCCGAACGCCGCGGTGGTGATGTCGAATCCCTGCCCCTCTCCTGCAGCCCCCTGCGTCCTCCTCCCGTGGGGTAGGAGGCTGTGGGAGCGGGGCAGCTGCCCGCTGCGGCAACCTGCACCTCCTGCGATCCATGGTTAGCTTATGCCTACTGAAGAATTAACGGTACCCGATAATCGCTGCTTCCAGCGTGCCCAGTGGGACCGTCCCAAGACTCCTGGAAGGGCTCAGCTTCTGGCGCCTCGTCCCCCCGGCTCGGGCTGAGGAGAGAGCCTGGCTTGCCCTCGTGTGAGTGTCCTTGATCCATCATGAGGGGCACGTATTCCTCTGGCGCCGCCACCCCGAAGGCCATGCCGTAGTGCTCTGCGCGCCACGCGGTCCTGCCTGACGCACCTACCGTGGGGTGGCAGCGCGGCTGTCCACTGGGGCCGCGGGTCGCGTCGAGCCCTTCTTCTTCGCGGACCAGGAGCGGGGGCTGCGCCGCCGCCGGTCCGGTGCTGACAGCCTCGCTGGTGTTGGTGTAGCCTTGGAGCCCGCGGGCACGCGCGGGGCCCCCGCGCGGGTCGCCCTGGGTTGGAGATGGGAGCTGGGTGCAGAAGGGGTGAGCCCCCGAGGCGGCGAAGCCCAGGAGCTCTGCCACCCGCTCCAGCAGCACGTCACGGCCGCCCTCCAACAGTCTGCACTGTAGCAGCTCTCGAGCCACCGTGAGCGCGGCCCTCGAGTTCGCTTGCTCCCGGCGGGTGTACGGTGTCGTGGTCGCGGCGTGATTGGAGGCCCTTGCTGCCGACCGCGCCTGCCACGGTGTGAGAGCTGTCGAAGCCTATCCGCGTCGCCCGCGGCCCGTAGCGCCCTGCGGACCGCGAGCTACCTGGGGCACGGGGTCGCCTGAGGCGAGCGGCTCTGCGCGGGCGGGCCATGCCTCACATGGGTCTGGGTTTCCCTCCTGGTCGCCGGGCATGGTGATGACGGCGCGACGGGGCACGGAGCGGTGGAAGACGAATTCCGGCGCACCCCTACCTGGCGCGCCAAATGTCGGATTTCGGGTTCCGGCAGACCCTTGAGGTTCGAACACTGGGGTGCGCGCGGAGATTTCGCCTCCTACCTACCTGCACCCCTCCGCCATGCTAGGATCTAAACTAAGGAAAGAACAACACAAGAGACACAGGGTTTATACTGGTTCGGGCCACCGTTGTGGTGTAATACCCTACTCCAGTGTGTGGTGTGTGGATTGCCTCTTGGGCTGATGATGATGAACAGTACAAGGAAGAACAGCCTCGCGAGGGTCTGTTCTTGGCTGAGGCGATGAACTGCTGGGAGGAGTTCAGTCACCTTTCTCTCTCTCTCTCTCTACTCTCCTCTGACCGACCCCCTTGCTGTGTGGGTGGCTGGCCCTATTTATAGAGGCCCTGGTCCTCTTCCCAAATATTGAGCAGGAAGGGAGCCAACAATGGCGGGCTAATTTGAAGGGGGACAGCAAGTATCAGCTATCCTGACAAAAGTAGTCTTCGCCTGCGCAAAGCTCTGGTGATGACGCCGTCTTGGGCTCCACGATGACCTCCGCCTCGTAGTCCTCCTGGTCTTGGTCTCGTTGCACCGAAATGGCAACCTTTGCCTGATGCCTCGGTACTCTGCGGCTGCGCTTGCCCCCTTTGCACCAAAGAGGAAAGGAGGACGCTGCGCGGGCTGGCACCCGCCTGGCGCCCTGAGTTGTCATGGCTTGCGTCATGGGCACCTCGTGAGGTACCCCGCCTTGATCTCTCCGCCTCCTCGTGAGCCATCCTGACGAGGCCGTGCCTGAGGAAGCTTCGCGTCGTCCGCCCCGCGAGGCTTGGCCCCTCGCGAGGGTCTTGGGTTTGTGTTGGTGAAGATGGGCCGTGCTGGGCCCCCCTTTGAGCCACGCCGCAGGCCGTAGGCAGGCAAGTCTGGGGACCCCCGTTCCCAGAACGCCGACACTTTCAGTATTTGGATCATACCCCAAACTTTGGCTTATGGTACCCAAGAGGAGAAAACTTCAACCTTGTAGGCTATTCGGACTCCGATTGGGCGGGAGACAAACTGGATAGGAAGTCAACTTCCGAAGGGTGCCGATTCCTTGGTTGCTCTTTGGTGAGTTGGTCTTCTAAGAAGCAGATTTGTGTGTCTCTCTCGTCCACCGAAGCAGAGTATGTCGCTGCCGGTAGTTGTTGTGCACAACTTCTATGGATGAGGCAAACTTTAAAGGATTAAAGTGTCATTTGTGACAAAGTGCCTCTTTGGTGTGACAATGAAAGTGCCATCAAGATTTCTCTCAACCCGGTGCAACACTTCAAGATGAAGCATATTGAGATTTGGTATCACTTCACCCGGGATCATATTAGGCGAGTGGAGATCAAGCTCAACTATGTCAACACTCATGATAACCTTGCAGATATCTTCACGAAGCCTTTGGATGAAGCAAGATTTCGCGAGTTAAGGCATGAGCTAAATATCATTGATTCGAGCAATGTTGCTTGAACCTTGCACACCCCACCATACTCAACTTGTTATCTTGTTTAGGTGTAGGCATGGACATAGGGGGAGTGTTGTTCTCTCATTGAACTCTTCCTCCCCCCATTATGCACAAAATGATCAACTCTTTCACATTAGCCATTCTTGATGGTACTTGTGCTTCAAAGACGAGTTTTGGTCATGGACCCAAGGATAATTCTTCACGGTGCCATACCAATTAACTCAAACATAGGTGGCTCCGGCCGCCGCCCTCTCTTTGGAGAGGTTGTGTCTCGCGTTTGGTCCTTGTTGTCTTTTGCCTTTATTTCTTCGTGCCGAGCTTGTGTTTGAGTTGCCTCGTGTGTTAGCTTGTTGGTGTGTCCGTTTGCTTGAAGGTTGCATTGCAAAGGCTGTTTTCCTCTCTTGTTTGCGAAACTTGCATTTTTGGGGTCCAAGGTACTACCGTGGCTTGCCAAGGTGCTACCGCAGGAACTGTGCATGGTACTACCGCAACCAGCACGGCAGTAATTTTTTACTGCCGCTAGAAGAGTGGTACTACCGCCCCTTGTGCGGTACTTCCGCCCAGGCGGTACTACCGCGATGACCCGCGGTACTACCGCACAGTCGCGAGCGCATGGGGGTTAAGAGCGGGCAGGGGGACTTCCAACTCCCCCATACCCATTCAACTCCTTTTCCCCACGTCATCTCTCTCTCTCTCTCTCCTGCCCAAGAACGACGCCGGAGGACCTCACCGGATCTCCGTCTTCGGCCGCTCTCCTCGCATTCCGTCCGGTGGGATTGTTCCCCACCACGCCCTCTTGCCATGGAACAAGGCTTCTCCCCAATTACCTCTCTCTTTGCCTCGTTGTTTTGTCTCTAGGTTTTTGGGGAGATGCATGTTGTTCTTGAGATTTTAGGCCAAATCTTTGCAAGAGTAGGATGTAGGAGAGTAGCAATGCGTAGAGATGCTATTTAGTATGTTGCTACCTAGTAGTTTTGATCAACCGTAGTACCGCTCCATTGTCATGGATGTTCTCAGATCTGTTTCGTCTCGGATCTGACCCCGAGCGGTACTACCGCAACTCCCGTGCGGTACTACCACTCTGGCCGTTTTCGCCTCATATAGTACTACCGCTCCTCAGGATCAGTACTACCGCGCGAGGCGCGGAAGTAAAATTTTACTTCCGCTCCAGGCGCGGTACTACCGTGCCATCCCGGCGCAGTACTACCGCGGCTGGAGCAGCATCAAAATTTTAGTTCCGCACAAAGGTGCGGTACTATCGTTGAAGTCGAACCTTCCCTATGGCAACTACCCAATGTTATTTCTACTTGTTTCATTTGTTTTGTTGTGGTCTTTGCATTGATCCTTCTCGCTTCTCTTCCGTGTTCTTGTGTTGTGTGTCATAGGTGGTGGCTCCGGTTCCAATGTCCGTCGTTCGAACCCAGTCCGCGACACGGGCTCGAAGCGCCTGCGCAACCAAGATGAGGCTTCGGAGGGCTCGAATGCCCCCAACGCAGAACCAAGACCACCGCCACCAAGACCAGGGAGCCATCAATGGGCATGGATGAGATGCCACTAGCTGAGTTTGTCACTCGAAGGAAGATCAACCCCTATGTGAATCCCCGTGTGAACTTCAGAGGGAATGAGTTGTTCTGGACCAAGTAGCAGAATCTTATCTATCTAGATGTGGTCAAGGCCAAGCAGAACATCTACATGGACGTGCACTGGATTGACATGAATCATATGAGGTAGGATAAGCACCACGACTATTTTGGTGAGGCTTTGGACCTGGTGGAGCAGTTTGGCATTGAGGACTTGATCACTTCCCACATGGACTTTGACCCTGAGATTGTGGCTCAGTTCTTTGCCTCGGTCCACTTCCATACTGATGAGCCACGGACCATGACGTGGGTGACCAATGGACAACGGATGGCCGCTAAGTGGAAGGAGTTCATGGATCTGCTTCATGTTCGTGATTAGGGGCTCAACTCGCCCGTTGGTGTTCGCCCTCATGCCAACCCCGAGTCCGCCAACAAGAACAAGCTTCAGCAATACTATGTTGAGAAGCAGCTTCCCAGTGGCAAGAAGGCGTGGGTGCTAAACCCATTCCTTGACATCATGCATCGGATCTTCCACAACTCCCTCTTTCCACGCATTGGTGACAAGGATAAGGTACATGTCTATCTCGTGGATATGATGCTCATCTGTGAGGAGGCGTGTCATTCTCAGACGCAACCACTTGATGTCTCACATATCATGTGGTGTGAGCTACAGTTTGCGGTGTTCAACCGTAAGGTACCCATCTATGGTCTGTACCTGTTTCACTTGATCTCGAAGACTTGGGAGAAGCTCTATCCCAATGTTGAGTTTGATGCCCCCGACTAGATCTGTCACGAGCCCATCAAGCTCCGCATCAAGCCTAAGTGGGCTAACACCACTACCCGTGCTGAGGCAGAGGCTGCTCAGATGGACGTGGATGAGGATGAGATTGAGGAGGAGGAAGCAGATGAGGACAGCTCTGCTGGGTATGCTCCTCCCTCTATTGAGCCCTCATGGGCTAAGAAGCTGAAGGCCAAGATGAAGGCCTTGTTTTGTATGCAAGACAAGGGGCAGTACAAGACCCATGTTGCTTCCAAGGAGAGTCGCCGCCGCGACAAGAGGATCTTGAGGATGTTTGGCGAGGAGATATCCAGCGGGTCCGAGAAGCACATCACGCTAGAGGCAGAATGGATGGCGAAGCAGGGCTACCAGTGGACTGAGTCTGAGGAGGAGACCATCCCCGCTGCCGAGACCGACGAGGAGCGTGACGAGTGATTGCTCCAGCTTGAGCCACCACCTATGTCGTAGGGGTCCTCTCTACCTTTTTGGTGTCTCAATGCCAAAGGGGGAGAGAGTGTAGGATTTGCAAGTCTTGTGTCGTGTGTTGTCTCGCTTTGCTTTCGTTCTGTTGAACCTCGTTTGCTTTGGTTTGGCTTGTGCTCGTTAGTCGTTTTTCCCTTTCATATGGTGTAAGACATATGCACTCTAGTGTATGTTATTGTCTTTCATGTTTAGTAGCCTGTGAGCTTATCCTATCTTGTGCCAGTTACTTTATGCTCATGTTTATCATCTTGCCTCCTTGCTTAGTATTAGTTATTTTATTGCAAGATATGTCTCTTCTATAAAATACAGGGGGAGTGGTGATCCTAGTATGTGTGTCATGCAGTCCAAAGCACTTCTGTAGTGTGCACACATCTAGGGGGAGCCTGTCTATATTTTATAGATGTTGGGTTTGCCTATGCTTCATTTTATATCCCTATGTGCAAATCCCGTATTGTCATCAATCCACCAAAAAGGGGGAGATTGTAAGGGCATATTTATCCCTTAGTAGTTTTGGTGATTGATGACAATGCTTTTGTGGACTAATCGTGTGCATGAGCATTTTAGATATATCATGCCTAAGCACAAGACGATTTGGTGCCGCTCGAAGATCATTGAAGACGACATTTCTCTACATTTCTTTTCAGTGGATTTGAGTCATAGGAAAGCCGTACTATTAAGAGGGGGTCCACGTTGGAAAGGTTTGGGTGGAATCATCACGTACACATCTTTTCCTTTTTTCACCACCTTTCCTTTCGCTCTTTGGAGCATCCTCCGTCTCTCCGTATCTCTACAAAATGAAGGATTCCTAGTGTTGCTGAACTGGGGCATGAGGTAGTACTGCTCCTCAGAGCAGTAGTACCGCAGGCCCCTGCGGTAGTACCGGCCATGGGTGCGGTAGTACCGTAGGTGCTCACGGTAGTACTGCTTCTTGGACACGGTAGTACCGTGGCCTCAGGCCTGCACAGCAGCATGAACGGAAGTAGGGGCGGATGTAATTTTTTTACATCCGCGCCCTACACGGTAGTACTGCTCCAGGCTTGCGGTAGTACCGTGTCGAATTTTTTCATAGATCGTAACTCAGCGGAAGTTGCCACAACTGTATTTTTATATGTCCGTGCCTTCGCAGCCTAGACTAGTATTGCCCTGCGGTAGTACCGCAAGGGGGGCGCGATAGTACCGTGCCAGCGGTTCTACCTCTCTCTGCCTTAGTGCTTCAGGACTAGTTTTAGCCCCTGCCGTACCAGCGGTTACCGCAGTGCTTCGCGGTAGTACATCGGGCTCTTGCGGTAGTACCGCTTTTCTGATGCGGTAGTACCGCTTATCGCAGGCTGAGTTGGTGGATAATGGTTGGATTTGTTCTTTCACTATAAAAGGGGAGTCTTCTTCTCTGAGTTGACGACCTCTTCCAACAATAAGCTCCATTGTTGCTCTAAGCTTCACTTTCGCCCGATCTCTCTCCCTAGCCAATCAAACTTGTTGATTTCCTAGGGATTGGTTGAGGAGGCCACAATCTACACTTCCACCAAGATAAATTTGATTCCCCCCAATAATCCCTTGCAGATCTTGTTACTCTTGGGTGTTTGAGCACCCTAGACGGTTGAGATCACTGCGAAGCCATATTCCATTGTGAATAAGCTTCGTGGTGTTGTTGGGAGCCTCCAATTAAGTTGCGGAGATTGCCCCAACCTTGTTTGTAAAGGTTTGGTCGTCGCCTCCAAGGGCACCAATAGTGGAATCACGGTGTCTCACATTGTGTGAGGGCGTGAGGAGAATACGGTGGCCCTAGTGGCTTCTTGGGGGGCATTGTGCCTCCACACTGCTCCAACGGAGACGTACTTCCCTTCAAAAGGAAGGAACTTCGATAACACATCCTCGTCTTCACCGGCTCCACTCTTGGTTATCTCATACCTCTACTTGTGCAAGCTTATATTGTGTTACATCTCGTGCTTGCTTGTTTACTTGTTGTTGTTGCATCATATAGGTTGCTCACCTAGTTGCATATCTAGACAACCTACTTTGATGCAAAGTTTAAATTGGTAAAGACAAGCTAAAAATTGTTAGTTGCCTATTCACGCCACTCTAGTCAACTATACCGATCCTTTCACATGTCCATAATGTCCTTTGGTGAGATGTCCACAAATGATGTTCTTCACTTGAGAATCGAGTTGTTTGAATCTCTTCATGTCTGCAGCATTGATGCTAGGAGCAATATCGGGGACGCCGTGCTCAATGACGAACTAGAGATCATTCTCAATTGCCTCAGGATGCATGCACATTTTAGTGGCCTAAGTTGGTATATGCCCATGGATCAAAGTGGCCCTCTCCGGTGTAAGGAGGAGTGTCCTCTGGGTGCCACTGGTTGGCGATCTCCCCCGGATCCCACTGGTAAACTGACTATCGATAAGGGTCCAGGGGTGGTTCCGGCTCAGGCTCTGGAGCTGGTGTCATGCTCCAGTATGCATAAACGTCCTCCAGCAAAACAAGGTACTTGCCTGAAAATATGTTAAACAAAGAGGGAGCAGGCAAGGTAATAGTCTGAAAGTTATTCTTACCAAATATTAGTCTATAGTTAAGCATCTTTTTCTTATTCTTAACAATAAAATCATGCGCTATCATGCTCTTATAATCTGGAAAAATATTAGGCAGCAACTTTTCCTCTTTCTCATAATGCCTAATAGGTATGTTAAAGTGTGCAGCAAGGCGCGAGGCAAAGATGCCTCCTAAGACGGGGCCCTTAGTATGGTTCAGATTTAACCGTTTAGCAACTATAGCACCTAAACTGAAAGTAGTATCCTGAAACAAGGCATGGCGCAAAATAACAATATCCGGGGCACTAAGGTTTCCGCAGTTCGCACGACCAATTAATCATCTACTAGAAAATATTGCAAAGTAACGTAGAATGGGAAAAATGTATGCTAGTAATTCTCGCATCGGAAACTTTCCTCGTTTCCCCTACAACAATCATATCAATAAATCCCTCCACATCATTACGATGTGGTTCCTCTATGCTGCCCTCAAAGGGTGTCAAAAAAACCCGGCAAAAATCATAAAGTGACATCTCCTTATGCACATCATATAAATAAAATTCCACCGAGGGTGGTGATCTCCTAGCATGGAAATGAAAATTTTGCACAAAGATATTGGTTAGTTCGCGTTGGTTGTGGAGGAAGGCGGTGAGGCCTGCATTCTAAGCCAAATAATAAAAATCTTCATGAATCCCGGCTTCTGTCAAGAAATCATCACAAGGCCATTCACACGGCCGAACCTCCGCAGTACGAGGGAGATTATACTTGGGCTTCTTGTTCTCTTCACTTTGTTTATCCTTCGAGCTTCGGCTCGATGAGCCCCTCAAAAATCTCTTCATCT
Organism: Triticum urartu; assembly: GCF_056163025.1. Lineage (NCBI taxonomy): Eukaryota > Viridiplantae > Streptophyta > Magnoliopsida > Poales > Poaceae > Triticum > Triticum urartu. The sequence continues at coordinate 68,565,274 of NC_141877.1, read as the reverse complement.
TTTTCTGAAAATTTCTGAAATTTTTAGCAACTTAAAATAAAAGTGAACCAAACTCAACAAAATTGATAGCAACTACTCCTACAAGTGCCTAGAGGCTATATCATGCATTAAAACTACTTCTGACCACATAAATTTGACATGCAAGCTCAAGAACAGGGTCACCTAAGCAGCAAATTTTTGCAATAAATAAAGCACTAGAACAAAAACTAATTGGACCATTGGAGGAGTCACATACCAAAGAACAATCCCCAAAGCAGTTTTGTGAATGGAGCTTTGAGCTAGGAGATTGAAAATGGCAGCAAGATGAGCAAGAACTCGGGTTTGAGCTGGCTAGTGATTTTTTTGGGAGGAAGAAGGAGTGTGTGGTGGCTGGAATAAGTGGAGGGGGGCCACCAGGGGCCCACGAGGCAGGGGGCGCGCCCAGGGGGTAGGGCGCACCCTGGACCCTCGTGGCCAGGTGCTGGCTCCCCCTGATGTGTTCTCAGTGCCGGATATTCTCAAATATTCCAGAAAAAATCATATTAATTTTTTAGGGCATTTGGAGAACTTTTATTTTTGAGGTATTTTTTATTACATGGATAATTCAGAAAACTGACAGAAATTACTATTTTTGCTTTATTTAATATAAATAACAGAAAGTAAAAAGAGGGTACAGAGAGTTGTGTTTTCTAAATTCATCCATCTCATGCTCATCAAAATGAATTCACTAACAAGGTTGATCAGGTCTTGTTAACAAACTCATTTCGAATAACATGAAACCGAAGAATTTTTGAATAACACTAGGTTACCTCAACCGGGATACGCACATCCCCAACAATAAGAATATCATATTTCTTCTTGACAGTAGGAAGAGGAAATTCAAAACCTCCAATAGTAATTGTGGAAGTTTTCCAATAGAATTTATACTATGGACTTGAGGCTGTTTCCTCGGAAAGTGTGCCGTATGCTCATTACCATTAACATGAAAAGTGACATTGCCTTGGTGCAATCAATAACAACCCCTGCAGTATTCAAAAAGGGTCTTCCAAGAATAATAGACATACTATCGTCCTTAGGAATATCAAGAATAACAAAGTCCGTTAAAATAGTAATGTTTGCAACCACAACAGGCACATCCTCACAAATACCGATAGGTATAGCAGTTGATTTATCATCCATTTGCAAAGATATTTCAGTAGGTGTCAACTTATTCAAATCAAGTCTACGATATAAAGAGAGAGGCATAACACTAACACCGACTCCAAGATCACATAAAGCAGTTTTAACATAGTTTCTTTTAATGGAGCATGGTATAGTTGGTACTCCTGGATCTCCAAGTTTCTTTGGTATTCCACCCTTAAAAGTGTAATTAGCAAGCATGGTGGAAATTTCAGCTTCTGTATCTTTCTTTTATTAGTAACAATTTCCTTCATATACTTAGCATAAGGATTCATTTTAAGCATATCGGTCAAACGCATACGCAAAAAGATAGGTCTAATCATTTCAGCAAAGCGCTCAAAATCCTCATCATCCTTTTTCTTGGATGGTTTAGGAGGAAAAGGCATGGGTTGCTAAACCCATGGTTCTCTTTCTTTACCGTGCTTCCTAGCAACAAAGTCTCTCTTATCATAATGTTGATTCTTTGATTGTGGGTTATCAAGATCAACAGCAGGTTCAATTTCTACATCATTATTATTGCTAGGTTGAGCATCAACATGAACATCATCATTAACACTATCACTAGGTTCATGTTGATTACCAGATTGTGTTTCAGCATCAGAGATGGAAATATCATTAGGATTCTCAGGTGTGTCTATAACAGGTTCACTAGAAGCATGGAAAGTCCTATCATTTTTCGTTTTCTTCCTTTTAGAAGGACTAGGTACATCTACATTAGCTCTTTGAGAATCTTTCTCAATTCTCTTAGGGTGGCCTTCAGGATACAAAGGTTCCTGAGTCATTTTACCACCTCTAGTCATAACTCTAACAACATTATCATTCTTCTTATTATTTAATTCATTGAGCAAATCATTCTGAGCTTTAAGTACTTGTTCTACTTGAGTGGTAACCATAGAAGCATGTTTACTAATAAGTTTAAGTTCCCCTTTAACATTAGCCATATAATCACCCAAGTGTTCAAGCATATCAGCATTGTGTTTCAATTGTCTACCAACATAAGCATTGAAGTTTTCTTGTTTAACCATAAAGTCATAAAACTCATCTAAGCATGGGCTAGCAAACTTAGTAAATGGGATTTCACATTTATCGAATCTATAGAGAGAATTTACCTTTACTACCTGTTTCGGGTTATCAAGACCATGTGTTTCTTCAACAGGCGGCAAATTAAGGCCATGTATTTCTTCAATAGGTGGTAAATTCTTAACATCTCCAGTTTTAATACCTTTTTCTTTCATAGATTTCTTTGCCTCTTGCATATCTTCAGGACTGAGAAATAGAATACCCCTTTTCTTCGGAGTTGGCTTAGGAGTTGGTTCAGGAAGTGTCCAATTATTTTCATTAGTCAACATATTATTCAATAACAATTCAGCTTGATCAACAGTTCTTTTCCTGAAAACACAACCAACACAATTATCCAGGTGGTCTCTGGAAGCATCGGTTAGTCCATTATAAAAGATATCAAGTATTTCATTTTTCTTGAGAGGATGACCAGGAAAAGCATTGAGTAATCGGAGAAGCCTCCCCCAAGCTTGCGGGAGACTCTCTTCTTCAATTTGCACAAAATTATATATTTCCTTAAGGTAGCTTGTTTCTTATGAGCGGGGAAATATTTAGTAGATAAGAAATAAATCATATTCTGGGGACTACACACACAACCAGGATCAAGAGAATTAAACCATGTTTTAGCATCACCCTTTAATGAGAACGAAACAACTTAAGGATAAAGTAATAGCGAGTTTTCTCATCATGAGTAAAGAGGGTGGCTATATCATTAATTTAGTAAGATGTGCCACAATAGTTTCAGATTCATAGCCATAAAAAGGATCAGATTCAACCAAAGTGATTAACTCAGGATCGACAGAGAAATCATAATCCTTATCAGTAATAAAGATAGGTGAAGTAGCAAAAGCAGGGTTATATTTCATTCTAGCATTCAAAGACTTTTCTTTAAGCTTAGCTAATAATTTCTTAAGATCAGATCTATCATTGCAAGCTAAGAAGTCTCTAGCAGTTTCTTCATCCATAACATGACCCTCAGGAACAACAGGCAATTCATATCTAGGGGGAGAATCTTCATCATCACTTTCATCAATATTAACAGTTTCAATAATTTCATTCTCTCTAGCCCTAGCAAGTTGTTCATCAAGAAATTCACCTAGTGGCACAATAGTACCAAGCATAGAAGTAGTTTCATCATAAATATCACGCTTAGCAGAAGTGGCATCATCAATAACATGCGACCTATCGGAATCAATAACAGCAGTAGGTGTCGCAAGTTTACTCATAACAGAAGGTGAATCAAGTGCAGAGCTAGATGACAGTTCGTTACCTCCCCTCGTAGTTGAGGGAAAAATCTTGGTTCTTTGATCTTTCAAGTTCTTCATAGTGATAAGCAGATATAAATCCCAAGTGACTCAAAGAATAGAGCTATGCTCCCCGACAACGGCGCCAGAAAATAGTCTTGATAACCCACAAGTATAGGGGATCGCAACAGTTTTCGAGGGTAGAGTATTCAACCCAAATTTATTGATTCGACACAAGGGGAGCCAAAGAATATTCTCAAGCATTAGCAGCTGAGTTTTCAATTCAACCACACCTGGAAACTTAATATCTGCAGTGAAGTGTTTAGTAGCAAAGTAATATGATATTAGTAGTAAAGGTAGCAGAAGTAATATTTTTGGGTTTTGTAGTGATTGTGACAGTAGCAACAGAAAAGTAAATAAGCGAAGAACAATATATGGAAAGCTCGTAGGCATTGGATCGGTGATGGAGAATTATGTCGGATGCGATCGATCATGTAACAGTCATAACATAGGGTGACACAGAGCTAGCTCCAGTTCATCAATGTAATGTAGGCATGTATTCCGAATATAGTCATACGTGCTTATGGAAAAGAACTTGCATGGCATCTTTTGTCCTACCCTCCCGTGGCAGCGGGGTCCTATTGGAAACTAAGGGGTATTAAGGCCTCCTTTTAATAGAGTACCGGACCAAAGCATTAACACATAGTGAATACATGAACTCCTCAAACTACGGTCATCACCGGGAGTGGTCCCTATTATTGTCACTTCGGGGTTGCCGGATCATAACACATAGTAGGTGACTATAGACTTGCAAGATAGGATCAAGAACTCACATATATTCATGAAAACATAATAGGTTCAGATCTGAAATCATGGCACTCGGGCCCTAGTGACAAGCATTAAGCATAGCAAAGTCATAGCAACATCAATCTCAGAACATAGTGGATACTAGGGATCAAACTCTAACAAAACTAACTCGATTACATGATAAATCTCATCCAACCCATCACCGTCCAGCAAGCCTATGATGGAATTACTCATGCACGGCTGTGAGCATCATGGAATTGGTGATGGAGGAAGGTTGATGATGACGATGGCGATGGATTCCCCCTCTCCGGAGCCTCGAACGGACTCCAGATCAGCCCTCCCGGGAGAGAGTAGGGCTTGGCTGCGGCTCTGTATCGTAAAACGCGATGAATCCTTCTCTCTGATTTTTTCTCCCCGAACACGAATATATGGAGTTGGAGTTGAGGTCGGTGTAGCGTTAGGGGGCCCACGAGGCAGGGGGCGCGCCCAGAGGGGTAGGCGCGTCCCCACCCTCATGGACATGGTGTGGGCCCCCTGACGTGGATTCTTCTTCCAGTATTTTTTATATATTCCAAAAATAATCTCCATTGATTTTCAGGTCATTCCGAGAACTTTTATTTCTGCACAAAAATAACACCATGGCAATTCTTCTGAAAACAGCTTCAGTACGGGTTAGTTCCATTCAAATCATGCAAGTTACAGTCCAAAACAAGGGCAAAAGTGTTTGGAAAAGTAGATACGATGGAGACGTATCACTAACCGTCTGGAAGAATGACAATCTTCAAAGGTAACAGGCGTCGGATCACATAGATCAATCTCTTCAGTGATGTTCAATCACTTTGGCTCCAGATTTTTTCCTCACTTAGGATTCTCTCAAAGTCATTAGAGGATAGGTTGCTCTCAAATGACAAGTGTCAAGTTCTCTCGGAGCAGCCAACCAACAAGTGGTTGTGGGTGGCTATTTATAGCCATGGGCAACCCGACATGAATTGTCTTAAATGCCCTTCTCTGATTCGACTGTTGTCAGGATAAGGATCCACTTGACAGCTGCTACCACTTCAGCTTGCGTTGGTTTTTCCCTTGAAGAGGAAAGGGTGATGCAGCAAAGGAGTGTAAGTATTTCCCTTAGTTTTGAGAACCAAGGTATCAATCCAGTAGGAGACTACGCAACAAGCCACCGAATACCTACACAAACAAACACCAACTTGCAACCAACGCGACAAAGGGGTTGTCAATCCCTTCACGGTTATTCGCAAAGTGAGATCTAATAGAGATGGATAAACGGTAAAGTAATATTTTTGGTATTTTTGGTTTATGGAACGGAAAGTAAAAGATTGCAAAGTAAGGGAACGGTGACAGAAATTGGCAAATTGACGGGAAACTAATATGATGTAAAATAGACCCAGGGGGCATAGGTTTCACTAGAGGCTTCTCTCAAGATAGAAAATATTATGGTGGGTGAACAAAATTACTGCCGAGCAATTGATAGAAAAGCACAAGTTATGACGATATCTAAGGCAATGATCATGAATATAGGCATCACATCCGTGTCAAGTAGACTGAAATGATTCTGCATCTACTACTATTACTCCACACATTGACCGACTCCTGCCTGCATCTAGAGTATTAAGTTCATAAGAAGAGAGTAATGCATTAAGTAAGATGACATGATGTAGCGGGATTAACTCAAGCAATATGATGAAAACCCCATCTTGTTATCCTCGATGGAAACAATACAATACGTGCCTTGCTGCCCCAACTGTCACTGGGAAAGGACACCACAAGATTGGACCCAAAGCTAAGCACTTCTCTCATTGCAAGAAAAACCAATCTAGGTGGCCAAACCAAATCGATAGTTCGAAGAGACTTGCAAAGATATCAAATCATGCATATAAGAATTAAGAGGCGATTCAAATAATATTCATAGATAAGTTGATCATAAATCCACAATTCATCGGATCTCTTCATACACACCGCAAAAGAGTATTACATTGAATGGATCTCCAAGAACATCGAGGATAACTTTGTATTGAGAATTAAAGGGAGAGAAGAAGCCATCTAGCTACTAGCTATGGACCCGTAGGTTTGAAGTAAACTACTCATGCTTCATCGAGAGGCAATGGTGTTGATGTAGAAGCCCTCCGTGATCGATTCCCCCTCCGACAGGATGCCGGAAAAGGCCCCAAGATGGGATCTCACGGGTACAGAAAGTTTCGGCTGTGGAAAAGTGGTTTCGTGGCTCCCCCAGATGTTTTGGTGGGTATAAGAGTATATATAGGCAAAAGAATTAGGTCAGGGGAGCTACGAGGTCCCCACAAGGTCGGGGGGCACGCCCTCCACCCTTGTGGCTGCCTCAGGGCTCCTCTGGCTTGCATTCCAAGTCTCCTGGGTGTCTCCTAGTCCAATAAAAATCATGGTGAAAGTTTTATTCCATTTGGACTCCGTTTGGTATTCCTTTTCTGCGAAACTCTAAAACAAGGAAAAACCAGAAACTGGCACTAGGCTCTAGGTTAATAGGTTAGTCCCAAAAATCATATAAAATAGCAGATTGATGCATATAAAACATCCAAAACAGATAATATAATAGCATGGAACAATAAAAAATTATAGATACGTTGGAGACGTATCAAGCATCCCCAAGCTTAATTCCTTCTCGTCCTCGAGTAGGTAAATGATAAAAACAAAATTTTTGATGTGAAATGCTACCTAACATATTTATTCATGTAATTCTCTTTATTGTGGTATGAATGTTCAAATCTGTAAGATTCAAAACAAAAGTATATATTGAGATAAAAACAATAATACTTCAAGCATACTAACAAAATAATTATGTCTTCTCAAAATAACATGGCCAAAGAAAGCTTATCCCTAAAAAATCATATAGTCTGGCTATGCTCCATCTTCATCACACAAAATATTCAAATCATGCACAACCCCGATGACAAGCCATGCAATTGTTTCATACTTTTGACGTTCTCAAACTTTTTTAACTTTCACGCAATACATGAGCGTGAGCCATGGACATAGCACTATAGGTGGAATAGAATGGTGGTTGTGGAGAAGACAAAAAGGAGAAGATAGTCTCACATCAACTAGGCGTATCAACGGGCTATGGAGATGCCCATCAATAGATATCAATGTGAGTGAGTAGGGATTGCCATGCAACAGATGCACTAGAGCTATAAGTGTATGAAAGCTCAACAAAAGAAACTAAGTGGGTGTGCATCCAACTTGCTTGCTCACGAAGACCTAGGGAAATTTGAGGAAGCCCATCATTGGAATATACAAGCCAAGTTCTATAATGTAAAATTTTCACTAGTTTATGAAAGTGATGACATAGGAGACTCTATCATGAAGATCATGGTGCTACTTTGAAGCACAAGTGTGGAAAAAGGATACTAACATTATCCCTTCTCTCTTTTTCTCTCATTTTTTGGGCCTTCTCTTTTTTATTTTGCCGTTCTCTCTTTTTTTATTTCCTCACGTGGGACAATGTTCTAATAATGAAGATCATCACACTTTTATTTACTTACAACTCAAGAATTACAACTCGATACTTAGAACAAAATATGACTCTATGTGAATGCCTCCGGTGGTGTACCGGTATGTGCAATGAATCAAGAGTGACATGTATAAAAAAATGATGAACGGTGGCTTTGACACAAATACGATGTCGACTACATGATCATGTAAAGCAATATGACAATGATGGAGTGTGTCATAATAAACGGAACGGTGGAAAGTTGCATGGCAATATATCTCGGAGTGGCTATGGAAATGCCATAATAGGTAGGTATGGTGGCTGTTTTGAGGAAAGAGATGTGGTTGGTTTATGGTACCGACGAAAGTTGCGCGGTACTAGAGAAGCTAGCAATGGCGGAAAGGTGGGAGTGCGTATAATCCATGGACTCAACATTAGTCATAAAGAACTCACATACTTATTGTAAAAATCTATTAGTCATTGAAACAAAGTACTACGCGCATGCTCCTAGGGGGGTAGATTGGTAGGAAAAGACCATCGCTCGTCCCCGACCGCCACTCATAAGGAAGACAATCAAAAAACATCTCATGCTCCAACTTCGTTACATAACGGTTCACCATACGTGCATGCTACGGGACTCACAAACCTTAACACAAGTATTTCTCAAATTCACAACTACTTACTAGCATGACTCTAATATCACCATCTTCATATCTCAAAACAACCATAAGGAATCAAACTTCTCATAGTATTCAACGCACTTTATATGAAAGTTTTTACTATATCCCTCTTGGATGCCTATCATATTAGGACTAATTTTATAACGAAAGCAAATTACCATGCTGTTTAGAAACTCTCAAAATAATATAAGTGAAGTACGAGAGTTCATAAATTTCTATAAAATAAAACCACTGACGTGCTCTAAAAAATATAAGTGAAGCACTAGAGCAAATTTTGCCTAGCTCAAAATATATAAGTGAAGCACATAGAGCATTCTAATAAATCACGATTCATGCGTGTCTCTCTCAAAAGGTGTGTATAGAAAGGATGATTGTGCCAAACTAAAAAGTAAAGACTCAAATCATACAAAACGCTCCAAGCAAAACACATATCATGTGGTGAATAAAAATATAGCCTCAAGTAAAGTTACCGATAGACGAAGACGAAAGAGGGGATGCCTTCCCGGGGCATCCCCAAGCTTAGGATTTTTGACATCCTTGAATATTACCTTGGGGTGCCTTGGTCATCTCCAAGCTTAGGATCTTGCCAGTCCTTATTCCACAGTCCATCAAATCCTTACCCAAAACTTGAAAACTTCACAACACAAAACTCCAACAGAAAATCTCGTAAGCTCTGTTAGTATAAGAAAATAAATCACCACTTTTGGTACTGTTGTGAACTCATTCTTTATTTATATTGGTGTAATATCTACTGTATTCCAACTTTTCCATGGTTCACACCCCCCGATACTAGCCATAGATGCATCAAAATAGGCAAACAACACACAGAACAGTCTGTAGCAATCTGGAGATTTCGAATACTTCTGTAACTCCAAAAATCCTGAGAAAATAGGAAATCCTATATAATTTGTTTATTAATCTTCTTCAAAAAGAATCAGTATTTTATCATGCTCCTGCTAAAACTAATAACTGTTTTCGTGAGCACAAAAGTTTCTATTTTTCAGCAAGATTAAATTAACTATCACCGTAGGTCTTACTTGGCACAAACACCAATTAAAACACAAAACCACATCTAACCAGAGGCTAGATGATTTATTCAAAGCAAAACAGGACCTAAAAATCAAGAACTAAAAAAAATTGGGTTGCCTCCCAACAAGCACTATTGTTTAACGCCCCTAGCTAGGCATAAAAACACGAATAAATCTATGTATTATCATCTTTGGCCTTTATCTTTTTAATGGAATTATGATCGAATCCGGGAGGTTCCTTATGTTTCCCTTCATACTTGGAGATTTTTAGATCTAGAGCATCCAACCACTTATTGCAAAGAGTGATCAACTGTAACATCCCAAAATTCTAAATTTTGGAATGTTATAATAAATAGATAGATTGATTGATTGTTTGATTGTTGTGTGATTGATTGAGTGAAATTCGAAACTTTCTGAAAGTTAAATGAGAGGGAATAAAAGGAATTTCCCAAACTTTCACCTTTTTGCATTTTGATCTCCGTGAATTCAAATTCTTTTCAAATACAAAACCCTCGAGAGAAGATGATATGACTTCTTCCATTTAATTAAATGAAAAGGGTTTTTGAAAAGATTTGAATTTTATTTGGAAATATTTCAAATTCAGAAACTTTAAGCAACTCAATGATTTTCATGAGAGAAGATAAATTGACTTCTTCAAAATATATGAAATACGAGTTGGAAGTTTAAAAGGATCAAATTTAAAGTCCGTTTGAAATTATTTTCAATTTGGAGTTATTTGGGTTTTATTCAAATTATTTTTCTCCAAAAATAAAATAAATGGAAAATAGGGTAAAATGATTCCATACATCAGAAAATTGGAGAAAAATAATTTTGAAATAATTTTGGTATTTCTAAAATGATTTTTATTGGGTTTAATGTAGAAGTAGCACTGTCTGAATTACTTGAATTTTTATGAATTTTATTTGGCTCTAGAGAAATGTCCATGTTATAGAAAATCTTTTTCAGAAAATTCTGATATATAATATGCCTATATAAAATTTTATTTTATTATCATTATCCAGCTTTCCTTTTTTGTTCTATATAAAAAAAGAAAAAAAATCTACGCGTGCGCCTGGAACTAACCGCCGCCCACGTGTGTAGCTTAGCAGCAGACCGGTCCGTTTTTCTTTTGTTTTCTTTTGTCTTTTTTATTTTATTTTCGTTAATGTTCAATTTTTTTAAACAAATTTCAGAAAGAAAATAGACTTCGAAAAAAATACAGCCTGTGTTCGGGGCGCGGCCGGCCGAGGCCTTTAGGTCCGTGCGAGGTGTTAGCCTTTTTCTTCTCTGTTTCGTATATTTTCGTCTATGTTTGGTCCCACATTGCCTAGCCTTTGACCATTAAACCTCTTTTTCACCTATAAATATAGACCCATAGAGCCTCCAAAAATCATCCGATTCGAGTTAAATCAATATTTTGGTTTGATTAGATTCATTTAAGAAAAATATTTTTCTCCTCTCCGGCGCGACTTCTGGAAGTTGTCTCCTCTCTCCGAAGTTGTCTTTTCTCTACCTTATAAATGTATCTTTCTTTGTTTTTATACTTCTGTAGTTTATTATTTCTAGACTAATACGATAGAATAATTAGATTATCAAATAGTCTACGTATTTATACAGTAGACCTAGATTTTTTTTACCGTAGCTATTTTTCTTTCGTAAAACAGTTTGGCCCTGATTTTTCAAATAGCCATAACTTTTCACCCGTTTATCCAAATTAGATGAAACCAGCGCCTATAGCTTCGTCTTGTTTTTACCTATCCAGTGAACCTGTCACATCAACTTTTTGAAATTTTCAATTTACAAATTTTGTTCTGATTCATATTCAAACTTATTTTGAACATAGCTTGAGTTTCGTAACTCCGATTTAGTTGATTCTTTTTGCAAATCGAAGCTCTTGACCTAAACTTTCTGATAAGGCCAAATTCATATAATTTTGGTACTATTAGAAATTGTTTTATGTTGCAAGAGTTGTTTGCTTGGTTTTGATGTTTTCCGAGCTGCCTTCTTCGTTCTTCCCGATCTTCTTAGTGATTGCTTATGTGTGGTTACTATTGCTTGCTCACGATAGATTGAACGGAGTGTGACGAGTAGAACTATCAAGAGTTATGAGTGTGAATCATCTTCATGAACAGTACAAGGAAAGTTCACACTTTGATCATATCCCTTTCATACCCAGTTTTTATGCATTAGTTTCACCCTCAAACATTGCATGGTTACAAATTGATAACATGTGGGTATCGGGAAGTAGTTGATGAGGTAGGAATCTATTGCCCTGCATTCAAACCCTGGGAGTTACTTTTACGTTATGCTCATATTGCTATGCTATGCTCGTAGACGTGGATTGGTTTTGAGAGAATTCATGACAGATGTGAGAGTTATTATTTAATGGTTAACTTAAGGTGGCTACTTTAATACACATCTGGGTGGATTGGTTGGGGCACCCTGGAGTACCCAGTGGTTTGCCCGGGCACCTGGAGAACCCAGTGCTTACCCAAGGGGATCCTGAAGGACCCGTGTGATCACCCTATGGAATGCCACCCAGGCTCAAAGGGATCATAAGATTATTCATGCTAGAAACTTTTGTGTGCAGCCACAAGCTATTATGGGCTCTAGCATAGTTGAGTAAGTTGCATGAAGCTCTTAAAGAGATAGACTAGCAGATTTAGTGGGTTGTAGGTGGTATAGTCTATCCGGAGTAGAGAGTTAATGCTTTTGAAAGACTGTGCCTTATGGAAACTAGTCAGCAACCCATGCATCCGCATGGGCTAGTTTGATTTCGAATAACATTTTTATTTTAAAGGTTTTATGACTCTATTGCCAAGTGAGAATATAATTTAGAGTTACCTTTTCTAAAACATGTTATTTTTTTCTGATTGATATTCGAACAACAACAAAAGAAGTAAAATTCGTGGGACGTGTTGTTTGCTTTATAGCTTATAAAGGAATGAAAATTGTGATAGTGTGTGCACATGTGTTCTGCCCGTGCAGCGTTACCTTGGAGTGATACATTCTGGAGTGAACCATATACAAACCAACTTAACTAATTAACATAGATTTGATACCGGCAAGTGTAAGTTCCTTTTTTCTAACTTAACTTCCTTGTCCAAGTTAATTGAGTTGTGAACCTATTTTGCCTGATATAGATGGTATTGGAGTTTTTGCCTGATATGTTTTCACTATTTTTTATGCTAAGGACCAGGTTCGAATTTAAGCGCACAAAATTTCAAGAACCATTGAACTTTGTAGTACTTGGTGACATGTATAACATGAAACCCTTGATCACATGAAAAGGATTACATCACGTAGTCTAATCTATGTTATAAGAATTTAAAGTACAACATATTTCCCAACATGATATATCATTAGACGCAGTAATAAGAAAATATGATTGGCAATCGACGTGCTAGCTTCCTATCCATTGTTTTACATCAGTTAGTTTTTTTATAATAATATCCATTCTGGCCAGATATGACAAAAGATGGTCACCACGTACATGTAACCTGCTGCAATGGTCGATTTCTTCGGACCAAGTAAATAATATGTTGTCAGTTTTGTCCTCAGCAGCAAATTGAGTTTTTCCTTGCAGCACACAAAGTGATCTACAATCTTAAAAAAGTCGCCAAGTAACTCTATTTGTTACCAGTTTTGCCATCGGTAGCAAATGGATCATGCAGCAGACAGTCGTTTGAGATCTAAAAAATTGAACCAATTATCTGTTGCTGAATATAACTTTAATTTGGATTGCTAACAGACAAAACAATTTGGGAACTGAAATACAGAAGAAAAATCACTATTAGCTTATATAATTATTTTTAATAAGGAATAAATCATTTATAGATCAACATAAATTGTAGTCCTTCTATTAAAGTCTGCTAGTAAGGTGGTAGAGAATGGATCATCTATGACACTTAAACCATCATGCTTGGCTACCAATTGTTTTCTCAAAAAGGTTAGGACCATAATCTAGAGGTGTGAATCATTAGTTTGAAATAAGAGGGAGGATGCCTAGATACACGAAAGTAGCATCTAATAAGGCTTTCTACTATGCTTGATATCTATGGAGATCCTGTAAAAAACAATGTATATATATGACTCATGCTAAGCTTGTGGCTAGTTTGTCTTATATACCATGCTTTCTATAAGAGAAGTAGTAGTAGAGGGAAAATATGGTGATGGATTCAACAAAATGTGTGTACCTACATACTTTAACAGAAGTATGATCAGCTTCACACCACTATTATCAGCGGGATGACACAGTGGCCATTTTATAATGATGATAATATGTGTATCGACTGAAACACAATGGGTTTTGTTAGGCAACAATTTATCTGACATCTCAGGAACCATTTGATATTTTCTGCCGAGGCCACTGTGATCTCTAACAGGACTCATATCTCTTCACTCTTGGGGTCTGCACAACTAATCTTAGTGTTGGTTACCAACATAGTACATCTGTATAACACCAAAGAACATGAATTTGGCATCTACGACGCGCCAAACAAAAACTGTATTGAGATGAAGATATATGCAGATATCTGATATCCTAATGTGGAGCATCATCAAAGTTGTAATATACCTGTTGTGAACTACAGTAATCAAAATTTTGGTAATAACCTCATATATGACAGAGAAGTCTTGAGTATGGCACGTGGAAATTATACTCCATGGTATATTAAATGATGGCATGCATTTCTTTCACCAATTCACTGCAGATAAAAACACGTAAAAGGATCGGTGAAGGGAAAATAATGTTGTACGGACTCATATGGAATTGCAAAGAAACCATAAGACATATATGTTATGTGGAAGTCATACTGAAAACTAACATTATTTGCTACATCTGGGGATATTTTAGCACTTGTATTTCTAAGATGGATGGATCCTTCTCAGTTACAAAAAGGCACAAATTTTTCATTTTCTTAGAAATTTTATTCTGAAGGCAAGATAAATATGCCAACAATATGCACTCCATACGTTTTCTATAGATTATGTAATGGAACACTGGAAGAATGTTTTGACCAAAGGGAGCCATGAAATACCTTAAAGAATAATAAAGAATGCCAGCAAGTTTCTCTGAAAATATTACACGATGTAACATAGGGAACAGTTATCTATAGTGAACTGTTCTATACATAAGGAAACACAACAAAATTTCATTATGACCAGAACCTTTTTACTATTTAACATTCAGGGAGAAGCTAATTAATGTCCACATGACACATCAAATACTATGCACTATCTAACGGCCGTAGGCTATAAACATGTCTCTAATGACTGGCCTATAAAATGGAAAATGTTAGTACTTGGCTGTAGCATGTATTTGGAAAACGGCATGGTACAGAGAATCTTCCCGCGCAACGGATTGCTAGCGGCCCGATCCAGAGAGGTCGTCCACAATGCAGGCTACATGCTGGGTGGACTGCCACGGAGGGGGTGGTGCACGATGCGTCGAGCATCAGACACATCGAGCGAACATTTGCGTTCGAGTGTTCTCCTATGATCAATAGCAGTTATGCACAACATTGTAAAACAAACTCTTACTAAATCTGAATGTATTATTATCTTAAATAAAATCTAAAAGTACGTCTATTACACGATAAAGCACAGATGGTAAGGCGGGTAGGAGTAAGCAAACAATTAGGTTCTTCAGATCGTATACTCATACAGAAGGTTCCACTAAGCTGGAACATAAAGGAGGTGGTGGCAGATAAATTTTATAAATATAAGCACCCATATTTCCACGCCCCATTGAAGCATGTATCTACATATGTAACTTTCCACTAAGCTGGAACATAAAGGCTGGCCAAATCTGAACGACCAATGTAGCAAAATATGAGAAAAATTTATAGGCGTTGAGGTACACGAATTACCTTCTATGGAGAGGAATATGACATGCAACCATATGAGTCTGGGAGGAAACAAATGTCAAAATCTTGGACAGAATCATTGGGGGATGGCAACCTAGCAGAGACCAGATGGGAACCGATGGGAGAGACCATGTGGACGTGACACCATAGGCTTGAGGTGAGGCATCGATTGGTGGTGAGTCTTGATTGCAACATCAGATCGGGAACACAATGAAGGAGAGAAGTTCAGTTGAGGAGCGGCAACAACTTACCTTCTCAAGGTCCAACATGCATGGATTGCATCTTAGGGCACAAATATAGAAAGATTGGAGAGGAGGAGGATCCGGGAGATGGGTGACTTGGATGGATCGTGGCGCAGACGCATGGGAGAGGCAAGGAGGATGAGGAAGAGTTGCGGCACTAGAACATATAATTTGGACTCTTGATGATTCTTTGATTTTTTTTGTTTGACGGGAGAGTAAGGTGGGACAACACATGTGGACTCCCTTTCATCCATTTTTTTACAGTAGTCTAAGTGTGGGACAACTTGAGAGGACTCTCTTTGATCTAACAGCTGTCAATATCTAATTTCAAGATCAAACAGATGATAAACCTGCTTTTCAAGGATTAATGTGGAGGCTCTAATGATGCTTCCAATTAGTAAATAAAAGATGATATGAAGAAGCTCTGTGCATGCAAGCTTTGTGGAGAAATAGGACACACCCATAAAAACACAAGGATGAATGCCCTAAATGTGAAGGAAGTCACACAACTGAAGAATGCCCAACTTGGCAGATCACTTGTTTCATGTGTGAAGGGACTACCCACTACCCTTCTCAGTGTCACATTTACCCCATGGTACAAAGAACCGTACAACAGAAGAAAGAAGAAATGAAAGGAGCCCTCATGGAAATTTTAGAAGAACCAGTGATGAAGGAAGAGGTGGAGGACACACCCAAAGAAGAACCAATTAAACCCTGCACCAAGTCATGCTAATCATGTGGAGAAGAAGGACACATCTCCCAGAATTGTTTGAATGGGGATCTAGTAGTATTCCCGATAGAGGAAGTAGAGTATGACCCACAAGAAATAGAAGCCCTGATTTGAACAGAAAAGTCTAGAAAGAGAAGTAGATTGGATTCCAGGAAGGATCTGAGTCATATGACTTGTTATAGGGGCAAGGAGTTAGGGCACTACCTCAACAATTGCCCAAAAAGGAAGCCAAGGACCCAAGGAGGCTATATAATCACAAGGAAACCTCGGGAGTTGTTAGAAGTAATATGTTTTCGTTGTAATGAAGCAGGGCACTTTGCCAGGGATTGTCCCAAGGAGAAGGAGACTTGTGATAATTAGTTGTGTCTGTGAGAAGTAATGTAGTAGTAGTAGAAGTAGTGGGAACAACTCTTTTGTATCGAGGCATTGAGTTGAGACATGTAATGGAAAAACGAGAGATTGTAATCATTGGAGAATAAATAAAGTTAGCATCGTTGGTATTAATATGGATTTTATGAGTTTTTACTCTATGAAGAAGATTTTTGACCATTTTCGAGGATATGAGAAATATGGCCTATGGATGAATTTGTGCATTTCAAGGGTGGTAGTACCCTGCGAGGATAATTGACCCCTGAAAAAGATAACGATATTCCACTGAGTGGATTTCGAACAAAATAAGTACGAGTTTTATCTCGATATGTGGTATACCCCAGGAGTATGAAGGGATGAAGTACTATTGGATATAAAGGAGATATGATGTTGGTAATATGGAGAAATTGTAACCCCATGATGAGTTTGAGTAATCATGTCTTAGTTTGGTACCAACAGAAGGAAGAGAGACAGTAAAATTGGAAGGATTTAAGAATGCCAGGAAGCTGGATGTTTGGAAAATAATCAGTTGCCCCTAGGATGAGCTCAAGGATTACAAGTAATGAGATGGGCCATAACCCACAGGCCCCAAGACCCGCCAAGGAGCAAGCACACTCTTGCTAAAGGAAAAACCCTGGAAGAAGTTACGTTTATCGACAGACGATCTTATAGGAGTAACGCAAAACCTGAGAGTTGTGAAGGAACGATAGATGTTTGTTTGGCTTGCAGAATCCATGGAATTATCCGAACTTAGTTCGTCGACAAGAGAAATTCTGCAATGCTTGTGAGGATGACCGAGTGTTAGAATGTGAGATTCGCTAAACCATGTATAAGGTAATGATTTGGGTGCGGGATGGATTGATCACCATACCGACTTACTCTTATTATTCGCCTTGCTATATGGGATGGTAAATCTGAGTGACTTACCTATAGTAGAGAGACGACGATATTAAACCTTGTTTAAACCTTAGAATGGTATAGCAATTTTTCCCTTCTACAAGGCAACTTTTGCCAACCGTATGTTATACGGTGAGAATGAAGCCTAGACCCATTTCCTGCAGGAGAAGCCATAAATGGTTGACCACCATGAGATATCGATAGTTGTTTAGTATTGGCGCCAGACCCGTCAGCTAAGAAGACCCGGTCATAGAAGAACCTTACCAAGATGAAAGACAGAAGAGTTGAGGAAAAGGTTATGCCACTACCGACAAAGCCCAGATAAGGAATTATCCTGAAAATCTGAGAAGACCGACACTGTTAACAATATGGATGGAGTACATGAATTTTGATGGAACCCTAACCATGCTTCTAAGGGTGGTAGCACCCCAGACCCCCTCCTGCGACAATTAATGGATTTTGAGGAGACCCCAAACCCTAACCTTTTTCTTGCTAGCCTCTCCGAATCTCAAGGACGAGATTCATTTTAAGGGTTGTAGGTTTGTAACATCCCAAAATTCTAAATTTTGGAATGTTATAATAAATAGATAGATTGATTGTTTGTTTGATTGTTGTGTGATTGATTGAGTGAAATTTGAAACTTTTTGAAAGTTAAATGAGAGGAAATAAAAGGACTTTCCCAAACTTTCACCTTTTTGCATTTTGGTCTCCATGAATTCAAATTCTTTTCAAATACAAAACCCTCGAGAGAAGATGATATGACTTCTTCCATTTAATTAAATGAAAAGGTTTTTTTTGAAAAGATTTGAATTTTATTTGGAAATATTTCAAATTTAGAAACTTTAAGCAACTCAATGATTTTCAAGAGATAAGATAAAATGACTTCTTCAAAATATATGAAATACGAGTTGGAAGTTTAAAAGGATCAAATTTAAAGTCCGTTTGAAATTATTTTCAATTTGGAGTTATTTGGGTTTTATTCAAATTATTTTTCTCCAAAAATAAAATAAATGGAAAATAGGGTAAAATGATTCCATACATCATAAAATTGGAGAGAAATAGTTTTGAAATAATTTTGGTATTTCTAAAATGATTTATTGGGTTTTATTGTAGAAGTAGCACTGTCTGAATTACTTGAATTTTTGTGAATTTTATTTGGCTCTAGAGAAATGTCCATGTTGTAGAAAATCTTTTTCTGAAAATTGTGGCAATGGCATTGAAAAATGGTATGATGCTTGCAAACCAACTTGGATGTTCCTATATCACTTTTGAATCAGACTGCCTCGAAATTATCTTAGCATGCAAGGGGGAAGTGGACATTCTGGGTCCTTATTCGGCGATTTTGAGTGACTGCTTTATATTAGGTCAAAGAATTGGGTCAGTATCCTATGCTCATTGTCCAAGAGGGGCAAACCAAGTGGCACACAAGTTAGCTAGATGTTGTTACGATTCTAATTCTGTAATCTCGTGGGATAATGATCCTCCACAGTTTATTCTAGCTGAACTTGTTTCTGATGTATCCCTTATTTGAGTTGAATAAAGTGTGCCACAAGTTCAAAATAATGCCTATATAAAATTTTATTTTATTATCGTTATCCACTTTTCTTTTTTTGTTTCTATATAAAAAAAGAAAAAATCTACGCGTGCGCCTGGAACTAACCGCCGCCCACGTGCGTAGCGTAGCAGTAGGCCGACCCGTTTTTCTTTTGTCTTTTTTATTTTATTTTCGTTAATGTTCAGTTTTTTTTCGAAACAAATTTCAGAAATAAAATAGACTTCGAAAAAAATGCAGCCCATGTACGGGGCGCGGCCGGCCGAGGCCTTTAGGCCCGTGCGAGGTGTTAGCTTTTTTCTTCTCTGTTTCGTATATTTTTGACTATGTTTAGTCCCGCATTGCCTAGCCTTTGACCCTTAAACCTCTTTTCTAGCTATAAATATAGACCCATAGATCCTTCAAAAATCATCCGATTCGGGTTAAATCAATATTTTGGTTTGATTAGATTCATTTAAGAAAAATATTTTTCTCCTCTCCAGTGCGACTTCTGGAAGTTGTCTCCTCTCTTCGAAGTTGTCTTTTCTCAACCTTATAAAGGTATCTTTCTTTGTTTTTTTATACTTCCGTAGTTTATTATTTCTAGACTAATAAGATAGAATAATTAGATTATCAAATATTCTACGTATTTATACATTAGACCTAGATTTTTTTGCCGTAGCTATTTTTCTTCCGTAAAACATCTTGGCCCTGATTTTTCAAAAAGCCATAACTTTTCACTCGTTTATCCAAATTAGATGAAACAAGCGCCTATAGCTTCGTTTTGTTTTTACCTATCCAGTGAACCTGTCACATCAACTTTTTGAAATTTTCAATTTTCAAATTTTGTTCTGATTCATATTCAAACTTATTTTGAACATACCTTGAGTTTCGTAACTCCGATTTAGTTGATTCTTTTTCCAAATCGAAGCTCTTGATCTAAACTTTCTGATAAGGCCAAATTCACATAATTTTAGTACTGTTAGAAATTGTTTTATGTTGCAAGAGTTATTTGCTTGGTTTTGATGTTTTCCGAACTGTCTTCTTCGTTCTTCCCGATCTTCTGAGTGATTGCTTATGTGTGGTTACTATTGCTTGCTCACGATAGATTGAACGGAGTGTGACGAGTAGAACTATCAAGAGTTATGAGTGCGAATCATCTTCATGAACAGTACAAGGCAAGTTGACACTTTGATCATATCCCTTTCATACCCAGTTTTTATGCATTAGTTTCACCCTCAAACATTGCATGGTTAGGAATTGATAACATGTGGGTATCGGGAAGTAGTTGATGAGGTAGGAACCTATTGCCCTGCATTCAAACTCTGGGAGTTACTTTTACATTATGCTCATATTGCTATGCTATGCTCGTAGACGTGGATTGGTTTTGAGAGAATTCATGACAAATGTGAGAGTTATTATTTAATGGTTAACTTAAGGTGGCTACTTTAATACACATCTGAGTGGATTGGTTGGGGCACCCTGCAGTACGCAGTGGTTTGCCCGGGCACCTGGAGAACCCAGTGCTTGCCCAAGGGGATCTCGGAGGACCCGTGTGATCACCCTATGAAATGCCACCCAGGCTCAAAGGGATCATAAGATTATTCATGCTAGAAAATTTCGTGTGCAGCCACAAGCTATTATTGGCTCTAGCATAGTTGAGTAAGTTGCGTGAAGCTCTTGAAGAGATAGACTAGCAGATGTAGTGGGTTGTAGGTGGTATAGTCTATCTGGAGTAGAGAGTTAATGCTTCTGAAAGACTGTGTCTCGGTCATCCATTTCTCAAACACCATGTAGTGTGAGAAATCCAACGGAGGAGATCGAGTCTTGTGGGGAAAAGTGCGCAAACCTCTGCAGAGTGTACAAACTAATCATGGTTAGCCGTGTCCCCGGTTATGGACATCTTGAGTCTCTGGTACTTGGATTATCCTATTGATCTCATCACGTTACCTAAATAATTTGTTGGATTATTGATGCTAATTTCGGATTCAGTTGGAGGAACCTTCTCAATATTTTCAACCAACTTTGTAGTTAAATAAATTATATTCCTTCACAGTAGGGAAAAATTGGCTTTTCGCAAAAACATTATAACCACAGAGCTTTTCCACCAGCCAAATATGAATGTAGTGATAGCCTTTATTGATCATTATCCTATGGTGTGAATTTGCCAGTACTTTGAATGTACTGACCCTTTGTGGCTGCAACGTCTCATGTTGCAGGATTCTTACGACGAGTAAGTGATACATTAGGGTTATGATTTCTACACTCAACTTTGCCGTTGGTGTTGATGGGAATCCACAACCTTGTTGTTACTTCCGCTATTTGGATTGAGGTAATAGTATTTACGTTACTTTATACATGTGATTTACCTCTATTATAAATCCTTGAGTACTGTATGTGTTAGCATACCGATCCAGGGATGACACTTAAGCACAGAGACTTGACCGTCTGAGGTCGGGTCGCTACAAGATGGTATTAGAGCACATGTTGACTGTAGGACATGACCCTAGAAATTGGCAAGCCCATAGGAAAGATTTTCTCTACAACTTCATTTTCAAAAGATCTTTTACCTCTCTTCTCTTCTGAGCTTATTCAAATATTCCCTTTTAGTGAGACTGTACCCCTTTTCCTTTTTAACCACACAAAGATTTGGCTGATGAGACCACTTCAAGAAGTACAAGATATCGGACAACTAAGACCACTTTGGAATGAAGAGGGTTTTACCGTGTATTATAATAATGGAAACTACAACAGTTGAAGACTCCGAAGACTAGGAGAATTTGAAGGCCCTGTAGAATTTTCCAGATTTGTATGACCTAGGAAGGCACCCCTTATGGAACTTGGCAGACTAAGGAAGCTGTCAATACCCGAGATCAAGGTGTATCGGAGAAAGACCGGAACATGGAGCATGAGAACTCAAAGTTTTGTCAAGAAAACCCTAAGGCAGCAGATATCAACTATGGAAGATAGCTCATGGAAATGACAAGGGCAGAAACACGGTTATCCGTGATGTCATCACCACTGATACTATGGTCATCGAGCTGAGCTAAGCATGCATTTCTTCGAAAGGATTGGATGGTAGAAGGCTGATGGAGCATCTATCAACAAAAGATGAAGTTTTAACCTTAGCCGGTGTATCACCTAGATCTGGAGTAGTACATCAAGAATTTTAAGATGGAGCTCCAGGAAGCCGTATTAGACAAGGAAGAATTTCGTGAATAACTCAGGAACCAGAAGCTGAAAGTAGCCAAGCTAGAGGAGCTACAACCTCGAGATACCGGAGATTTGTCAGGAACTGAAGGACAATAGGACCGTGGTTCATGCCAAGGATGTTGAAAACCAGAAGTTTGGAACACAACTCCAGAATATTAAAGGATGTCACTAGATACTTCGCGTCAATAGAAATCTGGCAGAGGAACTTGAGGAGGACAAGCATGATTGGAAGAAGCCATCAGAAACATGAACAAGACCTGAAGAGTCTGGCGACGTTGAAGATTTATTGACCTTTAGAAGACCAAACCCCTATTATATACCTACGGTAGATGCGACGATTGTGAGCTGTCATTTGTTTGATGTTTTTCCGACAGCCACAAATAAAATCTGTCTCTTCAAAACTATTGTTTGCATTGTGTGTATCCCTCTCTATCTTTCTTATCTCACCCCAAAACCCATGGACCCAATAGAGGATGAATGGAGATGAGCTTGTATTTTCTGGACCGGTGAGTCAGTTGGAGACAGACCGATGGATTCAGAACATGGAGGATCGCATGAAGAATAACCCTATAGCCGGAAAGGATATGGCCCAGCATGCTCTTCAAGTGCTTTGAAAGAGGTGCTGCTACTTGGTGGAGGATGTACCACACTATCAATGGATGGTAGGGAGTAACCACTTGGAAATAATTTAAGTTGACTCTGCCAAAGTCTCGGCTTGTTTCCCAGAAGTTGAAGCCTTATGGAAATGATATGAAGAACCTCTGTGCATGCAAGCTTTGTGGAGAAATAGGACACACACATAAAGAACACAAGGATGAATGCCCTAAATGTGAAGGAAGTCACATAGCTGAAGAATGCCCAACTAGGCAGATCACTTGTTTGTTGTGTGAAGGGACTGCCCACTACCCTTCTCAGTGTCACATTTAACCCATGGTACAAAGAACCGTACAACAGAAGAAAGAAGAAATGAAAGGAGCCCTCATGGAAATTTTAGAAGAACCAGTGATGAAGGAAGAAGTGGAGGACACACCCAAAGAACAACCAATTAAACCCTGCACCAAGTCATGCTAATCATGTGGAGAAGAAGGACACATCTCCCAGAATTGTTTGAATGGGGATCTAGTAGTATTCCCGACAGAGGAAGTAGAGTATGACCCACAAGAAATAGAAGCCCTGATTGGAACGGAAAAGTCCAGAAAGAGAAGTAGATTGGATTCCAGGAAGGATCTGAGTCATATCACCTGTTATAGGTGCAAGGAGTCAGGGCACTACCTCAGCAATTGCCCAAAAAGGAAGCCAAGGACCCAAGGAGGCTATATAATCACAAGGAAACCTCGGGAGTTGTCAGAAGTAATATGTTTTCGTTGTAATGAAGCAGGGCACTTTGCCAGGGATTGTCCCAAGGAGAAGGAGACTTGTGATAATTAGTTGTGTTTGTGAGAAGTAATGTAGTAGTAGTAGAAGTAGTGGGAACAACTCTTTTGTATCGTGGCATTGAGTTGAGACATGTAATGGAAAAGCTAGAGATTGTAATCATTGGAGAATAAATAAATTTAGCATCGTTGGTACTAATATGGATTTTATGAGTTTTTACTCTATGAAGAATATTTTTGACCATTTTCGAGGATATTAGAAATATGGCTGAATTTGTGCATTTCAAGGGTGGTAGAACCCTGCGAGGACAATTGACCCTTGAAAAAGATAACGATATTCCACTGAGTGGATTTCGGACA
Source organism: Triticum urartu (assembly GCF_056163025.1). Lineage (NCBI taxonomy): Eukaryota > Viridiplantae > Streptophyta > Magnoliopsida > Poales > Poaceae > Triticum > Triticum urartu. Next base: position 68,541,235 of record NC_141877.1, on the reverse strand, counting down.
AAATAAGTATGAGTTTTATCTCGATATGTGGTATACCCCAGGAGTATGAAGGGATGAAGTACTATTGGATATAAAGGAGATATGATGTTGGTAATATGGAGCAATTGTAACCCCATGATGAGTTTGAGTAATCATGTCTTAGTTTGGTACCAACAGAAGGAAGAGAGACAGTACAATTGGAAGGATTTAAGAATGCCAGGAAGCTGGATGTTTGGAAAATAATCAGTTGCCCCTAGGATGAGCTCAAGGATTACAAGTAATGAGATGGGCCATAACCCACAGGCCCCAGGACCTGCCAAGGAGCAAGCACACTCTTGCTAAAGGAAAAACCCTAGAAGAAGTTACATTTATTGACAAACGATCTTATAGGAGTAACGCAAAACCTGAGAGTTGTGAAAAAACGATAGATTTTTGTTTGGCTTGTAGAATCCATGGAATTATCCGAACTTAGTTCGTCGACAAGAGAAATTCTGCAATGCTTGTGAGGATGAGCGAGTGTTAGAATGCGAGATTCGCTAAACCATGTACAAGGTAATGATTTGGGTGCGGGATGGATTGATCACCATACCGACTTACTCTTATTATTCGCCTTGCTATATGGGATGGTAAATCTGAGTGACTTACCTATAGTAGAGAGACGACAATATTAAACCTTGTTTAAACCTTAGAATGGTATAGCAATTTTTCCCTTGTACAAGGCAGCTTTTGCCAACCGTAGGTTATACGGTGAGAATGAAGCCTAGACCCATTTCCTGCAGGAGAAGCCATAAATGGTTGACCACCATGAGATATCGATAGTTGTTTAGTATTGGCGCCAGACCCGTCAGCTAAGAAGACCCAATCACAGAAGAACCTTACCAAGATGAAAGACAGAAGAGTTGTGGAAAAGGTTATGCCACTACCGAAAGAGCCCAGATAAGGAATTATCCTGAAGATGTGAGGAGACCGACACTGTTAACAATATGGATGGAGTACATGAATTTTGATGGAACCGTAACCATGCTTCTAAGGGTGGTAGCACCCGAGACCCCCTCCTGCGACAATTGATGGATTTTGAGGAGACCCCAAACCCTAACCTTTTTCTTGCTAGCCTCTCCGAATCTCGAGGACGAGATTCATTTTAAGGGTGGTAGGTTTGTAACATCCCAAAATTCTAAATTTTGGAATGTTATAATAAATAGATAGATGGATTGTTTGTTTGATTGTTGTGTGATTGATTGAGTGAAATCTGAAACTTTTTAAAAGTTAAATGAGAGGGAATAAAAGGACTTTCCCAAACTTTCACCTTTTTGCATTTTGATCTCTGTGAATTCAAATTCTTTTCAAATACAAAACCCTCGAGAGAAGATGATATGACTTCTTCCATTTAATTAAATTAAAAGGGGTTTTTGAAAAGATTTGAATTTTATTTGGAAATATTTCAAATTCAGAAACTTTAAGCAACTCAATGATTTTCATGAGAGAAGATAAAATGACTTCTTCAAAATATATGAAATACGAGTTGGAAGTTTAAAAGGATCAAATTTAAAGTCCGTTTGAAATTATTTTCAATTTGGAGTTATTTGGGTTTTATTCAAATTATTTTTCTCCAAAAATAAAATAAATGGAAAATAGGGTAAAATGATTCCCTACATCAGGAAATTGGAGCGAAATAATTTTGAAATCATTTTGGTATTTCTAAAATGATTTTTATTGGGTTTTATTGTAGAAGTAGCACTGTTTGAATTACTTGAATTTTTGTGAATTTTATTTGGCTCTAGAGAAATGTCCATGTTGTAGAAAACTTTTTCTGAAAATTTTGATATATAATATGCCTATATAAAATTTTATTTTATTATCGTTATCCAGTTTTCTTTTTTTGTTTCTATATAAAAAAAATCTACGCGTGCGCCTGGAACTAACCGCCGCCCACGTGCGTAGCGTAGCAGCAGGACGGCCCGTTTTTCTTTTGTTTTCTTTTGTCCTTTTTATTTTATTTTCATTAATGTTCAGTTTTTTTGAAACAAATTTCAGAAAGAAAATAGACTTCAAAAAAATGCAGCCCGTGTACGGGGCGCGGCCGGCCGAGGCCTTTAGGCCCGTGCGAGGTGTTAGCCTTTTTCCTCTCTGTTTTGTATATTTTCGTCTACGTTTAGTCCCACATTGCCTAGCCTTTGATCCTTAAACCTATTTTCCATCTATAAATATAGACCCACAGAGCCTCCAAAAATCATCCGATTCGGGTTAAATCAATATTTTGGTTTGATTAGATTCATTTAAGAAAAATATTTTTCTTCTCTCCGGTGCGACTTCTGGAAGTTGTCTCCTCTCTCCGAAGTTGTCTTTTCTCTACCTTATAAATGTATCTTTCTTTGTTTTTTTATACTTCCGTAGTTTATTATTTCTTGACTAATACGATAGAATAATTAGATTATCAAATAGTCTACGTATTTATACATTAGACCTAGATTTTTTTGCCGTAGCTATTTTTCTTCCATAAAACAGCTTGGCCCTGATTTTTCAAATAGCCATAACTTTTCACCCGTTTATCCAAATTAGATGAAATCAGCGCCTATAGCTTCGTCTTGTTTTTACCTATCCAGTGAACCTGTCACATCAACTTTTTGAAATTTTCAATTTACAAATTTTGTTCTGATTCATATTCAAACTTATTTTGAACATAGCTTGAGTTTCGTAACTCCGATTTAGTTGATTCTTTTTGCAAATCGAAGCTCTTGACCTAAACTTTCTGATAAGGCCAAATTCATATAATTTTGGTACTATTAGAAATTGTTTTATGTTGCAAGAGTTGTTTGCTTGGTTTTGATGTTTTCCGAACTGCCTTCTTCGTTCTTCCTGATCTTCTTAGTGATTGCTTATGTGTGGTTACTATTGCTTGCTCACGATAGATTGAACGGAGTGTGACGAGTAGAACTATCAAGAGTTATGAGTGTGAATCATCTTCATGAACAGTACAAGGCAAGTTCACACTTTGATCATATCCCTTTCATACCCAGTTTTTATGCATTAGTTTCACCCTCAAACATTGCATGGTTACAAATTGATAACATGTGGGTATCGGGAAGTAGTTGATGAGGTAGGAATCTATTGCCCTGCATTCAAACGCTGGGAGTTACTTTTACGTTATGCTCATATTGCTATGCTATGCTCGTAGACGTGGATTGGTTTTGAGAGAATTCATGACAGATGTGAGAGTTATTATTTAATGGTTAACTTAAGGTGGCTACTTTAATACACATCTGGGTGGATTGGTTGGGGCACCCTGGAGTACCCAGTGGTTTGCCCGGGCACCTGGAGAACCCAGTGCTTGCCCAAGGGGATCCCGGAGGACCCGTGTGATCACCCTATGGAATGCCACCCAGGCTCAAAGGGATCATAAGATTATTCATGCTAGAAACTTTCGTGTGCAGCCACAAGCTATTATGGGCTCTAGCATAGTTGAGTAAGTTGCGTGAAGCTCTTGAAGAGATAGACTAGCAGATTTAGTGGGTTGTAGGTGGTATAGTCTATCCGGAGTAGAGAGTTAATGCTTTTGAAAGACTGTGTCTCGGTCATCCATTTCTCAAACACCATGTAGTGCGAGAAATCCAACGGAGGATATCGAGTCTTGTGGGGAAAAGTGCGCAAACCTCTGTAGAGTGTACAAACTAATCATGGTTAGCCGTGTCCCCGGTTATGGACATCTTGAGTCTCTGGTACTTGGATTATCCTATTGATCTCATCACGTTACCTAAATAATTTGTTGGGTTATTGATGCTAATTTGGGATTGAGTTGGAGGAACCTTCTCAATATTTTCAACCAACTTTGTAGTTAAATAAATTATATTCCTTTACAATAGGGAAAAATTGGCTTTTTGCAAAAACATTATAACCAGAGAGCTTTTCCACCAGCCAAATATGCATGTAGTGATAGCCTTTATTCATCATTATCCTATGGTGTGAATTTGCCAGTACATTCAATGTACTGACCCTTTGTGGCTGCAACATCTCATGTTGCAGGATTCTTACGACGAGTAAGTGATACGTTAGGGTTATGATTTCTACACTCAACTTTGCTGTTGGTGTTGATGGTAATCCACAACCTTATTGTTACTTCCGCTATTTGGATTGAGGTAATAGTATTTACGTTACTTTATACATGTGATTTACCTCTGTTATAAATCCTCGAGTACTGTGTGTGTCAGCATACCGATCCAGGGATGACACTTAAGCACAGAGACTTGACCGTCTGAGGTCGGGTCGCTACATCAACATATTAATCTAGTGAAGGTTCGCCTAACATTTTTAAGAGGTTCAAGAGATTTTTGAAAAAAGTTTGTTACTTCGCATAGTTACTCAAAAACTTGGGTTTCCTCTTGAGTATGATGTAATCCCTTTTGTGGGGGTAGTACTCCTACTATTCCCTCTATAATCTCATATGAAATACCGGGATCAATTTCAATAAAATTCCCTTTAGCGGCAAAATCCAAGAGTTGTCTATGGGACATGGTTAGCCCAACAAAAAAATTACGAAGTAAAATCTTGAAATCTCCATCTATAGTGCAATTACGATAGGATTCCATCATCCTAAACCAAGCATCTTTTAAGTTTTCTCCTTGTCTTTGTTTGAAGTGAAGAACTTCAAAATCGGGAGATGAAGGAAGAGAGAAAGGGCTAGCCATAGAAGTGAGATAAGCACACAAAAGGCAAACGAAGAAGACGAGCAGGAGAGGGCGAAGAAAAGGCGAATCTTTTCGAAAATCATTTTAGAAGTGGGGGAGAAGAAAACGAGAGGCGAATGGCGAATAATGTAATGCGAGGGATGAGAGTTTATGATGGGTATTTGGTATGTCTTGGCTTGGTGTAGATCTCCCCGGCAACGGCGCCAAAAATCCTTCTTGCTACCTCGTGAGCTTGCGTTGGTTTTTCCCTTGAAGAGGAAAGGGTGATGTAGTAAAGGAGCATAAGTATTTCCCTCAGTTTTGAGAACCAAGGTATCAATCCTATAGGAGACTACACAACAAGCCACCGAATACCTGCACAAACAAACACCAACTTGCAACCAACACGACAAAGGGGTTGTCAATCCCTTCGTGGTTATTCGCAAAGTGAGATCTGATAGAGATGGATAAACGGTAAAGTAATATTTTTGGTATTTTTGGTTTATGGAATGAAAAGTAAAAGATTGCAAAGTAAGGTAATGGTGACAGAAAGTGGCAAGTTTACGTGAAGCTAATATGATGTAAAATAGACCAGGTGGCCTTAGGTTTCACTAGAGGCTTCTCTCAAGATACAAAATACTACGGTGGGTGAACAAATTACTGTCGAGCAATTGATAGAAAAGCGCAAAGTTATGACAATATCTAAGGCAACGATCATCAATATAGGCATCACGTCCGTGTCAAGTAGACCGAAATGATTCTGCATCTACTACTCTTACTCCACACGTCGACCGACTCCTGCCTACATCTAGAGTATTAAGTTCATAAGAACAGAGTAACGCATTAAGCAAGATGACATGATGTAGCGGGATTAACTCAAGCAATATGATGAAAACCCCATCCTGTTTTCCTCGATGGCAACAATACAATATGTGCCTTGCTGCCCCTACTGTCACTAGGAAAGGACACCGCAAGATTGAACCCAAAGCTAAGCACTTCTCCCGTTGCAAGAAAAAACCAATCTAGTTGGCCAAACCAAATCGATAGTTCGAAGAGACTTGCAAAGATATCAAATCATGCACATAAGAATCCAGAGGAGATTCAAATAATATTCATAGATAAGCTGATCATAAATCCACAATTCATCGGATCTTGGCAAACACACCGCAAAAGAGTATTACATCGAATGGATCTCTAAGAACATCGAGGAGAACTTTGTATTGAGAATCAAAGAGAGAGAAGAAGCCATATAGCTACTAGCTATGGACCCGTAGGTCTGAAGTAAACTACTCATGCTTCATCGGGGAGGCAATGGTGTTGATGTAGAAGCCCTCCGTGATCGATGCCCCCTCTGACAGGATGCCGGAAAAGGCCCCAAGATGGGATCTCACGGGTACAGAAGGTTGCAGCGATGGAAAAGTAGTTTCGTGGCTCCCCCGGATGTTATTGGAGTATAAGAGTATATATAGGTGAAAGAATTAGGTCAGGGGAGCTACGAGGGGCCCACAAGGTCGGGGGGCGCGCCCCACCCCCTGGGCGCGCCCTCCACCCTTGTATCCGCCTTGGGGCTCCTCTGACTTGCACTCCAAGTCTCCTGGGTGTCTTTTGGTCCAAGAAAAATCATGGAGAAAATTTTACTCCGTTTGGTATTCCTTTTCTGCGAAACTCTAAAACAAGGAAAAACAGAAACTGGCACCGGGCTCTAGGTTAATAGGTTAGTGCCAAAAATCATATAAAATAACATATTAATGCATATATAACATTCAAAACAGATAATATAATTGCATGGAACAATAAAAATTTATAGATATGTCGGAGACATATCAACAGCTGGCCCGCGGTGCAGCAACGGTCAAAATTTGAACTCTCAAATTCGTCAGGGCACTCAATTTTCTCACTTTTAGGCAGATTGCACTGGCGAAATCCTAACTCCTCAGCCTGACCAAATTTGTCGGCGACCAGATGATCTTCGTCACTGTCGCTAGCAAATGTGTTAGCTATTTTGGAGATATCCAAAGGCTTCAATCGAAGCGGCTTGGGTATGTATAGGTTTGAGCATCCCTTTGGAAATGTGAAATATTTTTCACCTAGACCCCCTTTAACAATATGAATTTTCCTATGACTCAAATAAGAAGAAAGAAACTACGAAAACAAAAGTCTTCAAGCTTCAAAGTCTTCACATCAATTTCTTCAAAGGTTTTACCAATTTCATCACCAATTTCTTCACTTGAAGAAATACATTTTTAGTGGTTGTCTACCATGTGTTAAACCAAATCTTCGAGGACTCTGTCTCCTGTGTATACTCACAAACATGTTAGTTCCTCAACCTATTCGTCTTCAATACTCCAAAACCACTAAGGGGGCACTTGATGCACTTACAATTACATTCATAATTTTTAATATTTACTTTAATAGTAGGTTCCACTCATCATATAATTTCCTAGGTATTGAAACCTCCAACTCTAGTTTTTCTTCAAAAGCCTTCACCATAGGTCCTACAATATGTTTAACGAACGCTTTACTTTATTCATAAGCATTGAGTGAATTTATCATGGATTGCAACAAGGAATTAAATTCAACTAAAGAACAACTATCATAATTGAAGTCCTTGAAATCCAAAGTAGTGGGCACATCACTAGTTAAGGTCTTGACCTCTCCAAACCCACTTTTATCATTTTTATCATTATGATCCACTACAAAAAAGACACTTCTGTGATGATACGTGTTTGTCACAATAGGTCACATTTTCTGTCATGCATGTACATCCATGAAAAATTTATGACAGAATCAAGATAGTCATACATGTGCTGTCGTAGAAGTGTTCCATGACATTACAAAAATTATCATCACGGAAGTGTCCACTTCCATGACGATAAATCGTGCATCATGGAAGTGCTTTTGTCAAGGGTGACCAACACGTGACATCCACCGTAACAGAATGCCGTTAAGCTATCGGGTCCGGTTTTGGATCCGATAACCCGCTAACAGCCTAGACCAATGAGGATTTTCCACATGTAAAACTCATTGGCAGGAGGAAACACGTGTTGGCTCACCGTTGGGACAGATGTCATCCATTCATTGGATAGGAGACGCCTATGATACGTCGACACGTGGCACGGCCCAACAGAGGCCCATTCCAGTGAAAAGGCCGGCCCGTTTGACTTGGTCAAAAGGTAACGGGCCAGCCCACGGAAAGCCTGTTAACGGCCTGATCGTATATAGCCCATTTACGGCCTGCTAACTCACGGCCCGTTATGACCTATATGAATTAAGCCTAGTAGCTTCATCTGGGCCTTCCAATATGATTCCAGCCCATTGTAACTTCTGGCCCAGTTATGGCCCATGATGCCTTTCAGCCCATACGACACCATTTGTAACTCTTGGCCCATTAACGGCTCGTGGTGAATCTGGCCCGCAATGAACAGTGTACCCCTTTATACCCTTTAACGACCCATTATTCCATTGGGCCGTTTCGAACCCGTGTTATCTTTCGGCCTTCTCAGGGCCCATTTATTCTTGGGCTCATTTCCAGCATTCGGTTACTTACGACCCGTCATTGGCCTTTTCTGCCTGTGGGCCAAATTCATCTCGCGGTTACAATCGGCCCATTTGCGGCCCGTTACTCTGTTGGGCCGTTTCCCTAACGTCATCAAATACGGCCAATTAACGACGGCATGTTATTGTCGGCCCATGAACGGATGATTCCAAATCTAGCCCGTTTACGGCCCATAATGCGGTCTATTATTGGCCCATGTTTGGCCTATCGATCATACGACACGTAGAAGGCCCATTGATGCTATGGCTCGTAGAAGGCCCATTCTTTCCATGACCCAAAGAAGCCCCATTGTTTCTACGGCCCATAGGAGGCCCATGGTTACTGTGGCCTAGTTTTAAAAAATAGGTTATTGCGGCCACTAGCAAACCGCGGAAAAAGAACTGCACTAACTACAAGCAAACAAATAAACAAGACAACAAGGAAATAAATAAGCAAGCAACTTACGCTAGGCTATCACGGCTGAGGGAGTCCTGGATTAGGGGGTGTCCGGATAGCCGTACTATATCCTTTGGCCGGACTGTTGGACTATGAAGATACAAGATTGAAGACTCCGTCCCGTGTCCGGAAGGGACTTTCCTTGGCGTGGAAGGCAGGCTTGGCGATACGGATATGAAGATCTCCTACCATTGTAACCGACTCTATGTAACCCTAACCCTATCCGGTGTCTATATAAACCGGAGGGTTTTAGTCCGTAGGACAACATACACATCAACAATCATACCATAGGCTAGCTTCTAGGGTTTAGCCTCTTCGATCTCGTGGTAGATCTACTCTTGTACTACCCATATCATCAATATTAATGAAGTAGGACGTAGGGTTTTACCTCCATCGAGAGGGCCCGAACCTGGGTAAAACTTCGTGTCCCTTGCCTCCTGTTACCATCCGGCCTAGACGCACAGTTCGGGACCCCCTACCCGAGATCCGCCGGTTTTGACACCGACAACGGCTATTACACATATTACATCCACTAGGCATCAAAGTTCGCCACCAGTGCAAATATAGGGAACAAAGCAGCATATCATATACACTGGTTGTCAAAGATGATGACCCGTGCAAATAAACGCCGCAGCAAAACAAGTCTAGAACTGAAACCACTTTAGAAGAGCTCAAGAAACAATATCCTGGGTACCCATAATGCTGGCAAGATGCTTAGCAAGCTTATTAAATTTCTCTTGTTTGGATCTTAAATTCTCCAGCACTTGCTGTTGCACCAGAAAGTATGCATCTGAATTCTGCATGGACTTCCTCAGTCCTTTGGCTTCCTGTCGCATAACATCTGATCTATGTCTTTCCACTTGAAGTTGAGACTCAAGAAGTCGAACTGATTCAGGCAGCGAGTTCGAAGAGCTGGTGCCAGCAGTAGTAGCTAGTAACTCAAACACTACATCAGGACAGGACTTTGGGGTTGTCTCAGTGTCTTCAATATAATTTTTATCAGCTTTCTTGGAGACCAATAGGGATGTCTCACTATCTTGAACCTTATTTGCATTACTTCCTTTACCATTGCATAACGGGGTACTCTTCTCCAATATTTTATCTGCGTTCTAAAAGAGAAACAAACAAACACATCACATGTTTACAATGTAGCATATGAAACTCATTTTGGTAAACCAGTTCAGTAGTAAGGTGGACAGGATAACATCATGAAACAAACATATATCTATGTAGTATGGTCACTGTATGGTCTATATCATTCTAGTTTATCTTATATTTACTAATTGGAAGCATCATTAGAGCCTCCACGTTAATCCTTGAAAAGCAGGTTTATCATCCGTTTGATCTTCAAATTAGATATTGACAGCTGTTAGATCAAAGAGAGTCCTCTCAAGTTGTCCCACACTTAGACTACTGTAAAAAATGGATGAAAGGGAGTCCACATGTGTTGTCCCACCTTACTCTCCCGCCAAACAAAAAAAATCAAAGAATCATCAAGAGTCTAGATTATATCTTCTAGCGCCGCAACTCTTCCTCATCCTCCTTGCCTCTCCCATGCGTCTGCGCCGCGATCCATCCAAGTCACCCATCTCCCGGATCCTCCTCCTCTCCAATCTTTCTATATTTGTGCCCTAAGATGCAATCCATGCATGTTGGACCTTGGGAAGGTAAGTTGCTGCCGCTCCACAACTGAACTTCTCTCCTTCATCGTGTTCTGATCTGATGTTGCAATCAAGACTCACCACCAATCGATGCCTCACCTCAAGCCTATGGTGTCACGTCCACATGGTCTATCCCATCGGTTCCCATCTGGTCTCTACTAGGTTGCCATCCCCTGCAATGATTCTGTCCAAGATTTTGACATTTGTTTCCTCCCAGACTCGTATGGTTGCATGCCATATTCCTCTCCATAGAAGGTAATTCGTGTACCTCAACGCCTATAATTTTTGCTCATATTTTTCTACATTGGTCGTTCAGATTTGGTCAGCCTTTATGTTCCAGCTTAGTGGAAAGTTACATATGTAGATACATGCTTCAATGGGGCGTGGAAATATGGATTCTTATATTTATAAAATTTATCTACCACCACCTCCTTTAAGTTCCAGCTTAGTGGAACCTTCTGTATGAGTATACGATCTGAAGAACCTAATTGTTTGCTTACTCCTACCCGCCTTACCATCTGTGCTTTATCGTGTAATAGATGTACTTTTAGATTTTATTTAAGATAATAATACATTCAGATTTAGTAAGAGTTTGTTTTACAATGTTGTGCATAACTGCTATTGATCATAGGAGAACACTCGAACGCAAATGTTCGCTCGATGTGTCTGATGCTCGACGCATCGTGCACCCCCCCCCTCTGTGGCAGTCCACCCAACGTGTAGCCTGCATTGTGGACGACCTCTCTGGATCGGGCGGCTAGCAATCCGTTGCGCGGGAAGATTCTCTGTACCATGCTGTTTTCCAAATACATGCTACAACCAAGTACTAACATTTTCCATTTTATAGGCCAGTCATTAGAGACATGTGTTATAGCCTACGGCCGTGAAATAGTGCATAGTATTTGATGTGTCATGTGGACATTAATTAGCTTCTCCCTGAATGTTAAATAGTAAAAAGGTTCTGGTCATAATGAAATTTTGCTGTGTTTCCTTATGTATAGAACACTTCACTACAGATAACTGTTCCCTATGTTACATCATGTAATATTTTCAGAGAAACTTGCTGGCATTATTTATTATTATTTAAGGTATTTCATGGCTCCCTTTGGTCAAAACATTCTTCCGGTGTTCCATTACATAATCTACAGAAAACGTATGGAGTGCATATTGTTGGCATACTTATCTTGCCTTCAGAATAAAATTTCTAAGAAAATGAAAAATTTGTGCCTTTTTGTAACTGAGAAGGATCCATCCATCTTAGAAATACAAGTGCTAAAATATCCCCAGATGTAGCAAATAATGTTAGTTTTCAGTATGACTTCCACATAGCATATATGTCTTATGGTTTCTTTGCAATTCCATATGAGTCCGTACAACATTATTTTCCCTTCACCGATCCTTTTACGTGTTTTTATCTGCAGTGAATTGGTGAAAGAAATGCATGCCATCATTTAATATACCATGGAGTATAATTTCCACATGCCATACTCAAGACTTCTCTGTCATATATGAGGTTATTACCAAAATTTTGATTACTGCAGTTCACAACAGGTATATTACAACTTTGGTGATGCTCCACATTAGGATATCAGATATCTGCATATATCTTCATCTCAATATAGTTTTTGTTTGGCGCGCCGTAGATGCCAAGTTCATGTTCTTTGGTGTTATACAGATGTACTATGTTGGTAACCAACACTAAGATTAGTTGTGCAGACCCCAAGAGTGAAGAGATATGAGTCCTGTTAGAGATCACAATGGCCTCGGCAAAAAATATCAGATGGTTCCTGAGATGTTAGATAAATTGTTGCCTAACAAAACCCATTGTGTTTCAGTCGATACACATATTATCATCATTATAAAATGGCCATTGTGTCATCCCGCTGATAACAGTGGTGTGAAGCTGATCATACTTCTGTTAAAGTATGTAGGTACACACATTTTGTTGAATCCATCACCATATTTTCCCTCTACTACTACTTCTCTTATAGCAAGCATGATATATAAGACAAACTAGCCACAAGCTTAGCGTGAGTCATATATATACATTGTTTTTTACAGGATCTCCATAGATATCAAGCATAGTAGAAAGCCTTATTAGATGCTACTTTCGTGTATCTAGGCATCCTCTCTCTTATTTCAAACTAATGATTCACACCTCTAGATTATGGTCCTAACCTTTTTGAGAAAACAATTGGTAGCCAAGCATGATGGTTTAAGTGTCATAGATGATCCATTCTCTACCACCTTACTAGCAGACTTTAATAGAAGGACTACAATTTATGTTGATCTATAAATGATTTATTCCTTATTAAAAATAATTATATAAGCTAATAGTGATTTTTCTTCTGTATTTCAGTTCCCAAATTGTTTTGTCTGTTAGCAATCCAAATTAAAGTTATATTCAGCAACAGATAATTGGTTCAATTTTTTAGATCTCAAACGACTGTCTGCTGCAAGATCCATTTGCTACCGATGGCAAAACTGGTAACAAATAGAGTTACTTGGCGACTTTTTTAAGATTGTAGATCACTTTGTGTGCTGCAAGGAAAAACTCAATTTGCTGCTGAGGACAAAACTGACAACATATTATTTACTTGGTCCGAAGAAATCGACCATTGCAGCAGGTTACATGTACGTGGTGACCATCTTTTGTCATATCTGGCCAGAATGGATATTATTATAAAAAAACTAACTGATGTAAAACAATGGATAGGAACGTAGCACGTCGATTGCCAATCATATTTTCTTATTACTACGTCGAATGATACATCATGTTGGGAAATATGTTGTACTTTAAATTCTTATAACATAGATTAGACTACGTGATGTAATCCTTTTCATGTGATCAAGGGTTTCATCTTATACATGTCACCAAGTACTACAAAGTTCAATGGTTCTTGAAATTTTGTGCGCTTAAATTCGAACCTGGTCCTTAGCATAAAAAATAGTGAAAACATATCAGGCAAAAACTCCAATACCATCTATATCAGGCAAAATAGGTTCACAACTCAATTAACTTGGACAAGGAAGTTAAGTTAGAAAAAAGGAACTTACACTTGCCGGTATCAAATCTATGTTAATTAGTTAAGTTGGTTTGTATATGGTTCACTCCAGAATGTATCACTTCAAGGTAACGCTGCACGGGCAGAACACATGTGCACACACTGTAAAATTTCTTGTTCCTTTATAAGCTATAAAGCAAACAACACGTCCCACGAATTTTACTTCTTTTGTTGTTGTTCGAATATCAATCAGAAAACAATAACATGTTTTAGAAAAGGTAACTCTAAATTATATTCTCACTTGGCAATAAAGTCATAAAACCTTTAAAATAAAGTGTTATTCAAAATCAAACTAGCCCGTGCGGATGCACGGGTTGCTGACTAGTGTTGGCTAATGAAGATAGATACAGTTTGAATCATATCTATTTAAGACAAAGCATCATAGACAGAATATAAGTGTGGGAAACTACACAACAATAACAACACTTGTAATGTGCATGGCATGAGAACATAATTGTTTATTCAATTGAAACTGAAATCAACATAGAGCAAGTTACAACAGCAAACACGTTGAAGAAACAGGTTTCAAACATACTTGTTGCGCCATTGGAGTTTCAATTGCATCCTTCAATTTGAAATTGGTTGGTATGAGTAAATACAGTGATGCAAGTGCAAAGTAGTATGAACCATAGCTACGGAACCTGACCTGAGAACAATTCTTCTTCTACTTTAAGCGTTGACTTGGGGTTCAGAGTGGTGGTCCTCGTGCTTTGGGCACTGTAGTTTCCTTACTAACTGCTCGTGTTTGGGTGCTCTGTGGTGGAGACGGTGCTGTGTCAATTGGAACTGGGTTACTATCTGCTGGGTTGGGGTTAGAAGGGGTGTAGTTGGTTCTCTGTCCAATTGGGTAGGGGTACAATCTGTGTGAGTCTGAGTTATGTGTGGTGGGGCTGGTTCTTGGGCAAGTACAACCGTGGTTCTATCTGCATCGACAGGTAGCACAATCTTTTTTGAAGACCGTGTTTTTACTCCCACAGATACTGCCATCACCCCCTCCAATTGAAATGGCTGATAAACAAGAAAAGTAATTGAATGTACAGACATTGTAAGATAGACAGGTGCAATGGATAGTAGGGAAGAAAACAGGGCATGAAATAATTCACATTTATGTTGTCTACCAAACAAAATAGTAGGACATAATTTCACATATATGATGGCTAATTAAACAGGATAGCATGACACAATTTCAAATGTATGATGGCTAACTAAACAGGATAGAATGACATAATTCAAAATATGATGATTATGTAAACAGGATGAGATGATATAACTATATTATGTCTTTAGAAAATGGGTTGGCATGCCATAATTCAGATACATGCTGTCTATGTAAACATCTTGGCATCGCTACAAAAAAATACACTTCCGTGATGATACGTGTTTGTCATAGTAGGTCACGTTTTCTGTCATGCATGTACATCCATGACAAATTTATGACAGAATCAAGATAGTCATACCTGTGCTGTCGTAGAAGTGTTCCATGACATTACCAAAATTATCATCATGGAAGTGTCAGTGGCGATGACATCACGGATAACCGTGTTTCTGCCCTTGTCATTGCCATGAGCTATCTTCCATAGTTGATATCTGCTGCCTTAGGGTTTTCTTGACAAAACTTTGAGTTCTCATGCTCCATGTTCCGGTCTTTCTCCGATACACCTTGATCTCGGGTATTGACAGCTTCCTTAGTCTGCCAAGTTCCATAAGGGGTGCCTTCCTAGGTCATACAAATCTGGAAAATTCTACAGGGCCTTCAAATTCTCCTAGTCTTCGGAGTCTTCAACCGTTGTAGTTTCCATTATTATAATACACGGTAAAACCCTCTTCATTCCAAAGTGGTCTTAGTTGTCCGATATCTTGTACTTCTTGAAGTGGTCTCATCAGCCAAATCTTTGTGTGGTTAAAAAGGAAAAGGGGTACAGTCTCACTAAAAGGGAATATTTGAATAAGCTCAGAAGAGAAGAGAGGTAAAAGATCTTTTGAAAATGAAGTTGTAGAGAAAATCTTTCCTATGGGCTTGCCAATTTCTAGGGTCATGTCCTATAGTCAACATGTGCTCTAATACCATCTTGTAGCGACCCGACCTCAGACGGTCAAGTCTCTGTGCTTAAGTGTCATCCCTGGATCAGTATGCTAACACATACAGTACTCGAGGATTTATAATAGAGGTAAATCACATGTATAAAGTAACGTAAATACTATTACCTCAATCCAAATAGCGGAAGTAACAACAAGGTTGTGGATTCCCATCAACACCAACGGCAAAGTTGAGTGTAGAAATCATAACCCTAATGTATCACTTACTCGTCGTAAGAATCCTGCAACATGAGACGTTGCAGCCACAAAGGGTCAGTACATTCAATGTACTGGCAAATTCACACCATAGGATAATGATCAATAAAGGCTATCACTACATTCATATTTGGCTGGTGGAAAAGCTCTGTGGTTATAATGTTTTTGCGAAAAGCCAATTTTTCCCTACTGTGAAGGAATATAATTTATTTAACTACAAAGTTGGTTGAAAATATTAAGAAGGTTCCTCCAACTGAATCCCAAATTAGCATCAATAATCCAACAAATTATTTAGGTAATGTGATGAGATCAATAGGATAATCCAAGTACCAGAGACTCAAGATGTCCATAACCGGGGACACGGCTAACCATGATTAGTTTGTACACTCTGCAGAGGTTTGCGCACTTTTCCCCACAAGACTCGATCTCCTCCGTTGGATTTCTCACACTACATGGTGTTTGAGAAATGGATGACCGAGACACAGTCTTTCAGAAACATTAACTCTCTACTCCAGATAGACTATACCACCTACAACCCACTACATCTGCTAGTCTATCTCTTCAAGAGCTTCACGCAACTTACTCAACTATGCTAGAGCCAATAATAGCTTGTGGCTGCACACGTAAGTTTCTAGCATGAATAATCTTATGATCCCTTTGAGCCTGGGTGGCATTTCATAGGTGATCACACGGGTCCTCCGAGATCCCCTTGGACAAGCACTGGGTTCTCCAGGTGCCCGGGCAAACCACTGGGTACTGCAGGGTGCCCCAACCAATCCACTCAGATGTGTATTAAAGTAGCCACCTTAAGTTAACCATTAAATAATAACTCTCACATTTGTCATGAATTCTCTCAAAACCAATCCACGTCTACGAGCATAGCATAGCAATATGAGCATAATGTAAAAGTAACTCCCAGAGTTTGAATGCAGGGCAATAGGTTCCTACCTCATCAACTACTTCCCGATACCCACATGTTATCAATTCCTAACCATGCAATGTTTGAGGGTGAAACTAATGCATAAAAACTGGGTATGAAAGGGACATGATCAAAGTGTCAACTTGCCTTGTACTGTTCATGAAGATGATTCGCACTCATAACTCTTGATAGTTCTACTCGTCACACTCCGTTCAATCTATCATGAGCAAGCAATAGTAACCACACATAAGCAATCACTCAGAAGATCGGGAAGAACGAAGAAGACAGTTCGGAAAACATCAAAACCAAGCAAATAACTCTTGCAACATAAAACAATTTCTAACAGTACTAAAATTATGTGAATTTGGCCTTATCAGAAAGTTTAGATCAAGAGCTTCGATTTGTAAAAAGAATCAACTAAATCGGAGTTACGAAACTCAAGTTATGTTCAAAATAAGTTTGAATATGAATCAGAACAAAATTTGAAAATTGAAAATTTCAAAAAGTTGATGTGACAGGTTCACTGGATAGGTAAAAAAAAAACGAAGCTATAGGTGCTTGTTTCATCTAATTTGGATAAACGAGTGAAAAGTTATGGCTATTTGAAAAATCAGGGCCAAGATGTTTTACGGAAGAAAAATAGCTACGGCAAAAAAAAATCTAGGTCTAATGTATAAATACGTAGAATATTTGATAATCTAATTATTCTATCGTATTAGTCTAGAAATAATAAACTACGGAAGTATAAAAAAAAGAAAGATACCTTTATAAGGTAGAGAAAAGACAACTTCGGAGAGAGGAGAGAACTTCCAGAAGTCGCACTGGAGAGGAGAAAAATATTTTTCTTAAATGAATCTAATCAAAACAAAATATTGATTTAACCCAAATCAGATGATTTTTGAAGGATCTATGGGTCTATATTTATAGGTGGAAAAGAGGTTTAAGGGTCAAAGGCTAAGCAATGCGGGACTAAACATAGTCGAAAATATACGAAACAAAGAAGAAAAAAGCTAACACCTCGCACGGGGCTAAAGGCCTCGGCCAGCCGCGCCCCGTACACGGGCTGCATTTTTTTCGAAGTCTATTTTGTTTCTGAAATTTGTTTCGAAAAAAACTGAACATTAACGAAAATAAAATAAAAAAGACAAAAGAAAAACGGGTCGGCCTGCTGCTACGCTACGCACGTGGGCGGCGGTTAGTTCCAGGCGCACGCGTAGATTTTTTCTTTATTTATATTGAAACAAAAAAAGAAAACTGGATAACGATAATAAAATAAAATTTTATATAGGCATTTTTTTGAACTTGTGGCACACTTTATTCAACTCAAATAAGGGATACATCAGGAACAAGTTCAGCTAGAATAAACTGTGGAGGATCATTATCCCATGAGATTACAGAATTAGAATCGTAACAACATCTAGCTAACTTGTGTGCCACTTGGTTTGCCCCTCTTGGACAATGAGCATAGGATACTGACCCAATTCTTTGACCTAATATAAAGCAGTCACTCAAAATCACCGAATAAGGACCCAGAATGTCCACTTCCCCCTTGCATGCTAAGATAATTTCGAGGCAGTCTGATTCAAAAGTGATATTGGAACATCCAAGTTGGTTTGCAAGCGTCATACCATTTTTCAATGCCATTGCCACAATTTTCAGAAAAAGATTTTCTACAACATGGACATTTCTCTAGAGCCAAATAAAATTCACAAAAATTCAAGTAATTCAAACAGTGCTACTTCTACAATAAAACCCAATAAAAATCATTTTAGAAATACCAAAATTATTTCAAAACTATTTCTCTCCAATTTTATGATGTATGGAATCATTTTACCCTATTTTCCATTTATTTTATTTTTGGATAAAAATAATTTGAATAAAACCCAAATAACTCCAAATTGAAAATAATTTCAAACGGACTTTAAATTTGATCCTTTTAAACTTCCAACTCGTATTTCATATATTTTGAAGAAGTCATTTTATCTTATCTCTTGAAAATCATTGAGTTGCTTAAAGTTTCTGAATTTGAAATATTTCCAAATAAAATTCAAATCTTTTCAAAAAAAACCTTTTCATTTAATTAAATGGAAGAAGTCATATCATCTTCTCTCGAGGGTTTTGTATTTGAAAAGAATTTGAATTCATGGAGACCAAAATGCAAAAAGGTGAAAGTTTGGGAAAGTCCTTTTATTTCCTCTCATTTAACTTTCAAAAAGTTTCAAATTTCACTCAATCAATCACACAACAATCAAACAAACAATCAATCTATCTATTTATTATAACATTCCAAAATTTAGAATTTTGGGATGTTACGAACCTACAACCCTTAAAATGAATCTCGTCCTTGAGATTCGGAGAGGCTAGCAAGAAAAAGGTTAGGGTTTGGGGTCTCCTCAAAATCCATTAATTGTCGCAGGAGGGGGTCTGGGGTGCTACCACCCTTAGAAGCATGGTTAGGGTTCCATCAAAATTCATGTACTCCATCCATATTGTTAACAGTGTCGGCCTTCTCAGATTTTCAGGATAATTCCTTATCCGGGCTTTGTCGGTAGTGGCATAACCTTTTCCTCAACTCTTCTGTCTTTCATCTTGGTAAGGTTCTTCTGTGACCGGGTCTTCTTAGCTGACGGGTCTGGAGCCAATACTAAACAACTATCGATATCTCATGGTGGTCAACCATTTATGGCTTCTCCTGTAGGAAATGGGTCTAGGCTTCATTATCACCGTATAACCTACGGTTGGCAAAAGTTGCCTTGTACAAGGGAAAAATTGCTATACCATTCTAAGGTTTAAACAAGGTTTAATATCGTCGTCTCTCTACTATAGGTACGTCACTCAGATTTACCATCCCATATAGCAAGGCGAATAATAAGAGTAAGTCGGTATGGTGATCAATCCATCCCGCACCCAAATCATTACCTTATACATGGTTTAGCGAATCTCACATTCTAACACTCTGTCGTCCTCACAAGCATTGCAGAATTTCTCTTGTCGACAAACTAAGTTCGGATAATTCCATGGATTCTGCAAGCCAAACAAACATCTATCGTTCCTTCACAACTCTCAGGTTTTGCGTTACTCCTATAAGATCGTCTGCCGAATAACGTAACTTCTTCCAGGGTTTTTCCTTTAGCAAGAGTGTGCTTGCTCCTTGGTAGGTCTTGGGGCCTGTGGGTTATGGCCCATCTCATTACTTGTAATCCTTGAGCTCATCCTAGGGGCAACTGATTATTTTCCAAACATCCAGCTTCCTGGCATTCTTAAATCCTTCCAATTGTACTGTCTCTCTTCCTTCTGTTGGTACCAAACTAAGACGTGATTACTCAAACTCATCATGGGGTTACAATTGCTCCATATTACCAACATCATATCTCCTTTATATCCAATAGTACTTCATCCCTTCATACTCCTGGGGTATACCACATATCGAGATAAAACTCGTACTTATTTTCTCCGAAATCCACTCAGTGGAATATCGTTATCTTTTTTAGGGGTCAATTATCCTCGCAGGGTACTACCACCCTTGAAATGCACAAATTCATCCATAGGCCATATTTCTCATATCCTCGAAAATGGTCAAAAATCTTCTTCATAGAGTAAAAACTCATAAAATCCATATTAATACCAACGATGCTAACTTTATTTATTCTCCAATGATTACAATCTCTCGCTTTTCCATTACATGTCTCAACTCAATGCCTCGATACAAAAGAGTTGTTCCCACTACTTCTACTACTACTACATTACTTCTCACAGACACAACTAATTATCACAAGTCTCCTTCTCCTTGGGACAATCCCTGGCAAAGTGCCCTGCTTCATTACAACGAAAACATATTACATCTGACAACTCCCGAGGTTTCCTTGTGATTATATAGCCTCCTTGGGTCCTTGGCTTCCTTTTTGGGCAATTGTTGAGGTAGTGCCCTAACTCCTTGCCCCTATAACAAGTGATATGACTCAGATCCTTCCTGGAATCCAATCTACTTCTCTTTCTAGACTTTTCTGTTCCAATCAGGGCTTCTATTCTTGTGGGTCATACTCTACTTCCTCTATCGGGAATACTACTAGATCCCCATCCAAACAATTATGGGAGATGTGTCCTTCTTCTCCACATGATTAGCATGACTTGGTGCAGGGTTTAATTGGTTCTTCTTTGGGTGTGTCCTCCACCTCTTCCTTCATCACTGGTTCTTCTAAAATTTCCATGAGGGCTCCTTTCATTTCTTCTTTCTTCTGTTGTACGGTTCTTTGTACCATGGGGTAAATGTGACACTGAGAAGGGTAGTGGGTAGTCCCTTCACACAAGAAACAAGTGATCTGCCAAGTTGGGCATTCTTCAGTTGTGTGACTTCCTTCACATTTAGGGCATTCATCCTTGTGTTTTTATGGGTGTGTCCTATTTCTCCACAAAGCTTGCATGCACAGAGCTTCTTCATATCATCTTTTATTTACTAATTGGAAGCATCATTAGAGCCTCCACATTAATCCTTGAAAAGCAGGTTTATCATCTGTTTGATCTTGAAATTAGATATTGACAGCCGTTAGATCAAAGAGAGTCCTCTCAAGTTGTCCCACACTTAGACTACTGTAAAAAAATGGATGAAAGGGAGTCCACATGTGTTGTCCCACCTTACTCTCCCGTCAAACAAAAAAAATCAAAGAATCATCAAGAGTCCAAATTATATGTTCTAGCGCCGCAACTCTTCCTCATCCTCCTTGCCTCTCCCATGCGTCTGCGCCGCGATCCATCCAATTCACCCATCTCCCGGATCCTCCTCCTCTCCAATCTTTCTATATTTGTGCCCTAAGATGCAATCCATGCATGTTGGACCTTGAGAAGGTAAGTTGCTGCCGCTCCTCAACAGAACTTCTCTCCTTCATCGTGTTCCCGATCTGATGTTGCAATCAAGACTCACCACCAATCGATGCCTCACCTCAGGCCTATGGTGTCACGTCCACATGGTCTCTCCCATCGGTTCCCATCTGGTCTCTGCTAGGTTGCCATCCCCTGCAATGATTCTGTCTAAGATTTTGACATTTGTTTCCTCCCAGACTCATATGGTTGCATGCCATATTCCTCTACATAGAAGGTAATTCGTGTACCTCAACGCCTATAAATTTTTCTCATATTTTGCTACATTGGTCGTTCAGATTTGGCCAGCCTTTATGTTCCAGCTTAGTGGAAAGTTACATATGTAGATACGTGCTTCAATGGGGCATGGAAATATGGATGCTTATATTTATAAAATTTATCTGCCACCACCTCCTTTATGTTCCAGCTTAGTGGAACCTTCTGTATGAGTATACGATCTGAAGAACCTAATTGTTTGCTTACTCCTACCCGCCTTACCATCTGTGCTTTATCGTGTATGTTAGTTTTCAGTATGACTTCCACATAACATATATGTCTTATGGTTTCTTTGCAATTCCATATGAGTCCGTACAACATTATTTTCCCTTCACCGATCCTTTTACGTGTTTTTATCTGCAGTGAATTGGTGAAAGAAATGCATGCCATCATTTAATATACCATGGAGTATAATTTCCACGTGCCATACTCAAGACTTCTCTGTCATATATGAGGTTATTACCAAAATTTTGATTACTGCAGTTCACAACAGGTATATTACAACTTTGGTGATGCTCCACATTAGGATATCAGATATCTGCATATATCTTCATCTCAATATAGTTTTTGTTTGGCGCGCCGTAGATGCCAAGTTCATGTTCTTTGGTGTTATACAGATGTACTATGTTGGTAACCAACACTAAGATTATTTGTGCAGACCCCAAGAGTGAAGAGATATGAGTCCTGTTAGAGATCACAATGGCCTCGGCAAAAAATATCAGATGGTTCCTGAGATGTTAGATAAATTGTTGCCTAACAAAACCCATTGTGTTTCAGTCGATACACATATTATCATCATTATAAAATGGCCACTGTGTCATCCCGCTGATAATAGTGGTGTGAAGCTGATCATACTTCTGTTAAAGTATGTAGGTACACACATTTTGTTGAATCCATCACCATATTTTCCCTCTACTACTACTTCTCTTATAGCAAGCATGATATATAAGACAAACTAGCCACAAGCTTAGCGTGAGTCATATATATACATTGTTTTTTACAGGATCTCCATAGATATCAAGCATAGTAGAAAGCCTTATTAGATGCTACTTTCGTGTATCTAGGCATCCTCTCTCTTATTTCAAACTAATGATTCACACCTCTAGATTATGGTCCTAACCTTTTTGAGAAAACAATTGGTAGCCAAGCATGATGGTTTAAGTGTCATAGATGATCCATTCTCTACCACCTTACTAGCAGACTTTAATAGAAGGACTACAATTTATGTTGATCTATAAATGATTTATTCCTTATTAAAAATAATTATATAAGCTAATAGTGATTTTTCTTCTGTATTTCAGTTCCCAAATTGTTTTGTCTGTTAGCAATCCAAATTAAAGTTATATTCAGCAACAGATAATTGGTTCAATTTTTTAGATCTCAAACGACTGTCTGCTGCAAGATGCATTTGCTACCGATGGCAAAACTGGTAACAAATAGAGTTACTTGGCGACTTTTTTAAGATTGTAGATCACTTTGTGTGATGCAAGGAAAAACTCAATTTGCTGCTGAGGACAAAACTAACAAGATATTATTTACTTGGTCCGAAGAAATCGACCATTGCAGCAGATTACATGTACGTGGTGACCATCTTTTGTCATATCTGGCCAAAATGGATATTATTATAAAAAAACTAACTGATGTAAAACAATGGACAGGAACCTAGCACGTCGATTGCCAATCATATTTTCTTATTACTGCGTCGAATGATACATCATGTTGGGAAATATGTTGTACTTTAAATTCTTATAACATAGATTAGACTACGTGATGTAATCCTTTTCATGTGATCAAGGGTTTCATCTTATACATGTCACCAAGTACTACAAAGTTCAATGGTTCTTGAAATTTTGTGCGCTTAAATTCGAACCTGGTCCTTAGCATAAAAAATAGTGAAAACATATCAGGCAAAAACTCCAATACCATCTATATCAGGCAAAATAGGTTCACAACTCAATTAACTTGGACAAGGAAGTTAAGTTAGAAAAAAGGAACTTACACTTGCCGGTATCAAATCTATGTTAATTAGTTAAGTTGGTTTGTATATGGTTCACTCCAGAATGTATCACTTCAAGGTAACGCTGCACGGGCAGAACACATGTGCACACACTGTAAAATTTCTTGTTCCTTTATAAGCTATAAAGCAAACAACACGTCCCACGAATTTTACTTCTTTTGTTGTTGTTCGAATATCAATCAGAAAACAATAACATGTTTTAGAAAAGGTAACTCTAAATTATATTCTCACTTGGCAATAAAGTCATAAAACCTTTAAAATAAAACTGTTATTCAAAATCAAACTAGCCCGTGCGGATGCACGGGTTGCTGACTAGTGTTGGCTAATGAAGATAGATACAGTTTGAATCATATCTATTTAAGAAAAAGCATCATAGACAGAATATAAGTGTGGGAAACTACACAGCAATAACAACACTTGTAATGTGCATGGCATGAGAACATAATTGTTTATTCAATTGAAACTGAAATCAACATAGAGCAAGTTACAACAGCAAACACGTTGAAGAAACAGGTTTCAAACATACTTGTTGCACCATTGGAGTTTCAATTGCATCCTTCAATTTGAAATTGGTTGGTATGAGTAAATACAGTGATGCAAGTGCAAAGTAGTATGAACCATAGCTACGGAACCTGACCTGAGAACAATTCTTCTTCTACTTTAAGCGTTGACTTGGGGTTCAGAGTGGTGGTCCTCGTGCTTTGGGCACTGTAGTTTCCTTACTAACTGCTCGTGTTTGGGTGCTCTGTGGTGGAGACGGTGCTGTGTCAATTGGAACTGGGTTACTATCTGCTGGGTTGGGGTTAGAAGGGGTGTAGTTGGTTCTCTGTCCAATTGGGTAGGGGTACAATCTGTGTGAGTCTGAGTTATGTGTGGTGGGGCTGGTTCTTGGGCAAGTACAACCGTGGTTCTATCTGCATCGACAGGTAGCACAATCTTTTCTGAAGACCGTGTTTTTACTCCCACAGATACTGCCATCACCCCCTCCAATTGAAATGGCTGATAAACAAGAAAAGTAATTGAATGTACAGACATTGTAAGATAGACAGGTGCAATGGATAGTAGGGAAGAAAACAGGGCATGAAATAATTCACATTTATGTTGTCTAACCAAACAAAATAGTAGGACATAATTTCACATATATGATGGCTAATTAAACAGGATAGCATGACACAATTTCAAATGTATGATGGCTAACTAAACAGGATAGAATGACATAATTCAAAATATGATGATTATGTAAACAGGATGAGATGATATAACTATATTATGTCTTTAGAAAATGAGTTGGCATGCCATAATTCAGATACATGCTGTCTATGTAAACATCTTGGCATCACTACAAAAAAAATACACTTCCGTGATGATACGTGTTTGTCATAGTAGGTCATGTTTTCTGTCATGCATGTACATCCATGACAAATTTATGACAGAATCAAGATAGTCATACCTGTGCTGTCGTAGAAGTGTTCCATGACATTACCAAAATTATCATCACGGAAGTGTCCACTTCCATGACGATAAATCGCGCGTCACAGAAGTGCTTTCGTCAAGGGTGACCGACACGTGGCATCCACCGTAACTGAATGCCGTTAAGCTATCATGTCTGGTTTTGGATTCGATAACCCGTTAACAGGCCGGACCAATTGGGATTTTCCATGTGTAAAATTCTGATTGGCTGACGGAAACACGTGTTAGCTCCGCGTTGGCACATGTGTCACTCATCCAATGGGCGAGATGCACCTATGATATGTTGACACGTGGACCGGCCCAAAAGTGGCCCATAAAGTTTATATGGGCCGGCCCAACTAAAGGCCCACAAGATTTTGCGGTCCATAATGGGCCAGCCTAGCAAAAGGCACACGAGATTTTGCGTATCATAATGGGCCGGCCCAGCTAAAGGCCCACGAGATTTTGCGGGCCATAATGGGCTGGCCCAGCTAAATGCCCACAAGATTTTGCAGACCATAATGGGCCGGCTAAGCTAAAGGCCCAACATTCTCAGTTAAGGCCCATACGACAAGTGTCAAATCGGCCCATCAACGGCCTGTCCTAAACTTGTCATCATCGCGGCCCATGGTCACTTCTAGCCCGTTAACAGTCCGCTAAGTATATGGGCCGAATTATGGCCCGATGTATTTCCGGCATGTTAAAGGTCCTGCTTCATTTGGGCCCATTTACAGGCCATTGAAACTTTCAGCCCATAAACAACCGTAAAGGATTTGGGTCATATTCGGCCATGTCTGAAATTTGGCCTATTAGAGGCCCACTATAGATTTGGGCCACTTTCGGCCTGTTGTGATTTTCGGCCTGTTAACGTCGGACGAAATCCATGGGCCATATGTGGCCGAACGTCACATCGGGCCCATTAACGGCCCATATAAAAATGACGATAATCTAGCCTGACCGAACTTCCGGCCTGTTAAAGGCCCGTGTATTAGGTCGGCGCATTTATGGCCCGTCCGAATTTCGGCCTGTGAAAGATCCGCATCGTAAATGGGCCACCATTTCGACCTACTAAGACTAGTGGGTTATTTGGCACAATCAGGGCCCAATCTCACTTTCGGTCTTTTAAAGGCCCATGTTTTTTATGGGCTCGATATATTTACACCTGTAAACGGCCTATTGTTACCGAGGGCCCAAATTATGTTTAGGCCTGTTAAAGGCCCACTATGGGCACAGGCCTACCAGAAAAATATGAAATCTTATGCTGATTTAGGCCCAGATATTTTTAGTGGGCTACATGCAAATTTCGGCCCATAATTGTTTTTAGCCCAATTGGAATGGGCCCGACGAATGTTGGTATGTTGGGCTCCTACGAAGCTTTCGGATGAATACATTACTAAGATAAACCTACACTATACAAAAATAGCATCGTAATTATTGCAGCCTTTGGCAGCATTATAAATGTTGTATCACAACAAAATAAATTGCAACCATACAACAAAAGGCCTGTTGGCATAAATTTTACAGTCCTTGCAGATAAAAGCACCATAAGATGTATAGAAGCACAGATCATTTGACCTGAGTGCTAATGTTTCAGGCTGTAGAATCTGATGGAGCAGCACGATCTTCACCTTTTTTCCGCCATTGCTCTTGAACAACGAAGCGAGTGTCTGATAGTCTGGTTTCAAAACCATTCATATCTTGACGACATTTGTCAACCACTATTCTTGTTTTCAAAACGACGTCCATTAGGGATTGGACTTGTGTCTGGAGCACAGATATATGACTCTGTCTAGCAGGAAGATTTTGTTCAGTAGGCGATTTGGACGAGGTTACCTTGACAACCAACCTAGAATTACACAGGAAGGTGCTTTTTGCACTGTTAGTGGAGAGATACTGACGCACTGCAGCAAGAGGTGACATTGTGCCTGTGGTAGCCTCGTCACCTTTAGGTGGTTTGATAACCCACAAGTATAGGGGATCGCAACAGTTTTCGAGGGTAAAGTATTCAACCCAAATTTATTGATTCGACACAAGGGGAGCGAAAGAATAATCTCAAGTATTAGCAGCTGAGTTGTTAATTCAACCACACCTGGAAACTTAATATCTGCAGCAAAGTATTTAGTAGCAAAGTAATATGATAGTAGTGGTAACGGTAGCAAAAGGTAACAATAGTAAAAGTGATGTTTTTGGTTTTTTGTAGTGATGATAGCAATAGCAACAGGAAAATAAATAAGCGAAGAACAATATATGGAAAGCTCGTAGGCAATGGATCAGTGATGGAGAATTATGCCGGATGCGGTTCATTATGTAACAGTCATAACCTAGGGTGACACAGAAATAGCTCCAGTTCATTGATATAATGTAGGCATGTATTCCGAACATAGTCATACATGCTTATGGAAAAGAACTTGCATGGCATCTTTTGTCCTACCCTTCCGTGGCAGCGGGGTCCTTACGGAAACTAAGGGATATTAAGGCCTCCTTTTAATAGAGTACCGGAACAAAGCATTAACACATAGTGAATACATGAACTCCTCAAACTACGGTCATCACCGGTAAGTATCCCGATTATTGTCACTTCGGGGTTAACAGATCATAACACATAATAGGTGACTATAGACTTGCAAGATAGGATCAAGAACACTCATATATTGATGAAAACATAATAGGTTCAGATCTGAAATCATGGCACTCGGGCCCTAGTGACAAGCATTAAGCATAGCAAAGTCATAGCAACATCAATCTCAGAACATAGTGGATACTAGGGATCAAACCCTAACAAAACTAACTCGATTACATGATAGATCCCATCCAACCCATCACCGTCCAGCAAGCCTACGATGGAATTACTCACGCACGGCGGTGAGCATCATGAAATTGGTGATGGAGGATGGTTGATGATGACGATTGATACATCTCCAACGTATCTATAATTTTTGATTGCTCCATGCTATATTATCTACTGTTTTGGACATTATCGGGCTTTATTATCCACTTTTATATTATTTTTGGGACTAACCTATTAACCGGAGGCCCAACCCAGAATTGCTATTTTTTGCCTATTTTAGGGTTTCGAAAAAAGGAATATCAAACGGAGTCCAAACCGAATGAAACCTTCGGGAACGTGATTTTCTCAACGAATGCAACTAAGGAGACTTGGACCCTATGTCAAGCCAGCTAACAGGAGGCCACGAGGTAGGGGGCGCGCCTGCCCCCCCAGGCGCGCCCTCCACCCTCGTGGGCCCCTGTTACTCCACCGATGTACTTCTTCCTCCTATATATATCCACGTACCCCCAAACAATCAGATACGGAGCCAAAACCCTAATTCCACCGCCGTAACTTTCTGTATCCACGAGATCCCATCTTGGGGCCTGTTCCGGAGCTCCGTCGGAGGGGGCATCGATCACGGAGGGCTTCTACATCAACTCCATAGCCTCTCCGATGAAGTGTGAGTAGTTTACTTCAGACCTACGGGTCCATAGTTAGTAGCTAGATGGCTTCTTCTCTCTTTTTGGATCTCAATACAATGTTCTCCCCCTCTCTTGTGGAGATCTATTCGATGTAATCTTCTTTTTGCGGTGTGTTTGTTGAGACCGATGAATTGTGGGTTTATGATCAAGTCTATCTATGAATAATATTTGAATCTTCTCTGATTTATTTTATATATGATTGGTTATCTTTGCAAGTCTCTTCAAATTATCAGTTTGGTTTGGCCCACTAGATTGATCTTTCTTGCAATGGGAGAAGTGCTTAGCTTTGGGTTCAATCTTGCGGTGTCCTTTCCCGGTGACAGTAAGGGCAGCAAGGCACGTATTGTATTTTTGCCATCGAGGATAACAAGATGGGGTTTTCTTCATATTGCATGAGTCTATCCCTCTACATCATGTCATCTGGCTTAAGGCGTTACTCTGTTTTAACTTAATACTCTAGATGCATGCTGGATAGCGGTCGATGAGTGGAGTAATAGTAGTAGATGCAGGCAGGAGTCGGTCTACTTGTCTCGGATGTGATGCCTATATACATGATCATACCTAGATATTCTCATAACTATGCTCCATTCTGTCAATTGCTCAACAGTAACTTATTCACCCACCGTAGAATACTTATGCTCTTGAGAGAAGCCACTAGTGAAACCTATGGCCCCCGGGTCTATCTTTATCATATCAATCTCCTACTACTTAGTTATTTACTTTGTTATTTTACTTTGCATCTTTATCATAAAATACCAAAAATATTATCTTATCATATCTATCAAATCTCACTCTCGTAAGTGGCCCTATAGGGATTGACAAACCCTATTTGCGTTGGTTGCGAGGATTTATTTGTTTTGTGCAGGTACGAGGGACTTGCGTGTAGCCTCCTACTGGATTGATACCTTGGTTCTCAAAAACTGAGGGAAATACTTATGCTACTTTGATGCATCATCCCTTCCTCTTCGGGGAAAACCAACGCAGTGCTAAAAGAGGTGGCAAGAAGGATTTTTGGCGCCGTTGCCGGGGAGGTCTACGCAAAAGTCAACATACCAAGTACCCATCACATACCCTTATCTCCCGCATTACATTATTTGCCATTTTCCTCTCGTTTTCCTATCCCCCAATTCACCCTTGCCGTTTTATTAACCCTCTCTCTCTATCCTCCCTCTCTATTTGCCTTTTTTCCGCTTGCTTTTTGTTTGCTTGTGTGTTAGTTTGCTTGCTTGTTACGATGGCTCAAGATAATACTAAGTTGTGTGACTTCACCAATACCAACAACAATGATTTTATTAGCACTCCGATTGCTCCTCTTACCGATGCTGAATCTTGTGAAATTAATACTGCTTTACTGAATCTTGTCATGAAAGATCCGTTCTCCGGCCTTCCTTGTGAAGATGCCGCTACCCATCTTAATAGCTTCATTGATTTGTGTGACATGCAAAAGAAGAAAGATGTGGATAATGTTATTGTTAAATTGATGCTATTTCCTTTTTCGCTTAGAGATCGTGCTAAATCTTGGTTTTCGTCTTTGCCTAAAAATAGTATTGATTCCTGGAACAAGTGCAAAGATGCTTTTATCTCTAAGTATTTTCCTCCCGCTAAGACCATCTCTCTTAGAAACGATATTATGAACTTTAAGCAACTTGATCATGAACATGTTGCACAAGCTTGGGAGAGAATGAAATTAATGATACGTAATTGCCCTACTCATGGTTTAAACTTGTGGATGATTATACAAAAAATTTATGCCGGATTGAATTTTGCTTCTAGAAATCTTTTAGATTCGGCCACGGGAGGCACTTTTATGGAAATCACCTTAGGAGAAGCTACTAAACTCCTAGATAATATTATGGTTAATTATTCTCAATGGCATACTGAAAGATCTACTAATAAAAAGGTGCATGCGATAGAAGAAATTAATGTTTTGAGTGGAAAGATGGATGAACTTATGAAATTATTTGCTAATAAGAGTGTTTCTTCTGATCCTAATGATATGCCCTTGTCTACTTTGATTGAGAATAATAATGAATCTATGGATGTGAATTTTGTTGGTAGGAACAATTTTGGTAACAACGCGTATAGAGGAAATTTCAATCCTAGGCCTTACCCTAGTAATCCCTCTAATAATTATGGTAATTCCTACAACAATTCTTATGGACATTATAATAAGATGCCCTCTGATTTTGATTCTAATATTAAAGAATTTATTACTTCGCAAAAGAATTTTAATGCTATGATTGAAGAAAAATTGCTTAAGATTGATGATTTGGCTAGGAACATTGATAGAATTGCTCTTGATGTTGATTCTTTGAAACTTAGATCTATTCCTCCTAAGCATGATATCAATGAGTCTCTCAAAGCCATGAGAATTTCCATTGATAAGTGCAAAGAAAGAACCGCTAGGATGCGTGCTAAGAAAGATGCCTTTATAAAATAATGATGAAGATCTAAAAGTTATTGATGTGTCCCCTATTAAATCTTTGTTTTGCAATATGAATCTTGATAATGATGGGACTGAATATGATCCACCTTTACCTAGAAGGCGTTCCAAGAATTCTGAATCTTTTGATCTTGATGCTAAATTTGATAAAAGTGGGATTGAAGAAATTAAAACCCTATATGTTGCTAAACCCACTATTATGGATTTCAAGGAATTTAACTATGAAAATTGCTCTTTGATTGATTGTATTTCCTTGTTGCAATCCGTGCTAAATTGTCCTCATGCTTATAGTCAAAATAAAGCGTTTACTAAACATATCGTTGACGCCTTGATGCAATCTTATGAAGAAAAACTTGAATTAGAAATTTCTATCCCTAGAAAACTTTATGATGAGTGGGAACCAACTATTAAAATTAAAATTAAAGATCATGAATGCTATGCTTTATGTGATTTGGGTGCTAGTGTTTCCACGATTCCAAAGACTTTGTGTGATTTGTTAGGATTCCGTGATTTTGATGATTGCTCTCTAAACTTGCACCTTGCAGATTCCACTATTAAGAAACCTATGGGAAGAATTAATGATGTTATTATTTTTGCAAATAGGAATTATGTGCCCGTAGATTTTATTGTTCTTGACATAGATTGCAATCCTTCATGTCCTATTATTCTTGGTAGACCTTTCCTTAGAACGATTGGTGCAATTATTGATATGAAGGAAAGAAATATTAGATTCCAATTTCCGTTAAGGAAAGGCATGGAACACTTTCCTAGAAAGAAAATTAAATTACCTTATGAATCTATTATGAGAGCCACTTATGGATTGCCTACCAAAGATGGCAATTCCTAGATCTATTCTTGCTTGTTATGCCTAGCTAGGGGCGTTAAACGATAGCGCTTGTTGGGAGGCAACCCAATTTTATTTTTATTCCTTGCTTTTTGCCCCTGCTTATTAATAACTAAATTATTTAGCCTCTGTTTTGGTTGTGTTTTTTGTGTTTAATTAGTGTTTGTGCCAAGTAGAACCGTTGGGAAGACTTGGGGAAAGTCTTGTTGAACTTGCTGTAAAAAAACAGAAACTTTAGCGCTCATGAGAAATGCTGTAATTTTTATTTGGAGAGTTCTATTTAGTTAATTCTTTTTGCATATGATTAATATATAAATTCCTCACGTGCAGAAATTTATTTTAGAATTTTTGGGGTTCCAGATCTTGCGCTAGCTACAGATTACTACAGACTGTTCTGTTTTTGACAGATTCTGTTCTCCGTGTGTTGTTTGCTTATTTTGATGAATCTATGGCTAGTAAAATAGTCTATGAACCATAGAGAAGTTGAAATACAGTAGGTATAACACCCATATAAATAAATAATGAGTTAATTACAGTACCTTGAAGTGGTCTTTTGTTTTCTTTCGCTAACGGAGCTCACGAGTTTTCTACTTTAAGTTTTGTGTTGTGAAGTTTTCAAGTTTTGGGTAAAGATTTGATGGATTATGGAACAAGGAGTGGCAAGAGCCTAAGATTGGGGATGCCCATGGCACCCCCAAGATAATCTAAGGACACCTAAAAGCCAAAGCTTGGGGATGCCCCGAAAGGCATCCCCTCTTTCGTCTACTTCTATCGGTAACTTTACTTGGAGCTATATTTTTATTTACCACATGATATGTGTTTTGCTTGGAGCGTCTTGTATGATTTGAGTCATTGCTTATTAGTTTACCACAATCATCCTTTCTGTACACATCTTTTGAGAGAGCCATACATGATTTGGAATTTGTTAGAATACTCTATGTGCTTCGCTTATATCTTTTGAGTTATATAATTTTGCTCTAGTGCTTCACTTATATCTTTTAGAGCACGGTGGTGGATTTGTTTTATAGAAACTATTGATCTCTCATGCTTCACTTAGATTATTTTGAGAGTCTTAAATAGCATGGTAATTTTCTTAAAATCCTAATATGCTTGGTATGCAAGATTAATAATAAAAAATCTCTTATGAGTGTGTTGAATACTATGATAGGTTTGATACTTGATAATTGTTTTGAGACATGGAGATGGTGATATTAAAGTCATGCTAATTTAGTAGTTGTGATTTTGAGAAATACTTGTGTTGAAGCTTGTGATTCCCGTAGCATGCACGTATGGTGAACCGTTATGTGATGAAGTCGGAGCATGATTTATTTATTGATTGTCTTCCTTATGAGTGGCGGTCGGGGACGAGTGATGGTCTTTTCCTACCAATCTATCCCCCTAGGAGCATGCACGTAATACTTTGCTTCGATAACTTGTAGATTTTTGCAATAAGTATATGAGTTCTTTATGACTAATGTTGAGTCCATGGATTATACGCACTCTCACCCTTCCACCCTTGCTAGCCTCTCTAATACTGCGCACCTTTCGCCGGTATCATACACCCACCATATACCTTCCTCAAAACAGCCACCATACCTACCTATTATGGCATTTCCATAGCCATTCCGAGATATATTGCCATGCAACTTTCCACCATTCCGTTTAGGACACACTCCATCATTGTCATATTGCTTAGCATGATCATGTAGTTGACATAGTATTTGTGGCAAAGCCACCGTTCATAATTCTTTCATACTTGTCACTCATGCATCATTGCATATCCCGGTACACCACCGAAGGCATTCATATAGAGTCATATCTTGTTCTAAGTATCGAGTTCTAATTATTGAGTTGTAAGAAAAATAAAAGTGTGATGATCATCATTATTAGAGCATTGTCCCAAGTGAGGAAAGGATGATGGAGACTATGATTCCCCCACAAGTAGGGATGGGATTCCAGATGAAAAAAAAGAAAGAAAAGAGGCCATAAAAAAAGAGAAAAGGCCCAAATTAAAAAATAAAAAGAAAAAAAGAGAGAAAAAGAGAGAAGGGACAATGTTACTATCCTTTTACCACACTTGTGCTTCAAAGTAGCACCATGATCTTCATAGTAGAGAGTTTCTCATGTTATCACTTTCATATACTAGTGGGAATTTTTCATTATAGAACTTGGCTTGTATATTCCAATGATGGGCTTCCTCAAATTGCCCTAAGTCTTCATGAGCAAGCAAGTTGGATGCACACCCACTTAGTTTCTTTTTGAGCTTTCATATACTTATAGCTCTAGTGCATCCGTTGCATGGCAATCCCTACTCACTCACATTGATATCTATTGATGGGCATCTCCATAGCCCGTTGATACGCCTAGTTGATGTGAGACTATCTTCTCCCTTTTTGTCTTCTCCACAACCACCACTCTATTCCACCTATAGTGCTATATCCATGGCTCACGCTCATGTATTGCGTGAAAATTGAAAAAGTTTTGAGAATGTCAAAAGTATGAAACAATTTCTTGGCTTGTCATCGGGGTTGTGCATGATTTAAATATTTTGTGTGGTGAAGATAGAGCATAACCAGACTATATGATTTTGTAGGGATAACTTTCTTTAGCCATGTTATTTTGAGAAGACATAATTGCTTTTTTAGTATGCTTGAAGTATTATTATTTTCTATGTCAATATGAACTTGTATCTTGAATCTTTCAGATCTGAATATTCATACCAGAATTAAGAAGAATTACATTAAAATTATGCAAAGTAGGACTCCGCATCAAAAATTCTGTTTTTATTATTTACATACTCGAGGACGAGCAGGAATTAAGCTTGGGGATGCGTGATACGTCTCCAACGTATCTATAATTTTTGATTGCTCCATGCTATATTATCTACTGTTTTGGACATTATCAGGCTTTATTATCCACTTTTATATTATTTTTGGGACTAACCTATTAACCGGAGGCCCAGCCCAGAATTGTTGTTTTTTGCCTGTTTTAGGGTTTCAAAGAAAAGGAATGTCAAACGGAGTCCAAACGGAATGAAACCTTTGGGAACGTGATTTTCTCAACGAATACAACTCAGGAGACTTGGACCCTACGTCAAGCCAGCTAACAGGAGGCCACGAGGTAGGGGGGCACGCGTGCCCCCCTAGGCGCGCCCTCCACCCTCGTGGCCCCCCTGTTGCTCCACCGACGTACTTCTTCCTCTTATATATATCCACGTGCCCCCAAACGATCAGATATGGAGCCAAAACCCTAATTCCACCACTGTAACTTTCTGTATCCACGAGATCCCATCTTGGGGCCTGTTCCGGAGCTCCGCCGGAGGGGGCATTGATCACGGAGGGCTTCTAAATCAACACCATAGCCTCTCCGATGAAGTGTGAGTAGTTTACTTCAGACCTACGTGTCCATAGTTAGTAGCTAGATGGCTTCTTCTCTCTTTTTGGATCTCAATACAATGTTCTCCCCCTCTCTTGTGGAGATCTATTTGATGTAATCTTCTTTTTGCGATGTGTTTGTTGAGATCGATGAATTGTGGGTTTATGATCAAGTCTATCTATGAATAATATTTGAATCTTCTTTGAATTCTTTTATGTATGATTGGTTATCTTTGCAAGTCTCTTCGAATTATCAGTTTGGTTTGGCCTACTAGATTGATCTTTCTTGCAATGGGAGAAGTGCTTAGCTTTGGGTTCAATCTTCTGGTGTCCTTTCCCAGTGACAGTAAGGGCAGCAAGGCACGTATTGTATTGTTGCCATCGAGGATAACAAGATGGGGGTTTCTTCATATTGCATGAGTCTATCCCTCTACATCATGTCATCTTGCTTAAGGCGTTACTCTGTTTTAACTTAATACTCTAGATGCATGCTGGATAGCGGTCGATGAGTGGAGTAATAGTAGTAGATGCAGGCATGAGTCGGTCTACTTGTCTCGGATGTGATGCTTATATACATGATCATACCTAGACATTCTCATAACTACGCTCAATTCTGTCAATTGCTCAATAGTAATTTGTTCACCCATTGTAGAATACTTATGCTCTCGAGAGAAGCCACTAGTGAAACCTATGGCCCCGGGGTCTATCTTTATCATATCAATCTCCTACTACTTAGTTATTTACTTTGTTATTTTACTTTGCCTTTATTTTACTTTGCATCTTTATCATAAAAATACCAAAAATATTATCTTATCATATCTATCAGATCTCACTCTCGTAAGTGGCCCTATAGGGATTGACAAACCCTATTTGCGTTGGTTGCGAGGATTTATTTGTTTTGTGTAGGTACGAGGGACTTGCATGTAGCCTCCTACTGGATTGATACCTTGGTTCTCAAAAACTGAGGGAAATACTTACGCTACTTTGCTGCATCATCCCTTCCTCTTCGGGGAAGACCAACGCAGTGCTAAAAGAGGTAGCAACGATGGCGACGGATTCCCCTCTCCGGAGCCCCGAACGGACTCCAGATTAGCCCTCCCGAGAGGTTTTAGGGCTTGGCGGCGGCTCCGTATCGTAAAACGCGATGAATTCTTTTCTCTGATTTTTTTCTCCCCGAAACACAATATATAGAGTTGGAGTTGGAGTCGGAGAGGCACCAGGGGGCCCACGAGGTAGGGGGGCGCGCCCTAGGGTGGTAGGCGCGCACCCCACCCTCGTGGAGAGGTGGTGGCCCCCCTGGCCTTTATCTTTTGCAGGTATTTTTTATATTTTCCAAGTTGCTCCGTGAAGTTTCAGGTCATTCCGGGAACGTTTGTTTCTGCACATAAATAACACCATGGTAATTCTGCTGAAAACAGCGCCAGTCTGGGTTAGTTCCATTCAAATCGTGCAAGTTAGAGTCCAAAACAAGGGCAAAAGTGTTTGGAAAAGTAGATAGGACGGAGATGTATCAACTCCCCCAAGCTTAAACCTTTACTTGTCCTCAAGAAATTCAGTTGACAAACTGAAAGTGATAAAGAAAAACTTTTACAAACTCTGTTTGCTCTTGTTGTTGTAAATATGTAAAGACAACATTCAAGTTTTCAGCAAAGATTATAACTAACCACATTCGCAATAACGCTTAGGTCTCAAGTTTACTCATATTAATGGCATAATCAACTAGCGAGCAATAATAATAAATCTCGGATGACAACACTTTCTCAAAACAATCATAATATGATACAACAAGGTGGTTCTAAGACCGCAAAACATAAATGCAGAGCACCTTTAAAGACCAAGGACTGACTAGACATTGTAATTCATGGTAAAAGAGATCCAGTCAAGTCATATTCAATGTAAATTAACAGTAATGAATGCAAATGACAGCGGTGCTCTCCAACTGGTGCTTTTAATAAGAGGACGATGACTCAGCATGAAAGTAAATAGATAGGCCCTTCGCAGAGGGAAGCATGGATTCGTAGAGGTGCTAGAGCTCGGTTTTAAAATAGATATGGATAATATTTTGAGCGGTATACTTTCATTGTCAACATAACATTATAGGCGGTTCCCAAACATAATGGTAAAGTTTATACCCCCTTCCACCAACAAGCATCAATCCATGGCTTGCTCAAAATAACGAGTGCCTCCAACTAACAAGAGTCCCAGGGGGAGTTTTGTTTGCAATTATTTTGATTTAGTTTGCATAAAGCATGGGACTGGGCATCCCGGTGACCATCCATTTATCTCGTGAGTGAGGAGCGGAGTTCACTC
The DNA here is from genome assembly GCF_056163025.1 of Triticum urartu. Lineage (NCBI taxonomy): Eukaryota > Viridiplantae > Streptophyta > Magnoliopsida > Poales > Poaceae > Triticum > Triticum urartu. The sequence continues at coordinate 68,503,629 of NC_141877.1, read as the reverse complement.
CTCTTGAGAATAACCCGCCTAACATGGAAGATACAGACAACCCTAGTTGATACATGAGCTATTCGAGCATACAAAACAGGATATTTATTTGAAGGTTTAGAGTTTGGCACATACAAATTTACTTGGAACGGCAGGTAGATACCATATATAGGTAGGTATAGTGGACTCATGTGGAATAACTTTGGGGGTTTAAGGGATTGGATGCACAAGCATTATTCCCGCTTAGTACAGGCGAAGGCTAGCAAAAGACTGGGAAGCGACCAACTAGAGAGCGACAACAGTCATGAACATGCATTAAAATTAATCAACACCGAATGCAAGCATGAGTAGGATATAATCCACCATGAACATAAATATCATGAAGGGTATGTTGATTTTGTTTCAACTACATGCGTGAACATGCACCAAGTCAAGTCACTTAAATCATTCAGAGGAGGATACCACCCTATCATACCACATCATAACCATCTCAATAGCATGTTGGCACACAAACTAAACCATTATAACTCATAGCTAATCAAGCATGGCACAAGAAACTATGATCTCTAGTTGTCATTGCAAACATGTTTATTCATAATAGGCTGAATCAGGAATGATGAACTAATCATATTTACAAAAACAAAAGAGGTCGAGTTCATACCAGCTTTTCTCATCTCAGTCAGTCCATCATATATCGTCATAATTGCCTTTCACTTGCACAACCGAACGATGTGAATAATAATAATAGTGCACGTGCATTGGACTAAGCTGGAATCTGCAAGCATTCAATAAATAGGAGAAGATAAGGCAATATGTGCACTTTTGTCAGATCAACAATAATGTATATACGAGCCACTTCAACAATTTAATTATGATCTTCTCCTATCGACCCCCAAAGGAAAGAAAAGAAATAAAACTATTTACACGGGAAAGCTCCCAACAAGTAAAAGTAGAACAGGAAATATTTTTGGGTTTTCTTTTTAATTACTACTACAAGCATGGAAAGTAAACTAATTAAAAGCTACAACTAATTTTTTTTGGTTTTTCTTAAGATTTATCAAACACACAAGAAGAAATCATAAAAAGGAAAATAAACTAGCATGGATGATACAATGAAAAAGTATGAGCACCGACATCTAGCAATGAGTGTGTGAACATAAATGTAATGTCGGTGGGAAATACGTACTCCCCCAAGCTTAGGCTTTTGGCCTAAGTTAGTCTATGGCCATGGCAGGTCTGGCGGATATCCATAATAGTAGTTGGGGTCGTACTGCGATGCAGCGGCTATTGCCTGCTGAGCTGCAGCGTGGCGACGAGCGACCTTCGCTCTCCTCTCGTACTCATATGCCTCCTCTCTGGTGATAGTATATCTTCCTTTTTCCTGATGATCAAAGAAGGTAGGAGCAGGGAGAGTAATATGGACAGCACGACGTCTGCCAAAGATAGAGGTGATTCATTCCTCTCGACAAACTGGTGGTGAACCATAGCATTAAAGTCTAGGTAAGCAGGGGGTAATTCAATATCATCTTCGCGTATGGCTACACCAAGAAAATTAGCTATGCGGGTTGCATAAATTCCTCCAAAGAAATCTCCATTAAATCTATTAAGATGCAACCTACGTGCAACAATGGCTCCTAAATTATAAGATTTATCTCCTAACACAGCACTCCTAAGAATACTGAGGTCAGGAACACACATATGACATGCTTCATCTTTACCATTTATGCATCTACCTATAAAGAGAGCAAAATAATTTATAGCGGGAAAGTGAATGCTCCCTATGGTGGCTTGTGTTATATCTCTAGATTCTCCCACAGTTATGCTAGCAAGAAAATCTCTAAATTCAGATTTGCGAGGATCCCTAATACTACCCCATTGTGGAAGTTTGCAAGCAGTGGTAAAATCCTCTAAGTCCATAGTATAAGAATTTTCATAAAGATCAAACAGGACAGTTGGAGAATTACGTGAAGATGAAAATTCAAACCTCCTCACAAAGGTACTAGTGAGATTGTGATACTGACTGCACTTCTCTTCCTCGAAGCTTCACAAGATCGGTGTTACGCAAATATGCGTTGAATTCTTCCTTAATTCTTGCTCGATCCATAAAATTTTCAGAAGGCCACTCACAAGGACGCACTGGAGCGTCTCTTGGTGGCTCTTCATCAGCATCACGCATTGCAAGTTTGGGTCCTTGCTTCCTTGAGGAACCACCTTGGAACATTTTCCTAAGCATTTTTCTTCCTCTAAAAAATTCTGAAATTTTTTAGTAACTTCAAAATAAAAGTAAACCAAACTCAATAATATTGATAGCAACTACTCCTACAAGTGCCTAGGGCCTATATCATGCATAAAAACTACTTGGAACCAAATAAATTTGACATACAAGCTCAAGAACAGGGTCACCTAAGCAGCAAAAATTTGCAATGAATAAAGCACTAGAACAAAAACTAATTGGAACAATGGAGGAGTCACATACCAAGGAATAATCTCCCCAAGCATTTTTGTGAGAGGTGCTTTGAGTAAGGAGATCAAAAATGGCAGCAAGATGAGTTAGAACTCGTGCTTGAGCTGGTTATTCATGTTTGGGGGAGGAAGAAGGAGTGTGTGGGTGAAAGGATAAGTGGAGGAGGGCCACCATGGGCCCACGAGGCAGGGGGCGCGCCCAAGGGGTAGGGCGCGCCCTCCACCCTTGTGGGCAGGTGGTTGACCCCCCTGCTGTGTTCTCAGTGCCAAATATTCTCAAATATTCTAAAAAAATCATATTTAAATTTCAGGGCATTTGGAGAACTTTTATTTTCGGGGTATTTTTATATTGCATGGATAATCAGATAACAGATAGAAAAATATTTATTTTTATTTTATTTAATATAAATAGCAGAAAGTAAAAGTGGGGTACAGAAGGTTGTGCTTTCTAGTTTCGTCCATCTCATGCTCATCAAAAGGAATCCACTAACAAGGTTGATCAAGTCTTGTTAACGAACTCATTCCGAATAACATGGAACTGGAGAAATTTCAAATAACACTATGTTACCTCAACGGGGATATGCACATCCCCAATAATAAGAATATCATATTTCTTCTTGACAGTAGGAAGAGGAAATTCAAAACCTCCAAATATAATCGATGGAATTTTTCCAATAGAATTGATACTGTGGACTTGAGGTTGTTTCCTCAAAAAGTGTACCGTATGCTCATTACCATTAACATGAAAAGTGACGCTGCCTTTAGTACAATCAATAACAGCCCCTGCAGTATTCAAAAAGGGTCTTCCAAGAATAATAGACATACTATCGTCCTCGGGAATATCAAGAATAACAAAGTCCGTTAAAATAGTAACGTTTGCAACTACAACAGGCACATCCTCACAAATACCGACAGGTATAGCAGTTGATTTATCAGCCATTTGCAAAGATATTTCAGTAGGTGTCAACTTATTCAAATCAAGTCTATGATATAAAGAGAGAGACATAACACTAACACCGACTTCAAGATCACATAAAACAGTTTTAACATAGTTTCTTTTAATAGTGCAATGTATAGTGGGTACTCCTGGATCTCCAAGTTTCTTTGGTATTCCACCCTTAAAAGTATAATTAGCAAGCATGGTGGAAATTTCAGCTTCCGGTATCTTTCTTTTATTAGTAACAGTATCTTTTATGTACTTAGCATAAGGATTCATTTTGAGCATATCAGTTAATCGCATACACAAAAAGATAGGTCTAATCATTTCAGCAAAGCGCTCAAAATCCTCATCATCCTTTTTCTTGGATGGTTTGGGAGGAAAAGGCATGGGTTTTCGAACCCACTCTTTCTTTACCATGTTTCCTAGCAACAAAGTCTTTCTTATCATAACGTTGATTCTTTGATTGTGGGTTATCAAGATCAACAGCAGGTTCAATTTCTACATTATTATCATTACTAGGTTGAGCATCATCATGAATATTATCATTAACATCTATTATATAATTAAAACAAGAGTCAAATAAGGCATCATGTTCGTCCACATATACTATATTATCTTGAGCGTCAATTTTATAGATTAACGGTTAAGATTTAATAGATATAGCGTTACATACAAATATAGATGCGTACAACAATTGGGCATGGCACGTAAAAATAGTTCGCCACATCTTCCGTCAAAGTCATAAGTCTTCCTATTAAAAAATATATGTCCTGGATAATTAGAAGTGAAAGTACTTTGGCAATTGTAGAAAGCAAGGATGCCAGCTCCCATAAAAAAGAACGGATGGCAAACTACTAAAAAGGCACGGCCATTGGGAAAAAAAGGTCACGCCGGCCAGGTATAAAGAGTCCGAGTGCCATGTTGCCAACTCCACTAAAAACACGGTTGCCCAGCAACTAATTAAAGAAGGCACGGCTGTCATCAAGAATAAGAAGGAAGGGCAGGGCTGCCAACTAACGTATAGAAAGTCCAAGCGCCCTGCAAAAAAAAGAATCTCATCATAATAATACATCTGATGACATCGTCTACGATCTCAACAAAAAGAAATAGGATATGATTTTATCACATTAATCAGTATTCACTGCTTCATTTGCACTTCACGTGGCATAAGAAACTTTATTTAGTTATGAGCAATGTTTTAAATAGCGGGCTATGCCATTTAGCGGCGACCCTTAAAAACAGCTATAGCGGGGCTATAGCGGCAAATTGTACATGAAATCATTTAGCGGCAACACCCTCAAACAGCTACAGCGGAGCAATAGCCGGCTATTTAAAACTATGATTATGGGCGATAACAAACTTTCTCTACCCTATTTAAAAAGTACATGTCTATACATACATGACATAGAATGTGTGGCAAACAACTTCCCAATATAATTCTGTTTAATAATAAAGTACGTCTAAAATAGTTCCTGCAAAATTATCTAATGGACAGCTAACAAAAAATATGTGGACATCTAGGAGCCAAAAATAATATTCCTCTTCTCGCAATGTTTTTTACAAAATAATCATGACGTGTTTTCTAATTATAATGGTTGATAATATAAATTAAGTACTTTCTGTTCAAAGTAGTCATGAGAAGGTCCACTTGAAAGCATATACAATATGCATGTAGTCAAAGATATATAATCCTTCTCAAAATATAAGACGCATAACTAAATATATAGTCAGTGTTCTAAATTCTTTACACTAATAGATACAAACATGATTGGTTTTGACATGCAGGAATAACATCATATTGACCACAAAACAATTTTATGACATAAGTGAATTAGTTATTCACATATCTATCTATTATAATTAATTAAAACGGTAGAAAACGAATGGTGATAATTTATCGTTTTAGAATTAAGTTATTTTAAAGGCCAAGATTCGACAATGTATATGGGGGGAACCAGTTAGCGAGCCCATCTAAAAAAGTCAACTAGACGTATATCCATTCGGCACGTACCAAATAGAAATATATACAAGAGTAGGCGTACGTACGTATGGCCTATTTGTCAAAAAAGAAAAGCACACGTACGGCCTATCAAAAGGAAAAACGAAACCATGCAAAAGGAAAAGAAGCGGAGTAGCAGACACGTATGTATATGTGTGTACGTACGAGATTAGGAAAAGGACACATACACGCTACTGATTGTTTTCTATCAGAAGCGGTCAACGAGAAAAAAAAGGACACGTACACATACATACGGACAATTACCTGATTGATTTCCGTTGCATGCATATACGTATCCGCAAGCACATATAATTTCATAGCCATGAGGACTGAGAACTTTTGGCAAATCCCTGCTGATATAATGAGGTAGCAGAACGAACCATACTGAACAAAGAAAATTTCCAGCAGGCATCACATATATGCAGCGACCCTCGGCACCTGCCAAATCTAAAGACCACGGCCATGATGCCTGGCAGATGCCGCAGCCCATACGAGCCCGTGAACGCTCGAATACCCGACGGATCCAAGGCATGATATATTTTGATGAAAGATGACAGACAACAACATCTTAAAATTCAGATCTGGGTAATATTCGTGTGCACTGCATGTGTCTTTAGACGTAACCATCTTAGCATGTCTTCGTAGCTTCATTTGTACGTAACAATATTCATGTATGTGCAAATTCTTTTTTGCAGAGGATGTTTATTGTTATATAGTCAACTCACTTCCCATCGAAATTTATATGTACATTGTCATCAACTTTTGAATTTTCAGGTGCCTAAGAAGTAGAGTGATTAAGAATAACACAAGACAATTAAACACAAAATATCAACCCTTTAACTGGTGAACTTATTATAAGCATCGATATGAGCTTGAAAGACAAACATTTATTTATATATATATATTTAACAATATTCTTCATGCATTGACCGCTATAACTTAATATAAGCCGGTTTTTTAACACTAACACGGTAGTACTATATATTTTGTTTGTTTGTTTTCTGAGGGCGATAAAAAGTCATACTATTATCTAGAAATATCTGATAAACGCTTGCAGATAAACACTTTGAGTTCTTTTTTTTGTGGGGAGACTTAATGTAGAGTTCTATTTACGTATGTGACAACTTCTGAGTTGTAGAATCTATCCAATATCGCGGGGTAACGACTGAAAAAGATATGAAATTATTACTTTTAATATCTTATAAAATATGGTACATGAGGTGGAAGGTTTTACTACTTTGAGTTTGTTGCCAAGAATAACCTACAAGATTTTAGCAAGTTTAGCTAATATACACCGATAAGTGCAAAGTCCATTAAGTACAAAAATAAGTGTTACACATTTAGTAATATAAACGGATATATATCAAACTACATATGTGCAATGCGAAAACAATACATAGTAACAATATTGAAACCCTTAAGCTGTCAACGAGAATGGCACACGGAAATTTGAAAATAATGTATATAATATCTTTTTCTTTGCTGTTCCTAATATTGTAGTAAATCATTACAGAAAATGATTCCACAACAATGTAATTACTTCATTTCGAAACATAAAAGCATACAACATGCATGGTGGAGAACATTTTTCTCAAAATCTAAACCAATAAAATTATATCTAGCCGTGCAAATGCGTGGGAAACACCGCTAGTTATTACTAGTTTCAAGTTCATTACCAGATTGAGTTTCAGCATTAGGAATAGAAATATCATTTGGATTCTCAGGTGTTTCAGTAACAGGTTCATTAGAAGCATGCAAAGTCCTATCATTTTTCTTTTTCTTCCTTTTAGAAGGACTAGGTGCATCTATATTATTTCTCTGAGAATCTTGCTCAATTCTCTTAGGATGGCCTTCAGGATACAAAGGTTCCTGAGTCATTTTACCACCTCTAGTCATAACTATAACAACATTATCAGTATCCTTACTATTCAATTCATTGAGAAAATCATTTTGAGCTTTAAGTACTTGTTCTACATGAGTGGTAACCATAGAAGCATGTTTACTAATAAGTTTAAGTTCACCTTTGACATTGGCCATATAATCACCCAAGTGTTCAAGAGTATTGGAATTGTATTTCAATTGTCTACCAAAATAAGCATTAAAGTCTTCTTGCTTGGACATAAATTTATCAAACTCATCTAAGCATGGGCTAGCAAACTTAGTAAATGGGATTTCAGCTTTATCATATCTGTAGAGAGAATTTACCTTTACTATCTGTGTTGGGTTATCAAGACCATGAGTTTCTTCAATAGGTGATGGATCAAGATCATATGTTTCTTCAACATGCGGTAAATTAAGACCGTGTATTTCTTCAATAGGAGGTAAATTCTTAACATCTTTAGCTTTAATACCTTTTTCTTTCATAGATTTCTTTGCCTCTTGCATATCTTCAGGACTGAGAAATAGAATACCCCTCTTCTTCGGAGTGGGTTTATGAATATGCTCAGGAATTGGCTCCGGAGATGTCCAATTATTTTCATTTGTCAACATATTATTCAATAGGATTTTAGCTTCATCCGGTGTTCTTTCCCTGAAAACATAACCAACACAACTATCCAGGTAATCTCTGGAGGCATCGGTTAGTCCATTATAAAAGATATCAAGTATTTCATTTTTCTTAAGAGGATGATCAGGCAAAGCATTAAGTAATTGGAGAAGCCTCCCCCAAGCTTGTGGGAGACTCTCTTCTTCAATTTGCACAAAATTATATATATCCCTGAAAGCAGCTTGTTTCTTATGAGCAGGGAAATATTTAGCAGAGAAGTAATAAATCATATCCTGGGGACTAGCACACAACTAGGATCAAGAGAATTAAACCATATCTTAGCATCACCCTTTAATGAGAATGGAAATATTTTAAGGATATAAAAGTAACGAGTTCTCTCATCAGTCGTGAACATGGTGGCTATATCATTTAATTTAGTAAGATGTGCCACAACAGTTTCAGATTCATAACCATGAAAAGGATCAGATTCAACCAAAGTAATTATACCAGGATCAAAGAGAATTCATAATCCTTATCGGTAACACAGATAGGTGAAGTAGCAAAAGCAGGGCCAGGTTTCATTCTAGCATTTAGAGATTGCTTGTTCCATTTAGCTAATAACCTCTTAAGTTCGTATCTATCTTTGCAAGCTAAAATAGCTAAAGAGGCTTCTTGATAAAAAACATAACCCTCATGAATAACAAGTGATTCTTCATCATCACTTTCATCAGTATTATCAGATTCAATATTTTCAATCTCTCTAGCCCTAGCAAGTTGTTCATCAAGAAATTCACCAAGTGGCACGGTAGTATCAAGCATAGAAGTAGTTTCATCATAAGTATCATGTATAGCAGAAGTAGCATCATCAATAACATGCGACATATCAGAACGAATAGCAGAAGCAGTTTTAGGTGTCGCAAGCTTACTCAAAACAGAAGGTGAATCAAGTGCAGAGCTAGATGGCAGTTCCTTACCTCCCCTCGTAGTTGAGGGATAAATCTTGGTTCTTGGATCTTTCAAGTTCTTCATAATGATAAGCAGATATAAATCCCAAGTGACTCAAAGAATAGAGCTATGCTCCCTGGTAACGGCGCCAGAAAATAGTCTTGATAACCCATAAGTATAGGGGATCGCAACAGTTTTCGAGGGTAAAGTATTCAACCCAAATTTATTAATTCGACACAAGGGGAGCCAAAGAATAATCTCAAGTATTAGCAGCCGAGTTGTCAATTCAACCACACCTGGAAACTTAATATCTGCAGCAAAGTATTTAGTAGCAAAGTAATATGATAGTAGTGGTAACGGTAGCAAAAGGTAACAGTAGTAAAAGTGATGTTTTTGGTGTTTTGTAGTGATGATAGCAATAACAACGGGAAAGTAAATAAGCGAAGAGCAATATATGGAAATCTCGTAGGCAATGGATCAGTGATGAAGAATTATGCCGGATGCGGTTCATCATGTAACAGTCATAACCTAGGATGACACAGAACTAGCTCTAGTTCATTGATATAATTTAGGCATGTATTCCGAACATAGTCATACATGCTTATGGAAAAGAACTTGCATGTCATCTTTTGTCGTACCTTCCCGTGGCAGCGGGGTCCTTACGGAAACTAAGGGATATTAAGGCCTCCTTTTAATAGAGTACCAGAACAAAGCATTAACACATAGTGAATACATGAACTCCTCAAACTACGGTCATCACCGGTAAGTATCCCGATTATTGTCACTTCGGGGTTAACGGATCATAACACATAATAGGTGACTATAGAGTTGCAAGATAGGATCAAGAACACTCATATATTGATGAAAACATAATAGGTTCAGATCTGAAATCATGGCACTCAGGCCCTAGTGACAAGCATTAAGCATAGCAAAGTCATAGCAACATCAATCTCAAAACATAGTGGATACTAGGGATCAAACCCTAACAAAACTAACTCGATTACATGATAGATCCCATCCAACCCATCACCGTCCAGCAAGCCTACGATGGAATTACTCACGCACGGCGGTGAGCATCATGAAATTGGTGATGGAGGATGGTTGATGATGACGATGGCGGCGGATTCCCCTCTCCGGAGCCTCGAACGGACTCCAGATCAGCCCTCCCGAGAGGTTTTAGGGCTTGGCGGCGGCTTTGTATCGTAAAACGCGATGAATTCTTCTCTCTAATTTTTTTCTCCCCGAAACACAATATATAGGGTTGGAGTCGGAGTCGGAGAGGCACCAGGGGGCTCCGGAGAGGTGGTGGGCCCCCTGGCCTTCATCTTTTGCAGGTATTTTTTATATTTTCGAAAAATTTGCTCCGTGAAGTTTCAGGTTATTCCGAGAACGTTTGTTTCTGCACATAAATAACACCATGATAATTCTGCTGAAAATAGCGTCAGTCCGGGTTAGTTCCATTCAAATCGTGCAAGTTAGAGTCCAAAACAAGGGCAAAAGTGTTTGGAAAAGTAGATACGACGGAGATGTATCATGGTTGTGGCTATTCAATCATTTTTTCCATAGCTTCCTGAAAGTTTGAACTTGTAGATTAGTGTACCAGATAACTTACTAATGAGACAAAAACAAACAAAGTGGGTTACACGTTTATACATAACTTCTTTTGGTGAACTACTGTAATACATTAGCATGTATTGTAGTGCCAACTACATAATAAGATCACTTTCGGAACATATGTCCATGTAGCATGCCTACTGTATTGTCTATTTCCTCACATTCGTTGACATCGAAGGATAAAGAGACATGGTTTAAAGTAGGATGAACATAGTATGACATCATTCATATCATGGGCAAACATATATAAAACAAACATGCTATTTTATCATTTTGTGCGCACGTGAACATAACAACTAGAATACAGATCAAGAGCAAAAGAATATCCTTCATCTCTTTTAAACCATGTAAGGTGAAATGATATGTTAAGACAACTGTGTATAAAAGTGAACAGAGTAACTGACATTGGCTGCAAACCAAGTAGTTAAATGAACACATCACAGTACCAAACAGTTCAATGGCAGGAGGAGTAAGGACTTACAACAGCGGCTTGAACTGGTGTGCTCATGCCCTTCATCTTGCTGGTGTGGCAATCCTTGAAGATTTGCAATGCATTCGGTTTAGGTTCTTTTTGGCCCGCACAGGCTTTCCTCTGTATTTGGAACAAGTCAATATAGATACGATAATATGGCACAGAAAAAAGAAGGAAGTAGCAGCTATTTACAAGAGCCTCGCAGTGTGCAATATAGCTATGAGATCCTGTTGTCTGTTGGAATTTCACTTTAGAATGATTGGTCTTGTTCTTCAACAGTTAGCCTAGAAGAAGACACACTTGTAAGGCACACACATAAATACAAGTTCAATATGTGGTCTAATCAAATACATATAGCCTACCTGATACTTTGGATCAGACCAGTGTTTAACGAGGGCTATCCAGTCTTCATCTGTAATATATTCCACTGGAGATGTTTGGGCGATTTCTTTGTTAGCCTTGCCTTCAAAGTGAGATTTTCTAAGGTGGTACCGATACTGTCGCAGAGCAGACTGAAAAACTTGAGTGCATGCTTGTTTAGTTGCATCATCTTTCGGATCCAACTTGAACCTCATCTGTTGAAAAAAGAATGTGAGTCTTATTAGGAGGAAGCTAGAAAGTATGGGACAGAGCAAGACAATATTACTAATTGCGATGAATAACATTACTTACAGATAAATGGTCAAGGAAGGTGTTAAACTGGGTATTGTCTTTCTCATTCCTGTACTGGATCCACGTTGGGAAGATACGTGCATGACACCTAACGGCAACGACTTCCTCTGATACTAACTTGGCTGACTCTGTAGCATCACGTGGCCTTTTTAAACCTGCCTCAAAATGGATCTCCATTCTCCCTCCTTTAGATTTTGTTAATCTATCAAGCATTATCCCTGATGTCTGTTTCCGCTTGCGTCGTGGTGCTATTTCAACAACGAATATGGAAAGTGTTAGTGTACATCAAACTGTGAGAGTACATATAAAGGAGCATGCAACTGCAACTTGACTCAGTTAGGTACCGTCTTGGTGTTGATGTTCATGAGGTTCATCTGGTCTTGCCAACTCCTGTTGTGGCAACAGTGCTTCGGAAGTAGTGTTAGGTGTGAAGGCAGCTTGGGAACTAGCCAGTTCGGGAGCAAACGAACGAGTAAATCGTTGAGATGCTGGTACAGTTGAAGCGGATGCTGCAGTTGGTGGAGCAGGTGATACCGTGTTTGTAGATTTAGCCGGAGGACTTGGACCTTCTACTGCACTATAAGTACGAGCAGAATCTGGATGAAAGATCCTTTTCCGTTTCACTCGACGAGTAACACCACTCCCTACTATATTATTTTCCTTGCTCTTTTTTGACTTTGCCATGTCAAGTCATACCCACAACATAAAAGAATAAAATCGCTCTTCAAAACTCATTGATGCATGATACAGACAAGCAATACTTTGATGTAAGACAACCTTATGAGGATGGAATATGTAAGAAAAACAAGATTGCATGACATATTCATAGCTATGATGTGTAAACTAAGCAGAAGGATTTTCAAGAAAATAGAAGTAATGCAAGCTAGACACCATATGAAAGATGCAACCAATATTACTCTGCCAAGTTAAAAGTGTCTTGTCATAAGTGGCAATTCGAAAAATTAGAAGCAGTACAACATAGAAATCAATGAAAGATGCAGCCACTATCAAACTGCCACGTTAAAAGTGTCCAATCATGAGTGAATGATGCGGGATACACAACAGTAGTACTTTGATGTAAGAACATGGTGTGATAGATAGATGCAGTGTATTCTAGACACAGGACACCATGTCATATGCACATGTATAACGTATGAACTCAGCAGGTGCAATTTAATCAAAATAGAAGAAATATAGGCTAGACAACATATGCAACATGAAACCAATTATCACACTGTCAACTTAGAGCAAGCACCTGCGATGGTGGAGTACGGGAGATGAACTCATCATGTAGACTTGGGACTTCAACTTCATTAGCAGCAGCAGTGGCAAATCTAGAGAGTCTCTATTTGCGTCGGTGCGGAGGACCACCAACATCCCCTAACTTACTCTTTTCCTTCCTATTTTCTGATATTGCCTTATGATGTCAAAACCACAAGAAGATGAATAAAATTAGCTCTGCATAACTGGTTGATGCATGATACGGACGAACACTACTTTGATGTAAGGCAAGCGCAGGATAGGAGGATGGAATATATACAAAAAAAGACATCGTTTCATATTCACACGTACGATAGGAGGATGGAATATGTATGAAAAAATAGTAAGCGGAAGGCATTTCAACAAAATTAGAAGAAATGGAAGCTGGGCACCATATGGACATGCAACCAATATCACTCTATCAGGTAAAAAGTGTCTCGTCGTAAGTGCCATTTCAAGAAATTAGAAGCAGTACAACCTAGAAGACAATGCAAGATGCAACCTACATCACAGTCCCAAGTTAAATGTGTCTTATGGGTAAGTGATTGTTGCAGGTATAAGTTGTAAGCTACGCATATGCAATTCAACATAATCAGAAGCAATACAAACTAGACATCATACGGAAAACACAACCACATATAACAGTTCCAAGTTAGAGAAAGCACCTGTGATGGTGGAGTAGGGGAGATGTGCTCATCATGTACACGTATGTTCTAGAAACAGGAGCACGTGTCATATTCACAGGCATCATGTGTAAAGTAAGCAGATGCAATAAAACGAAGATGTTCCATCACTCTGCCAAGTTAAAACTATCTCGTCATAGGCGGCGTTCATCAAACTAGAAGCAATACATGCTAGAAATCATATTCAAGACGCAAACCAATATCACACTGCCAACTTAAAGGTGTTCCATCATAAGTGACTGATGCAAGATACACAAGAAGAGTAGTTTCATGTAAGAACATGGTGTGATAGACAGATATAGTATGTACCAAAAACAGGAAAGCGTGTCATATTCACACGTATCATGTGTAAGCTAAGCAGATGTAGTTTACACTAATTAGGAGCAATACAAGCTAGACACCATATGCAACATGCAACCAGATATCACACTGCCAAGTTAGAGCAAGAACCTTGGATGGTGGAGTAGGGGAGCGGAGACTTGGACCTTGTAATGCACTATCAGTACAAGGAGAATCGGTACATATGCTCCGTTTACGTTGCTGCAGAGGACCACCATCATCGCCTTCCTTCCGCTTTCTTGATTTTGCCTTGTCAAGTCAAACCCACAAGAAAAAGGAATGAAATTTGCTCTTCAGAACTCATTGATGCATGATACTGACGAACACTACTTTGATGAAAGGCAAAGTCATGATACGAGGATGGAATATGTACGAACAAATGGATGGCTTGACATATTCACACCTATGATGTGGTAACTAAGCAGAAGGCACTTCAACAAATTAGAAGCACTGCAAACTAGACACCATATGAAAGGTGCAATCAATATCACTTTGCCAAGTTAAAACTATCTCATCATAGGTGGCGTTCATCAAACTAGAAGCAATACATGCTAGAAATCATATTCAAGACACAAACCAATATCACACTGCCAACTTAAAGGTGTTCCATCATAAGTGACTGATGCAGGATACACAAGAAGAGTAGGTTCATGTAAGAACATGGTGTGATAGACAGATATAGTATGTACCAAAAATAGGAAGGCATGTCATATTCACAGGTATAATGTGTAAACTAAGCATATGGAATTTACCCTAATTAGAAGCATTACAAGCTAGACACCATATGCAACATGCAACCACATATCACACTGCGAAGTTAGAGCAAGCACTTGTGATGGTGGTGTGGAGGAATTGCGGTCATCAACTAGAGAGCTACGTTCACTATCTTCATTTAGCCTTGCTGTTTCTTGAGAATCATGTGGGGAGGATGACACTGCACTCTTTAAATGAGTATGGCGTCTCACAGTAACCCATTCGGGTGACTATCTCATCATAAGTGATTGACAAGGGATACAAAAGAGCATTAGTTTGATGTACGAACATGGTTAATAGACATATGTAGTATGTATCAAAAAACAGGAAGGCATGCCATTATCAAAGGTATAATGTGTAAAGTAAGCAGATGCAATTTAACCAAATTGGAAGCAATACAAGCTAGACACCATATGCAACATGCAACCACATTTGACAGCGCGAAGTTAAAGCAAACACCTGTGATGGTTGTGTGTGGCAATTGAGATCGTCAACTTCAGAGCTATGTTTACTGTCTCCAACTGCTGACACTACATCCTTTAGAGCGCTGAAAATCTTAGTGCTTATCTTTGAATTACACTGGAGCGACTTCTGTCTTTTCTTTTCAGCATTCATCAACACCGCGTCAGAGTCTGAAATACCCATGCATAAAAAACAGTAGTATGAGTATGGGTGAAGTGTGTGCACAATTAGTACAGTGTAAAGGTAGAAGATAGCAGGTCGGTGAGAAATAAATGACGGGAGACATATGATAGCTCTACAACATGCATGGCACACTAAATTACTACATGATTCTATGAAAATAACATTCGACTGAAAACAAATAGGCCAGTCCATTTTTTCCGCACCGTCTGATGTACAAAGAACAGGCAGATCGACTTCATCTACCTCCAACCAGTCACTGTTGAGGATCTTCCTCGAAACGGCAGCGACCACCGGCCCAGTCCCCTGCCTGCGCCCTCCCCTCGACCTCACCGCACCGCCATGCTTGGCACCTCCCCTGTCCATCCATTCAAGCCCCGCTGACCTCCAGATCGGGCGCAAGCAGCTCCTGCGCCCCACACCCCTATGATAGACACCGATGCGCCGCTTCCCCGGTGAACAGGCGGACTAGGTGCTCCGCGCGCCTAAGCGGGTGCTGCTTCTTTTAATTGCGGTTTGACTGACCCTGAATTGAAATCCAGGCGGGCTACTAACCTCTAGAAAAGGTGAAATAGTAAAGGGAGCAAACCTTGTGCATTTAGTATCACGAAGAAGATGCAGTAAGAAGTGCTCAACTAGTTTCTTTCGTGGGATGAATACGGTGTGATCAGAGATGTAAGGTTTGCACGAATAAGGGAAGAGGAGTACCTCTTTCTGCTGGCAGTGCTGTGTCCTCCTTCTATTTTTTCAACGATCTTCTTGTGGTTCGCTTGAAACGAGAAGTTGTGGAGGACGGTGCAGCCTTGGACAAACCCATGGCTAAGCTATTGAGTGTGGTGCGGTGGCCGTCCGTCGGCGGCGGGGAAGCAGATCCAAGGCGGCGAATGACGGCATAGCAGGAACAGCTCCGGTGCGGTGGACAGTTGCGACAGTGGAGCGGCAGCAGTGAGGCACAGGACGGCGTGGTCGGAGTAGTTCTGGTACGACACACGTCGGTGTCGGCGTCGTGGAGGCAGCTCTACCTCGGCTTCAGCTACTAAGTCCTTGAGGGTGTTGCGGTTGCAGTTGCGTTGGACGACGACGTCGGGGTACCGGCTCTGGCGTGATGGAGGAGGGCGACGGTGGATTGGGCGCTATGGGGTGGAGGACGGAGGAGGCAGGGGTTTCACGGCTGCTATAGAGGGCGTTTTGGCGCCCACGGAGTATGAATGGGGAAATGGAGGGAGGCGGGGAACTAAGGGGGAACAATGCTTAGGTTTGGGACGTGCTTGTTTGAAATTTGGGGAAAGTTACAAACTTTGCCCCCATCTAAAATTTCGAACATATTGCGGGTTGGGGGTAGGACAGTAATCTCAGGTGTCCCAAATGTGGGCAGGATAGATTTCGGCCGAGCGCATGGGTGTTTAGTCACCCATGACGTATGAATGCCTCTCGGAGCCGGTTGAGACTGGCGTCTTGGTGAAGTTACAAACCTACCCCGGTTTAGACCTTTGGACATCGGGCCGATAGGCTACACGAGCCAGACTGAGGACAGTAATTTCCTACCACCAAACATTAGTCTCGCGCGGTTTCGGGTGACCAGAGGCCTATTTGGCGCTTCGTTCAATATTTGGGAGCAGAAGCATTAACGTTTTTGATTCTCTTGAATTGAACATTCAGGATTTGTCAAACTTCACAAATCTTTACTCTTGAAAATCCTAAAGCTACGATTATTTTGGAATGGAGGTGGTACATTTGAATATACATTGTACACGAGTATATATTAAAAATATGCAACTTACCTCAGTTCATGCATGGTTCCAGATATAATCTCCTTGGTTGCAAAAAAAGTTAGGCATGCGTATGAATATATATAACATGTTCAAACGCACAACAAAGATTGATGCCCCCTTTTACATCTGATTTACAAATGCCATTATCTCGGATTCAAATAGATGAATGCACTTCCTATGAATTCGAATCTTCGAAACCCTCTTTATGTTGAATTTGACATGTATTCTATTTCGTAGCTAGCAATTTGGAATGTATCCATGCAAGTGACAATGTATAAAGTGCTTCACACTAACAACATGGAGTGCACTAATTAATGTTTATATATGAATTGCAAAAGCATCCATTGCTTGTATTTCAAACCGCTCTCACTCTATGGATCGATAATATGAAATAAACACATGCACATGCTAGAATTCAATAGAGTATGGGTGTCTGATAGACTGATTTTCGTCCATACGCAATTTGCAAAATTCATGATCTCATCCAGAAATAATAATGCCATTTATATTTTAATTTAATGTGTAGAACCGCCTTTTACACGTAGATGCACTATGCCTCGGCCCGTTCTCATAAACGCGCTATATATCTCTCTATCTACCACATAAGTGCACACACTTTATATGCGTTGGCATTTCTCTTTCACACATGCTCACAATCTCTCTCGGGGTGTCGGGGAGTCTCACGCACATGCTCTCTCTGTATCTCTCTCTCTCTCTTTCTGACTACTATGTACCACTCTTTTCACTAATCTCAGTTGGAAAACACTATTTCTCTCACATGCATATATACACACCATGGTCTCTACTAGCCCTCTACACACACACACACATATATATATGTGCCTACGTGTCTCCCGCACGCACATTATCTTTAGGCCTCTCTCGCACACATTGCCCCCCTCCAGACACACCTCTCTCTTAGTAGTTGGCAGATATGATTCCATCATACCATTCGATAGAATATCCCAGACTGTTAGGCTGGATGGTAATACGAGGCAAAGTTTTACCCTAGTTCAGACCCTTGCAGTTGAGGAAAAAGCCTACTCTTGGTACTGTATATTAGTGATAGGGGTGTGTACAAAGTGTTGGAAATATGCCCTAGAGGCAATAATAAATTGGTTATTATTATATTTCCTTGTTCATGATAATCGTTTATTATCCATGCTAGAATTGTATTGATAGGAAACTCAGATACATGTGTGGATACATAGACAACACCATGTCCCTAGTAAGCCTCTAGTTGACTAGCTCATTGATCAATAGATGGTTATGGTTTCCTGACCATGGACATTAGATGTCGTTGATAACGGGATCACATCATTAGGAGAATGATGTGATGGACAAGACCCAATCCTAAGCCTAGCACAAAGATCGTGTAGTTCGTATGCTAAAGCTTTTCTAATGTCAAGTATCATTTCCTTAGACCATGGGATTGTGCAACTCCCGGATACCGTAGGAATGCTTTGGGTGTACCAAACGTCACAACGTAACCGGGTGGCTATAAAGGTTCACTATAGGTATCTCTGAAAGTGTCTGTTGGGTTGGCACGAATCAAGACTGGGATTTGTCACTCCGTGTACCGGAGAGGTATCTCTGGGCCCACTCGGTAGGACATCATCATAATGTGCACAATGTGACCAAGGAGTTGATCACGGGATGATGTGTTACGAAACGAGTAAAGAGACTTGCCGGTAACGAGATTGAACAAGGTATCGGGATACCGACGATCGAATCTCGGGCAAGTATCGTACCGCTAGACAAAGGGAATTGAATACGGGATTGATTGAATCCTCGACATCGTGGTTCATCCAATGAGATCATCATGGAACATGTGGGAGCCAACATGGGTATCCAGATCCCGCTGTTGGTTATTGCCCGAAGAGGTGTCTCGGTCATGTCTGCATGGTTCCCGAACCCGTAGGGTCTACACACTTAAGGTTCGATGACGCTAGGGTTATAGGGAATAGATATACGTGGTTACCGAATGTTGTTCGGAGTCCCGGATGAGATCTCGGACATCATGAGGAGTTCCGGAATGGTCCGGAGGTAAAGATTTATATATGGGAAGTCCTGTTTTGGTCACCGGAAAAGTTTCGGGTGCTATCAGTAACGTACCGGGACCACCGGGAGGGTCCGGGGGTCCACCAGGTGGGGCTACCTGCCCAGAGGGCTGCGTGGGCCAAGTGTGAGAGGGGACCAGCCCCAGGTGGGCTAGTGCGCCCCCACCAGGGCCAAGGCGAAGAGAGAAGGGAAAAGGGGGAAACCCTAGGCTCAGATGGGCCTAAGGCCCACCTAGTGGTGCGCCCCCCTCTCTCCCCCATTGGCCGCCCCCTAGATGGAATCTAGGGCTGGCCGCCACCCCTAGGGGTGGAAACCTAGGTGGGGGCGCAGCCCCTCCCTTTCCCCTATATATAGTGGGGTTTTGGGCTGCCATACACATGAGAACATCTCCTTCTTGGCGCAGCCCTACCCCTCTCCCTCCTCGTCTCTTGCGGTGCTTGGCGAAGCCCTGCTGGAGTACCACGCTCCTCCACCACCACCACGCCATCGTGCTGCTGCTGGATGGAGTCTTCCCCAACCTCTCCTTCCCCCCTTGCTGGATCAAGGCGTAGGAGACGTCACCGGGCTGTACGTGTGTTGAACACGGAGGTGCCGTCCGTTCGGCACTAGGATCATCGGTGATTTGGATCACGACAAGTACGACTCCATCAACCCCGTTCACTTGAACGCTTCCGCTTAGCAATCTACAAGGGTATGTAGATGCACTCTCTTTCCCCTCCTTGCTAGATTACTCCATAGATTGATCTTGGTGATGCGTAGAAAATTTTGAATTTCTGCTACGTTCTCCAACAGTGGCATCATGAGCTAGGTCTATGCATAGTTACTATGCACGAGTAGAACACAAAGTAGTTGTGGGCGTCGATATTGTCAATTATCTTGCCATTACTAGTCTTATCTTGATTCGGCAGCATTATGGGATGAAGCGGCCCGGACCAACCTTACACGTACGCTTACGTGAGACCGGTTCCACCGACTGACATGCACTAGTTGCATAAGGTGGCTAGCGGGTGTCTGTCTCTCCCACTTTAGTCGGATCTGATTCGATGAACAGGGTCCTTATGAAGGGTAAATAGAAATTGGCAATTCACGTTGTGGTTTTAGCGTAGGTAAGAAACGTTCTTGCTACAGACATGGCCTCAGAACACGGAAGACCGAAAGGTCGAGCATGAGTCGTATAGAAGATATGATCAACATGAAGATGTTCACCGATGTTGACTAGTCCGTCTCACGTGATGATCAGACACGGCCTAGTTGACTCGGATCATGTTTCACTTAGATGACTAGAGGGATGTCTATCTGAGTGGGAGTTCATTAAATGAACTCAATTATCATGAACATAGTCTAAATTGTCTTTGCAAATATGTTGTAGATAAATAGCTCATGTTGTAGCTCCCTGTTTCAATATGTTCCTAGAGAAAGAACAAGTTGAAAGATATTGTAAACACTGATGCGGACTAGGTCCGTAGTCCGAGGAGTGTCCTCACTGCTACACAGAAGGCTTACGTCTTTGATGCACCGCTCGATGTGCAAACCCCTACAACATCATCTGTGGATGTTGTGAACACCTGACAGACACATCCTGATGACTACTTGATAGTTTAGTGCACCATACTTTACGGCTTAGAATCGGGATTCGAATGACGTTTTGAACGCCATAAGACATATGAGATGTTCAAAGAGCTGAAATTGGGATTTCAGGCTCATGCCCGTGTTGAGAGGTATGAGACCTCTGACAAGTTCTTTTGCCAACAAGATGGAGGAGAATAGCTCAGCTAGTGAGCATGTGCTCAGAATGTCTGGGTGCAACAATCACTTAATCAAGTGGGAGTTAAACTTCCGGATAAGATAGTGATTGATAGAGTTCTCTAGACACTATCACTAAGCTACTAGATCTTCGTGATGAACTATGACATGCAAGGGATGGAGTTGATCCCGGAGCTGTTCGCGGTGCTTAAGACCGCAAAAGATAGAAATCAAAGAAGGAGCTTCAAGTGTTGATGGTTTAACAAGACCACTAGTTTCAAGAAGGGCAAGGGCTAGAAGGGAAACTTCATGGATGGCAAACCAGTTGCCGCTCTAGTGAAGGAACCCAAGGTTGAACCCAAACCCGAGACTAAGTGCTTCTATTGTAAGGGAACGGTCACTTGTAGCGGAATTACCCCAAATGCATGGTAGATAAGAAGGCTGGCAACTTCAACAAAGTATATACATGCTATTAATGTGTACCTTACTAGTACTCCTGGTAGCACCTGGGTATTGGATACCGGTTCAGTTGCTATTATTGGTGACTTGAAGCAAAAGCTACGGACTAAACGGAGACTAGCTAAGGGCGAGGTGACGATGTGCGTTGGAAGTGTTTCCAAAGTTGATGAGATCACCACCGCATGCTCCATCTGCCTTCGGGATTAGCATTGAACCTAGATAAATGTTATCAGGTGTCTACGTTGAGCATGAATATGATTAGATCATGTTCATTGCAATACAGTCATTCATTAAGTTAGAGAATAATGGTTATTCTGTTTACATGAATGATACCTTTCATGGTCATGCACCCTATGTGAATGGTTCATTGAATCTCAGTCGTCGTAATACACATGTTCACGCCAAAAGATGTAGAGTTAATAATGATAGTACCACTTTATCGTGGCACTGCCGCTTAGGTCATATTGGCGTAAGATGCATGAAGAAACTCCATGTCGATGGACGTTTGGAGTCACTTGATTTTGAATCTCTTGACACATGCGAGCCATGCCTCATGGGCAGGATGACTAAGACCCCGCTTTCAGGTACAATGAAACGGGCAAGTGACTTGTTGGAAATCATACATGCTGATGCGTGTGATCCAATGAGAATTGAAGCGTGCGGTGGATATCACTATTTTCTCATCTTCACTGACGATTTGAGTAGATATAGGTATATTTACTTAATGAAGCACAAGTCTGAAATGTTTGAAAAGTTTAAGCGATTTCAGAGTGAAGTTAAGAATCATCATAACAAGAAGATCAAATTCCTACGATCTGATCAATGAGAATATCTGAGTTATGAGTTTGGCAAACACTTAAGACATTGTGGAATTAATTCACAGTTGAAGCCACCTGGAACACCACTGGGTTATGGTGTGTCCGGACGTCGTAATCGAACCTTATGAGATATGGTGCGATCTATGATGTCTCTTATCAATCTACCGTTTTCATTTTGAGGTTATGCGGTAGAGACAGCTGCATTCACTTTAGATAGGACACCATCTAAGTCCGTTGAGACGGCGTCGTATGAACATTGGTTTGGCAAGAAACCAAAGTTGTCGTTTCTTAATGTTTGGGGCTGCGATGCTTAAGGCTTCAGCCAGAGAAGCTCGAACCCAAAGCGGACAAACACATCTTCATAGGATACCCAAAGGTGACAGTAGGGTATACCTTCTATCTCAGATCCGAGGGCAAATTGTTTGTCGCTAAGAACGGGTCCTTTCTCAAGAAGGAGTTTCTCTCGAAAGAATTGAGTGGGAGGAAGATAGAACTTGGTGAGGTTGTCGAACCTTTACTTCAACCAGAGAGTGATGCAACACAGAAAGATGTTTTCTATGGCGCCTACGTCTGTTGAATAGGAAGTTAATGATAGTGATCATGAAGCTTCGGATCAAGTTGCTATCGAACCTCGTAGGTCGACAAGGATTTGTACTACTCCTAAGTGGTATGGTAATCCTGTCTTAGATATCACGTTGTTAGACAACAATGAACCTACGAGCTATGGAGAAGTGATGGTGGGCCCGTATTCCGACAAATGGTTAGAAGCCATGAAATCCGAGATAGGATCCATATATTAGAACAAAGTATGGACTTTGGTGGACTTGCCCGATGATCGGCAAGCCATTGAGATAAATGGATCTTTAAGAAGAAGACGGATGTGGGCGGTAATGTTACCATCTATGAAGCTCGACTTGTGGGAAAGAGTCTTTTCACAAGTTCAAGGAGTTGACTACGATGAGAATTTCTCACCCGTAGCGATGCTTAAGTCCATCGGAATCATGTTAGCATTAGCTGTATTTTTCGATTATGAAATCTTACAGATGGATGTCAAAACAAGTTTTCTTACTAGTTTTCGTAAGAAAAGTTGTATGTGATACAATCAAAGTTTTGTCGATCCTAAGGATGCTAAAAGGTATGCTGGCTCCAGCAATCCTTCTATGGACTAGAGCAAGCATCTCGGAATCGGAATATATGTTTTGATGGAGTGACCAAAGCTTTTAGGTTTATACAATGTTTGTTAGAAACTTGTATTTACAAGAAAGTGAGTGGGAGCACCACAACATTTCTGATAAGTATATGTGGATGACATATTGTTGATCCAAAATAATGTAGAATTTCTGGAAAGCATAAACGGTTGTTTGAAGAGTGATTTTCAAAGGAAGACCTAGATAAAGCTACTTACATATTGGGCATCAAGATCTATAGAGATAGATCAAGATGCCTGATGATACTTTCAAAGAACGCACACCTTGACATGTTTTTGAAGGAGTTCAAAATAGATCAGTCAAAGAAGGGGTTCTTACCTGAGTTGTAAGGTGTGAAGTTGAGTAAGACTCAAAGCTTGACCACGGCATAATAAAGAGAAAGGACGAAGGTCGTCCCCTATGCTTTTGTCATAGGCTCTATACGGTATGCCATGCTGAAGTACCGCACCTGATGTGTGCCTTGCCACATGTCTGGCAGGAGGGTACAAAGGTGATCTAGGAGTAGATCACCAGATAGTGGTCAAAATTATCCTTAGAGGAATAAGGAAATGTTTCTCGGTTATGGAGGTGATAAAGAGTTCGACGTAAAGAGTTACATCGATGCAAGCTTAACACCTATCTGGATAGCTCTGAGTAGAGATACCAGATACGTATAATGGAGCAACAATTTGGAATAGCTCCAAGTGGAACATGGCAGCAGCATCTACGATATGAAGTTTTGCGAAATACATAGGGATCTGAATATGGCAAGACCCGTTGACTACAACCTCTCTCACAAGCATAACATGATCAAACCCAGAACTCTCTGAGTGTTTATCACATAGTGATGTGAACTAGATCATTGAGTCTAGTAGACTCTTGGATGTTGGTCACATGGCGATGTGACCTGTGAGTGTTAATCACATGGTGATGTGAACTAGATTATTGACTCTAGTGCAAGTGGGAGACTGTTGGAAATATGCCCTAGAGGCAATAATAAATTGGTTATTATTATATTTCCTTGTTCATGATAATCGTTTATTATCCATGCTAGAATTGTATTGATAGGAAACTCAGATACATGTGTGGATACATAGACAACACCATGTCCCTAGTAAGCCTCTAGTTGACTAGCTCGTTGATCAATAGATGGTTACGGTTTCCTGACCATGGACATTGGATGTCGTTGATAACGGGATCACATCATTAGGAGAATGATGTGATGGACAAGACCCAATCCTAAGCCTAGCACAAAGATCGTGTAGTTCATATGCTAAAGCTTTTCTAATGTCAAGTATCATTTCCTTAGACCATGAGATTGTGCAACTCCCGGATACCGTAGGAATGCTTTGGGTGTACCAAACGTCACAACGTAACTGGGTGGCTATAAAGGTACACTACAGGTATCTCCGAAAGTGTCTGTTGGGTTGGCATGAATCGAGACTGGGATTTGTCACTCCGTGTACCGGAGAGGTATCTCTGGGCCCACTCGGTAGGACATCATCATAATGTGCACAATGTGACCAAGGAGTTGATCACGGGATGATGTGTTACAAAATGAGTAAAGAGACTTGCCGGTAACGAGATTGAAGAAGGTATCGGGATACCGACGATCGAATCTCGGGCAAGTATCGTATCGCTAGACAAAGGGAATTGAATACGGGATTGATTGAATCCTCGACATCGTTGTTCATCCGATGAGATCATCGTGGAACATGTGGGAGCCAACATGGGTATCCAGATCCCGCTGTTGGTTATTGGCCGGAGAGGTGTCTCGGTCATGTCTGCATGGTTCCCGAACCCGTAGGGTCTACACACTTAAGGTTCGATGATGCTAGGGTTATAGGGAATAGATATACGTGGTTACAAAATGTTGTTCGGAGTCCCGGATGAGATCCCGGACATCACGAGGAGTTTTGAAATGGTCCGGAGGTAAAGATCTATATATGGGAAGTCCTGTTTTGGTCACCGGAAAAGTTTCGGGTGCTATCGGTAACGTACCGGGACCACCGGGAGGGTCCCGGGGGTCCACCAGGTGGGGCTACCTGCCCCAGAGGGCTGCGTGGGCCAAGTGTGAGAGGGGAGCAGCCCCAGGTGGGCTGGTGCACCCCCCCACCAGGGCCCAAGGCGAAGAAAGAAGGGAAAAGGGGGAAACCCTAGGCTCAGATGGGCCTAAGGCTCACCTAGTGGTGCGCCCCCCTCTCTCCCCCCTTGGCCGCCCCCTAGATGGGATCTAGGGCTGGCCGCCACCCCTAGGGGTGGAAACCTAGGTGGGGGCGCAGCCCCTCCCTTTCCCCTATATATAGTGGGGTTTGGGGCTTCCATACACACGAGAAGATCTCCTTCTTGGCGCAGCCCTACCCCTCTCCCTCCTCGTCTCTTGCGGTGCTTGGCGAAGCCCTGCTGGAGTACCACGCTCCTCCACCACCACCATGCCATCGTGCTGCTGCTGGATGGAGTCTTCCCCAACCTCTCCTTCTCCCCTTGCTGGGCGTAGGAGACGTCACCGGGCTGTACGTGTGTTGAACACGGAGGTGCCGTCCGTTCGGCACTAGGATCATCGATGATTTGGATCACGACGAGTATGACTCCATCAACCCCATTCACTTGAACGCTTCCGCTTAGCGATCTACAAGGGTATGTAGATGCACTCTCTTTCCCCTCATTGGTAGATTACTCCATAGATTGATCTTGGTGATGCGTAGAAAATTTTGAATTTCTGCTATGTTCTCCAATACAAAGTACACATGAATACTAGGCATTGTCATGTGTGTATACTATCAACGAACTAGCCCCCAAGCTTCTATAACATACTAGGGGCCTAGGGTTACAAATCATATATAGTCGGCTTATCACCAGTGGTGATAGAGTCCTCCGCGCCTCTTGTAGCTACTTTCGTGTTGTACGCCGAGTCCTCCACATGGGTCTTCGTATAACACGTCTTGATCCAACCTATGTGGCGTAGGATGGGACCAACCCATGAGTCCTCATGTTGACCCACCACAACTAGAAACGATGTGCCCACCACACCACACACGCAATCGGCCACTAAGACAATAAGCATATACAATAGTACAATGTTATACATGAAAGTTAATTGCATGGTGCATCCAAAAATATTTGTTCTGCATTGCGAATGTTTATATATTCTCCTAAAATATTGGTCACAAGAAAGAGAAACGAAGGGCATATCTCTCCTTGTCTCCACCGGACATACCCTCTTTCTACACCACTTTCATGTATGCACACAAACTATCTCTCGGCCCTCTAAAAGTATGCATGCCCACGACACATTCACACATGACGATCACTGTATTTCAAGCTAAAGCACTATACGGTCACTGGAGTTCAGAATATGCTCATTACGGTCACCGTATACATTCTTGTGGTGATCATACGGTATCTAGCTCATGATATGTCTCCGTATTTTCTTGATGACACTGACGGACTTTGCATTTGATGCGTGCTCCATATTTTGTTGACGACACTTACAGTCATTGTATTTGAAGCGAAATCACGATATGGTCACTGGACTTCAGAATAAGCTCATCACGGTCACCACATACATTATGTCGTGCTAACCAACATGTGGTTGGATGGTTAGGAGGACAGTGGTTTCTCGAGCCCACCAGGGTTAAAGTCCAGGTGCTCGCATTTATCCTGTGTTAATTTCAATATTTTCCGGCGATGTGCGTTAAGTGGGAGGAGACGTTCCACTCGACTACGAGGCACCTATGGTGACTTTGTAAAATCTCAAGATCATATGCTGGCTCACTCTCTCGAAGGTGCTCATAGGGGTAGGGTGTGCGTGTGTGCGCTTATGGCGATGAGTGCTTGCGCGTATATATGAGCCCTTGCGTCTATACCGTGTTAAAAAATACATGTCATGATTATACGGTCACTGGCTCACCCGTACAACTCCGTATTTTGTTGGTGACACAATCAATTTACCAGTCAAACGTTCCACATGGCGCGACTAGTGGTGCACCATCGGGGCGCGTAACCGTGGGGCCCACCTGTCAGCCCGTATATGAAAGAAAGAAATGGTAGTTTGAGTCTGTACTGTGTTAATAAAATACATTTTAGGGTGATCATACTGTCACTGACTCACCATACAGCTCCGTAATTTGTTGATGACACGATCAATTTACCAGTCAAACGGTCCACATTCAGCAGCGCACATTACCATAGGGCCCACCCGTCAGCGCGTATATGAAGGATAGAAATGGTAATAAACTAGTGGTCGGTGGGTACTCGAAGTCATGAGACCTCTGGTTGGCAGTCGCCGGCGGTGGGGGGCACGTTGATTCGGCGGTGGGGTGGGAATCGCCGGATAAAAAGCTCGACGCGGGGGGCCTAGAGGGATGGCAGGTGCGGCGGCGGACTGGTGGTGGGGAGTGGTTTCGGGGCAGGCAGGGCGGCGTCATGGCGCGGGCCGGCGGTTCGTCCGGTGGTGGCTGGCGGCTCAGGGGGGGTGGAGTTTGATGATAAACTACAGGCCCTTGATTTCGTATCCAACAGCTGGAAAATCTAATGACCAGAGATGAAAAAGTCAGTCGACTGACGTGTAGCCTCACCCCACACGTACACATGCACGCACACAAGACACGCACGCATGCAGGCGTGCAACACTGACATGTACACATAACAGACACACTCACGCATGCATGCGTGCAACACTGACACGTACACATGCACTCACGAACACACGCACGTACGCACACATGCATGCAACACTGAAACATACCCTTGCACACACGCAACACTCGCACGCCTGCATGCACACAACACACGACGCAAGACACACGCTCAACCTATACGTGCATGCACCCTTTGTTAATGACATGGATTGTTACGGGTATTAATCAATCTTATCTGTGACAAGCAGAACATTGATGTTTGCAGTGGTCTTTATGAATCACAATGTATCGAACGGGCTATCAACATAGTAGGCTTATCTACATGAAAAGGATGACATCACACTCCATGAACAATCATCGGTTTATGAAATGCCCGCTTCTGACCGCCCTAGCCCACCAAAGGTTCCTCTTCTGTGCGCTACCTGCGTTGGGTCATTGACATGCAGGCCATGTACCCAAAGAGCCCACACGTCAGTGAAAGAACGGTGCGGTGTCCTACGTCAGAGTCGAGGGCACCACTCGCTGCACGCCCGACTGAACACGCCTCCTTGCCGCATTCAAACGCCTCCATGAAACCCGCCCGTGTGGAAGCTGAGAAATCCACTCTAGACACACGTTCGTTCATGACCGGGCCGACATTAAACACAACGCCGGCCGAGCTCCTCCCATCCGCCGTCTATTTAATCTCCTATTTAAACAAGGCCAAACGCCGGCCAAGAATCGCACACCTCCGCCGCTCCCCTATCTCCTCCTTCAGCATTTTGTCCACTCTTACAATGGCTTACGAAGAGTAGTTATTTTGCACAAGCCATTTGTCTAGGTTTGTATCTCTCTCACACACACCCACGTAGGTGGGGGACGTGCACGAAGAGAAGAGGTGCACGCACGACGCACGTACTCCCGTCTCTTTCCCAACCACACCCGCGCGGGTACATGATGGAGCTCATTTCTGTACGAAAAGGCAACCGATGTGGTAATTTGACCGTGTACTAGTTGTCCACTTGGTGGAGGGAGGATCGTCTACCACGGGTGAACAAACAAATTGCGACCTGACGCGTTATGTTAAAAGAGAGGAAAACCATGTGGGGCCTACCTTAGAGGCATGGCTCTATACTCTGGAGTACTTTTGATGTGTCCCGTCAACTCGTAGAACGAGGAGAAGCTTGATTAGTACACCGTCTCCCCCGCCCACAGGCGTGATGGCTCACAGGATGAGGTGAAGCTTGCTTACTAGTAGTAGTACTGTACGCCTTATGCCCGCTCCCTTGCCCACGTGCGCGGTGGCTCGCAGGACGAGGAGAAAATTTTACTACTCTCTCCGTTTAGTCCTCGTCCCTACTACCTTGGTTAGAGAGATTATCATATTTTTTGGAATATATATGTTCTTTAGTACTCCCTCCATTTACTTATACAAGGCCACTATAAAAAAATACATTTTGCATCTATACAAGGCCACAAATAGTAATCGAGACAAAAGTTACTACTCCCTCCTTTCCAGTTTATGGCTCAATTTCAAAATCTCTCCAACCAAGGTAGACGGTGAGTGGTCGAATTAATTTCGTACTCCTAGTTTGCACAAGTAATTAGTACGCTCGTTTTTCTCAAGAAGTTATGTTTACCGAGGCATTAATTAGAACGAATGCATGAATGACCACTAAAATTCCATGAACTTCTACATGCATTGGTGAGTTTTCTCTTGACACTGCTTGCATCGGGTGATCTAACGCACCTCGAAATCCAACATGTGATGGTACTACTACTAGTAGTAGAATTGAGACTTATAAAATGGAAAAACGAATGTTTTTTAGATGAGCCCTATAAACCCTAGTGGGTAGGTACTCCGTAAAATCAGATTTTCCCAAAACTAAGTTGCTCAACCTTTATTTGCTTGTTTTCCTTCCTGCCTCCTTGCCTCGAACAGACTATGCCAAACTCCTCTGCCTGCCGCGCGGGAAAAGACCCACCCTCGCCTTTTTTTAGTCCGGGTTTGTATCGATGGATCGCGCGAAGCAGCAAAAACCCAAGCCGTGTCTTGTACTCCTCCATAGACGCTCGCTTTCATGAATTCTATACTTCTTGTCGCCGATGTGTGGGACATACAGCAACTGGGTCAACGTGTCAAGCACCAAATAACAGTGCAGAACAACAGGGGGACGCACCCCAGTCGTACCGCCCAAGTAGTAGTAGTAATGAGCAATGAGACGTCAAATCACAATGCCGCACCTTCCCAGACGGACGAAGCAACCATTATTTCACACTTCGTTTCGCCATCATCTCAAACCACGTAGTATTGCTTCTGCCTCAAGAGGGACACGTGCATCGCCTTGGTACATCATGACACGTGGGACCGCATGACAGGCCATGCTCCCCCCGATCGCTCGGTAAAATCACCTCATTTTTACTAGTATACTTCCTCCGTATCGGTTTACATGGCATGCACATCGTTCTAGGTTGAGAATTTAACTGGCTATATATATGATGAACATTATATGTTTAGAAACTACATCCGCTTAATAATCCAATGATATACCTTTTGTGAGATAGTAACTCAGATTTAGTTAGTCAAATGGATGACCTAGAACTACGTGCACGCCCTATAAACCGATACGTCTAAAAAACGAGACGGAGAGGGTAGTTTATTACGTATCTTTTTAGATCAATATAGTCGGGATTCACCAAGGAGCAAAACCAAGTGGTAGGTTGCACCTGTCGTGTTGGCGTAGCGACTCAAGCAGGGTCAGTCCGCACACGAAATGGCGACACACTTAACAGGACCCCTTTGGACGACATGTAGCTCATCCATCATCTTGTTCCACGTGTGATGCACCAAATTACAGTTCGGAGTAGCGGTTGGAATTGGAGGCACCCCGGTCGTAGCGCCGCGGTAGTAGAAAATGAGCGATGAGGGGTCAAATCACAAAGCCCCACCTTTCCCGCATTAAGCTGGACAGACGAAGCAACCATCATTTCACTCTAGGGTGCAAGAGCATAAAGAAAAGAGAAAACCAATGATGCGTGCGACAGCTACCTAGGGCACCCTAGGGTAGGGGTCTCCACTACAGGTCTTTTTTTTGAAAGCGCCTCCACTACAAATCGGCTTCTTCCTCGTCCTCTTGAAGAAAACCGATGATGCGTGCGGCGGTAGTGTTTGTAGGAGTACTACTAGGGCGTGCGGGGCCATGTCGTAGTAAATGGGGGAGGGATTGAGTTCAAGTCGATGCCTTAATTATGGTGGGCTTCCTGGTTTTACGGGAACGAGGCAGCATTTTGGGTTTGTGTGTCGGTGTCAAAACCGACGGATCTCGGGTAGGGGGTCCCGAACTATGCGTCTAAGGCTGATGGTAACAGGAGGCGGGGGACACAATGTTTGCCAAGGTTCGGGCCCTCTTGATGGAGGTAATACCCTACTTCCTGCTTGATTGATCTTGATGATATGAGTATTACAAGAGTTGATCTACCATGAGATCGTAGAGGCTAAACCCTAGAAGCTAGCCTATGATTATGATTGTTGTTCTCGTCCTACGGACTAAACCCTCCAGTTTATATAGACATCGGAGGGGGCTAGGGTTACACAGAGTCGGTTACATAGAAGGAGATCTACATATTCGAATCACCAAGCTTGCCTTCCACGCAAAGGAGAGTCCCACCCAGACACGGGACAAAGCCTTCAATCTTGTATCTTCATAGTCCAACAGTCCGGCCAAAGTATATAGTCCGGCTATCCGAGGACCCCTTAATCGAGGACTTCCTCAGTAGCTCCTGAACAAGGCTTCAATGACGATAAGTCCGGCGCGCAGATTGTATTCGGCATTGCAAGGCGGGTTCCTTCTCCGAATACTCCATAGAAGATTTTGAACACAAGGATCGTGTCCGGCTCTGCAAAACAAATCCCGCACACCGCCATAGAGAGTACAATATTCCCCAAATCTAATCCGCTGACAACTTTTCCTAACGTGACCCCATGCCATGATCTGGTCTTTATTCGAACCGTTCTCCCTAACCAGCTACTATGCATGTCGCGAGGCGGTTTTATGGGCATGTCTTATTGAAGCAGAGATCGTGTCCCCTATCTCGGGATTCTCATCAATACAGGTATGGGTAATCCAACTGCGTCTTTAGTGCGATGCTTGGGGAATAAGCGAGTTTACCGGGCAAGTGGGGAGGCGCTGGATCCCTGCCGCCTTTATAAGGAGATAAGGACTCCCCTTTTTCACCCACGCCTTCTTCTTCTGCTTTATCCATTCCCCTCTGCTTGAGCCCCAGCGCCCAAGCGTTCGTCCTCTCCGGCCACAAAGGCCTTCCGAAAATGTCTGGATCTAGAGCAGGAGGCAAATGGATGGCCTCTACCGTCCGGGAGAAGGATATCAAAAAGCTTCGGGAGGCCGGGTACCTGGCTCGAAAAATCAGCCACCGTCTCTCGACGGCAGGACAGATCGTCCCTACTCCGAAACCCCATGAGAGGGTTGTTTTCCTCCCTCATTTTGTCCGCGGGCTGGGGTTTCCCCTCCACCCATTCGTTCGCGGCATCATGTATTACTATGGGATCGATTTTCATGATCTATCCCCCAATTCCTTCCTCAACATCTCGACGTTCATCATCGCGTGCGAGGGCTTTCTCCGTATCGTGCCACACTTCCGCTTATGGCTGAAGATCTTTAATGTGAAGCCCAAGGTAGTGGGCGGTGAGCACACCAAGTGCGGAGGCACCATGGTGAGCAAGATGCCCAACGTCACATGGCCAACAGGTACTTTCAATGATTCCGTCAAAGGGTGGCAGCAGCAGTGGTTTTACATCACTGAGCCGCGCGGCACGAAATGGGCCGCTGCTCCTGAATTCCGATCCGGAGCCCCCCCTGTGGCTTACATCCTGGCCCAAGAAGGGCCTGGATTGGTCTTCGTCCAACGAGTTTTCGGCTCTCCAGACACGCATCAAGAATACGGAAGACAAGAATATCAAACTTGTCAATGTAGTCCAGGTGATGTTAGTTCGCCGGATCCTTCCTTGTCAACACCGGGCTTGAAATTTATGGGAATTCGACCCGGCCAAGCACCAGACCCTGCGAGAGCTCTTTGGCTCCTCACACAAAGATATCTGGAAGGTGCTTTTTAAGTCCGGCAAATCATGGCCGGACTCAGCCGAGGACCGTGGGTACCACCTGTCCCGCCCCACAATTTCGGTAAGCCATTATAAGTTTTATTTGCATAACCCAAGGGAGACGCTTAATGTGTTTTCCACAACTCTCCTAGGGCTAGACGAAGAAGGCGGGGCAGATCTACTGTCCGGCCCCGCTACCTGAAGAACCGACCGGCCCGCTTCTAATGAAGATGCTGGTCCCAGCGCCCTACAAGGCGTCAAAGAAGAAGGCCGAGAGAGGGGCCAAGAAGACCAGGGGCAGCCTCCGTCATCGTGGCGCCTCGGACACGATATCCGAAG
Source organism: Triticum urartu (assembly GCF_056163025.1). NCBI lineage: Eukaryota > Viridiplantae > Streptophyta > Magnoliopsida > Poales > Poaceae > Triticum > Triticum urartu. The sequence goes on along the minus strand of NC_141877.1, from coordinate 68,470,269 downwards.
ACTCCAATGCCCGTTCTTCCTCCAAAGAGGACGACGAGGAGGAAGACGAATCCCCAGCGAGGGGAAGAAAGAAAAGGACAGCCTCCACATCGTTGGAGGCCGAGTCGCCTAAGAAGGGAAAAACTCCTCTTCCAGAGGAGTCCACCGCCGCTGATAGCAGCCCGGAGTGGGATCCCAGGGTTCAGCCTCTGGTGAACTCGTGAGTACATAAAATCTGAACACGTTTATGCGTCCAGACTCATCATGGCACAATATTTTAATCTAGGCCATACTTTTTGCAGTCCGGCGAGGTCCCGCGCGGAGCAATTCTCGTCGGAGGATTTGCTAGGCTCGGATGCTATGGAGAGTGGGACACCCCCAAAGGCCCATTCCCCCAAACATGTGAATAACACTGATGCTTTGTCCCAGGAGCACCCATGCCAAGGAGGGGGGGGGGGAGATTGCCAAGGTGGCGCCAGGAGGCCAAACGTCAGGGGCCGAACACATGGGAGAGAAGGCTCCCATGGGCATCGTCGGTGGGAGCCATCTTGAATTCGGCCCGCAACCGGACGCAATTCCGGAGACCAATATGGTTCCAGAGTCAGGCAGGCGGCCTCGCTCGGCTAGAGGGGGTGTACCTGTTCCACCGGTAACCTCTGTCCAACCAGAGGTGCTGGATACTTTATTGGTGGCGCTGAAAAGCACCTCCATCATCGATGAACACCGTGCCCTTATGGGTGTGGTGATTGAGAAGATTCAGTCTATGGAGAGTGGAATGAATGAAGCCTGTATTAGCCCTATAAGAGTCTTTGAGGTATGTTTTATGAGGTTTCGAAGAGTGTCATAGTATAGATGGTAGCTCCTGATACACTGTTCGGTGAGAGAAAGAACAGGACAGAGGATCAAATCTATGTTCGCAGGAGACTCACTTGATGACATTTACCTCTCTTCTTTTATAAACAGGCGTCTGTAGCGACTGCCGCCTCTCATACTGTGGAGGTCTCCGGACTAAATCAAAGTCTGGAGCGGGCCACAGAAGAATTGGTCCAGTTGAAAAGGCAGTTGGAGGATAAACAAGGTATGCACAAACCTTGCTCACGTTCAGTGTGAATGAATTTAAAATATGTTTTATGATTTGCGCCAGGGGCGATGACCGAAGTCGAGGCTCTTAAGAAGGCTGTCGCTGATGCCGAGAGAAAGGCAACCGCAGAGCGGGCTCTTCGTGAGAAGCACGAGGCCAGGGTTATTGAAGCTGAGAAAGAGCTTCAAGAGGTCGTGAGAAGATGTGAGGCCTTGGAGCAGAGTCTAATGGAGAAAGAATCCGAACTTGCCAAGGCTCATCAGGCCGCATGCGATGCCCAAGGGGAAACCCAATGTGCCTTGCAGGAGATCCAAGAGGCGAGGGAGATCGCGGCGGGTAAGGCTTGCTCCATGTATGGCAAGTGTTTGGGGAGAAAATCATGTTTCTAATCTTGAGTTCAGATTTCTCCAGGGGTATTTGCGGAGCTGCCACGCAGCATATCTGATGCCGCACAATTCTACCGAGCCAAAGAAAGGAACACTGCGGATAAGCTCTTCTGGTCACAGTATCTGGCACCGAATTGTCCGGTGCCTTTTTCCGATCAACCGAAATAGCTGATCGAACTGCATAAGGCGGCGGAGCTAGCCATGAAGGATTTGATTATCCGGCTATGGCCCGCTGAGCCGAGTCCAAGCAGCTACTTCGGGCTCGTGAAGCGGCTTGCGAGTGCCTGCCCTCGACTTGACATCGTCAAGCGGTCGGTCTGTATAGAGGGTGCGCGAATGGCCTTTGTCTGCGCAAAGGTGCACTGGGGGAAGATGGATGCTGAAAAGCTGGTGACCGAGGGACCGCCGGAGGGAAAGGAGCACCGCAAGCCTGAGTTATATTATGAAAGTATCCTGAAAGGATCCTGCCTTGCGGCGGAGCAATGCACCAAGGACATTATATTTCCATGAATACAATCATGTTGTCCTTTGTAATGTTGAACAAGGTCATTTCTATTATTTATTGCCTGTTATATGAAAGTTTATCCTCCTGCATGGCTTTTTTATATATTAATCCTGAGAGTTGGCCAGTCGTCGGCTTCTGCCCCCACGTAGGAAGTACGGGGGTGTTCGGGATAAACCTGATCACTCTTTATCCCAGTTTTGGGTCCTTCAAAGGAGGTGTTCAGCACAACGAACCAGGCAATCGGACTATAGGGCTTTATCACTCTCACTTAGCCATAGGAGCTTTAGAAAAGGAAGGTAGGCGCATCGCCTGGTGTTCGGAAGACCGCACGAGGGGCTCTATAAGCACCTGATCAGAAGAAAAGCCGATCCATCGCATGCTGCATTGGTTATGGCATTATGCGGGAGGAATCATTAAAGATTTTACAACCTCTCGAACAGCTGACCAACTCTCGCCGTATCATGACAGTCTGTTTTCAGCTTTCTCTACTGAGGTGCTTGTAAGTGTCAAAACCGGCGGATCTTGGGTAGGGGGTCCCGAACTATGCGTCTAAGGCGGATGGTAACAGGAGGCAGGGAACACGATGTTTTACCCAGGTTCGGGCCCTCTTGATGGAGGTAAAACCCTACGTCCTGCTTGATTAATATTGATGATATGGGTAGTACAAGAGTAGATCTACCACGAGATCAGAGAGGCTAAACCCTAGAAGCTAGCCTATGGTATGATTGTATGTTGTCCTACGGACTAAAGCCCTCCGGTTTATATAGACACCGGAAAGGGCTAGGGTTACACAAGGTCGGTTACAAAGGTGGAGATATACATATCCGTATCGCCTAGCTTGCCTTCCACGCCAAGTAGAGTCCCATCCGTACATGAGACGAAGTCTTCAATCTTGTATCTTCATAGTCTAACAGTCCGGCCAAAGGATATAGTTCAGCTATTCGGAGACCCCCTAATCCAGGACTCCCTTAGTAGCCCCTGAACCAGGCTTCAATGACGATGAGTCCAGCGCGCAGTGTTGTCTTCGGCATTGCAAGGCGGGTTCTTCTTCCGAATACATCATGGAAGAATTTGAATACAAGGATAGTGTCCGACCCTGCAAAATAAGTTCCACATACCACCGTAGAGAGAATCATATTTCCACAAATCTTAATCTGCCGACACGTTTTGGCAACATGACATCATGCCATGGCTCGGTGATTATTCGAACCATTTTTCTTTAACCAGCTCCACACATAACGCGAGGTGGTTTCTTAACACGTCTTGTCGAAGCAGAGATCGTGTTCCCCTAATTATGAGATTCTCATCAATACGGTTGTGGGTAACCCAACCGCGTCTAGGACTCCTAGATTATAGGCAAGTCCCAAACGGCTACGGAGGGGACGCTTGATATTCACCCTCTTTATAAAGTGACAAGGCTTTTACTTTTTTCCCTCCTGTGCTCAATCGAACCCTTCCCCCTCCTCGAGTTCTAACACCCAAAGCCTAGGTCAGGTGCTTCGGACCTTCAATCATGTCCGGATCTAGCCTTCAAGGCCGGTGGATGCCCTCCTCCGTTACGAAAGAGGATATCAAGAAGTTGAGGGAGGCCAGATACCTGACCGCCGAGGTTTCGCATCAGCTGCCTGCCCGAGGGCAGGTCGTCCCTACTCCCGAACCCAACGAGAACGTTGTGTTCATCTCCCACTTCCTCCGAGGTCTAGGCCTCACTCTGGATCCCTTCGTTAGGGGTTTGATGTTCTATTACGGGCTAGATTTCCATGATCTAGCCCCGGACTCCTTTCTCCACATCTCGGCATTTATTGTCGTGTGTGAGGCCTTCCTCCGCATTGCCCCTCACTTTGGCCTGTGGCTCAAGACCTTTGACGTGAAGCCAAAGACGGTTAAAGGGCAGTATGCAGCGTGCGGAGGCACATTAATAAGCAAGATAGCAGGAGCTTCATGGCCAAAGGGTTCCATTCCAGAGGTGTTCGGATTATGGCAATGGGAGTGGTTTTATATCATAGCTCCTAGAAGTGCCAAGTGGGCGGCTGCCCCTGCCTTCCGCTCGGGCCGTCCACCACAACTGATGTCATGGATTAGCAGAGGGCTGAGCTGGGGTCCAGCCAAGCACGTGCCTGTACTACAGAGCCGCATTCAAGATCTCTTCGAAGGAGATTTAAGTTTGATTATGGTAATGCAAGTCATGTTGGTTCGACAAATCCAGCCGTGCAAGCACTGGCCCCTCCGTATGTGGGAGTTCAACCCAGAAGGACCGCGCACTATTTAAAATTCCTCGGCCTGACACACGAGGAGATGTATAAATCATTCTTCGGACCCCAAGTAGAGTGTCCGGACACTATCGAGGACATGGGCCTGAGCAGCAACCGTACCGCCGACCAAGTAAGTAATCCTCTAGCCGAACACACCGTCTTTCATTTATCATGACGTCATTCTGAAGAATTGCTCTTTGACCAGGACTGGCTAACAAAGATGAAGATGATTTGGTGTTCGGCCCCCCTTCCTGAGGGTTTGGAGAATCCGGTACTGGAAAAGATGCTCGAGCTAGCACCTTGCCCGGAGCCCTCAAAGGAAGATAAAGGGGGGAATAATGAGGTCGGAAGCGGGCCCCCATCGCTACCAATTCCAACCGAGGGAATGAGCGCCTCCGTGAAGGAGGATAACCAAGGGGAAAAATCTGACCTTCTCTCGCTTTGGGGAAGGAAGAGGATTGCCTCTGAAGATCCGGAAACCAAGGCTTCCAAACGGGAGAAGAAGCCTCGACCAGAGAGTCCTACCTTGGAGGGTGCTCTTGCCGCACAAAGTCCGCGCGAGGATCAGCCCTCCGACGAGCTGTAAGTAATCAAAAGGTACTTTAATAGTGGAGATATACTACCTTACCTCTGAGGAAAATAACCGAAGCATTTATCTTGCAGTTCGAATCTTAGCCCTTCTCAGCAGAGCTCGTCTTCGGGGGATCTTCTTCCAGAGATGATGGAGAGCGAAATGCCTTCCCCGCTCAAGAAGCGGGCGACCTTGAAGTGTCTTCACGGAGGGCCTCTTCGGATCCGGTGAGGCCAGAAGATAATCCTATAGTCACCCAAAGTCCCCAGCGTCCGGCTCTTGAAGAGAGCAAACAAAAGAGTCCGACACCGTCTGGTATGCGGTCGGACGTACTGAGGGAGCTGTTGGAGCGAGCGGCCATCTCAGAAGAACACCGTACGTTGATGGGTACAGTGATGGAAAGAATTTCGTCCACCGAAAGCGGATTGCATGAAGCTTTTATGAGTCTACTGACGGGCTTTGAGGTACGTGAAATGATATAATGTTTGATAGTACCGCACATTTTGTGCCTTGTGTAGATAGTAGCCCCTGAGACGCTGGTTGTCGTCGAGAATGACGGCGAACAGAGGATCGTAGTCCCAAGTAATAACCAAACCGCCTTTATGTGAAGGTGGTGGAAGCTCTGGTGGCTAGCCAGACTAATGAGTTTGCCGAACTAAAGCGACAACTGGATGCGGCAGATGCCGACATCGACGAGGCACAGGGTAAGTAATGTTTTTTGGTGAATGTCACATAGTAAGAGCAGCATAACTCTAGTATCTTTAATATGTTGTGACTACAGATGGAGCTTCCACCGTGGAGACCCTTCGGGCGGAACTTGCCCGAGCCAAGGAACAAGCAAGAATTAGTAATGCGACCGCTTTAAAGGCGGCCAGAGAGTTAAGAGCCTAAAAGGCTGCACATTGCGAGAGCAAAGATAAGATGGCCAAGATGGCTATAAAGTTGAAAGACACTGCCGACCGCTGCCAGCTCCTTGAAGAAGAAAACCGAGCGAAGGCGACGGACCTTGAAAAGGCCGCGGTGGCGACCAAATACACCCGCTCTCCTATGAGGGAAAAGAAGGAAGAGCTACGTGAAGCCGGGGATATTGCGGCTGGGAAGTCCTTTTTGATGCGGAGGAAGTTCGGAGATCCGTGGTATGCCCCTCTGGATCGGCTGTGGAGTTCGGCAGACGCAAATATGGACTTGGCGGCGAGCGCTGTAGATGCGGCCGAATACTTTCGAGATCAAACAGAGCGTGAAGTGGACAAGCTGTTCTGGTCGCAGTTTAATGTTCCAGAGCGTCCGCTTCCATTGACTGATCAGCTAGCCGAATGGGCCGAACTCAACAGGTTGTCCGGACCCGCCATGAGGTCCGTCGTAGATCATCTGTGGCCGGAAAAACCGAAGCCGAACAGCTATTTCAGCTTAGTGCAGCAGTTCCTTGGAGCGGTGCCGCGCATCAATGCGATGAAGAGGTCGGCGTGTATAGAGGGCTCGCGGATGGCCCTTGCCCGTGTCAAAGCATACTAGGCGGAGATGGATGCTACCACTGTTGCGGCGCAGGGTTCGGCCATAGGCCGAGTGGCTGTGGAGCACTATTTCGAAGAAGTTCTCGAGGGCGCTCGTTTGATAGAGGCCTAGTTCTCGAAGAATATTATGTTTGAGTGACATCTATTCCCATTGTAAACACAATGTTTTTATGAAATTTATTAAGGTTGTATTTATACTTTTTCCCGAAAGTAATATGATGCCTCCTGTGCGGCCGTTTATGTATACATGTGTATAACCTAAAAGATTGCAGTCGTCGGCTTCAGCCCCCACGCATATAATGCGGGGGTGTTCGCAGAAAACGCGTATTCAGACTTAATCCAACGTCTTGGTCCTAATAAGGAGGTGATGGCGCAGCAAACTAGGCAACCAGACTATAATGCTTTAACACTTTCACTTAGCCATAGGAGTTTGATAGTGGGGCTACTATATAGCCCCTGGTGGCTTCGCACTCTCCCGAATTCGGGGTGCGTATATGCCTGGCTGGAAAACGGCCCTTCGTTAAGGCAGAGGAATTCTAACATTCCGATAGGTCATCGAGTGGTTGACCAGTCTCGCGCTATATCATGATAGTCAGTTTTCGGCTTTCTCTACTGAGGTGCTCGTCCGGATGAACCAGGGCACAATCGCAGTAGTTCTCCTGGTGCTGCCTTAGCCGATAGAGCGGAACGTAAGGCACCAAAACACAGGAGCCGGGCAAACCCAACATTTGACCAAAGACATGATTCGAAGCTGGTGCATATAAGGCCAAACTCGCGACGCCGAACACTCCCTAAGGTATTCGGTCTTTATGGTATAAACTGGGCCTAAATAGTGCCCTTTGTAAGAAGCCCCTTGTGTCCAGGTACGTGCATTATTCTGACGTGGCCACATGCCAAGACGTCAGCATCCTTCTCAATTGTACTGAGAATCCGAGGGATGTCTATCAACAAGAGACAGTAAAAAAGGTTTACGCAGGGTCTGTGTCTCCGTTGTGCTGTATCCTGGACGGGTGTAGCACGATGGTCATCTGTAAAAGAGAGGTTTAAAGAAACCATGTACAATTCAAGATGAGTAAAATTTGCCACTTGTCTGCGCGCGTTGAGCCCCTTGTATGTGTAATAGGGGTGTGGCCATCAAACCTATATGAATTACATATAGATGCGCCGGACTCGTCTAACTGTGTCCGTGGTCTTGACGACCTATTAAATGCTTTAGTTGGTGAGGCCGTTTTTAGTGTGTGGCTGCCAAAACAGTCGCACTATCTTCGGCGCGCAAGGATCGCTCAATATTTCCATTCACTGTAATGATGCCACGTGGACCGGGCATCTTAAGCATGAGGGAAGCGTAATGCGGTATTGCATTAAAGCGAGCGAAAGCTTCGCGTCCAAGTAGTGTTTGATAGCCACCTTGGAACGGAGTAATGTGGAATGTTAAATTTTTGCTACGGAAGTTATCGGGGAAGCCGAATATAACCTCTAGTAGCAGGGAGCCCGTGCAATGAGCCCCTGGGCCTGGAGTTACTCCTTTAAAGGTAGTATTGCTGTGGCGAATTTTCGTTGGGTCTATCCCCATTTTGCGGATTGTGTCCTGATATATCAGGTTTAGACTGCTGCCACCGTCCATCAGGACTCGTGTGAAGAGGTATCCGTCAATTATTGGGTCTAATACCAAGGCAGCCCATCCTGCATGCTGGATACTTGCTGAGTAATCCCGATGGTCGAAAGTGATCGGTTGAGATGACCAGTGGAAGGATTCCACGGTGATAGGCCCTTGGGCATATTTCTCTGGGAGTGCCGCTTTGTTTCTCCCCTTGATCATGTGTAACACGTTTACTGTTTTGACTTCTGGTGGAAATATCTTTTGTTCCCCAGTGTCTTGCTTGAGAGGTTCATCCTCGTCTTCGCTTGGTGTTTCCTCCCCCTTGTGTATGGCGTTGAGCTTGCCGGACTGCTTGAAGACCCAACATTCTCTGTGGGTAAGATTAGCGGGTTTACCAGGGGTGCTATGGATCTGACATATTTGGTCCATAATTTTGTTTAAGCTGGACAGTTCGTCTCTGCTGCCTTTAGAGGGCGGCTTTTGCTGACCTGGCTGAGAGCTTCTGAATCCGGCCTTTACTGCTGTCGGTGTCAAAACCGGCAGATCTTGGGTAGGGGGTCCTGAACTGTGCGTCTAGGCCGGATGGTAACAGGAGACAAGGGACACAATGTTTTACCCAGGTTTGGGCCCTCTTGATGGAGGTAAAACCCTACGTCCTGCTTGATTAATAATGATGATATGGGTAGTACAAGAGTAGATCTACCACGAGATCAAGGAGGCTAAACCCTAGAAGCTAGCCTATGGTATGATTGTTGTATGATGAAGTTGTCCTATGGACTAAAACCCTCCGGTTTATATAGACACTGGAGAGGGTTAGGGTTACACAAAGTCGGTTACAATGGTAGGAGATCTTGAATATCCGCATCGCCAAGCTTGCCTTCCACGCTAAGGAAAGTCCCATCCGGACACGGGACGGAGTCTTCAATCTTGTATCTTCATAGTCCTGGAGTTCGGCTGAAGGTATAGTCTGGCTACCCGAACACCCCCTAATCCAGGACTAAGTTGAAAAAGGGGCGTGCCGAACAAAAGTTATATGAAATAAACAAAGTGTAAAGTAAAATATGGAAAATTGAGCTTTATTGTCTCTTATTTTATACGTGTGAAGCCCCTAGTGCAGGGGTATATGGCCACTAAGCCTTTATCAATGATACTTTTGTGCCGGACTCGTCTATCCGTGTCCGTGGTCTTAATGACCTCTTCCGATGTTCTGGCTGGTGAAGCCATTATATTGTGGGGCTGTTAAAGTGGCCGCACAATCCTCCGCTTGGGGGAGGCGCCCTTACTGCTTCACCGTTAAGGAGATGATGCCGCGTGGACCGGGCATCTTAAGTGTAAGAGATGCATAATGCGGTATTGCGTTAAAGCGGGCGAAAGCTTCGCGTCCCAGCAGTGCTTGATAGCGACTTGAGAATGGGACGATGTGGAAAGTCAGCTTTTCGTGACGGAAGTTATCGGCAGAGCCGAAAATAACCTCGAGCCGGAGAAAACCCATGCAATGGGTGTCCGGACCTGGCGTTACTCCTTGAAAGGAGGTTTTGCTGTGGCGAATTCTTTTTGGGTCGATCCCCATGTGGCGGATTGAGTCCTGATATATCAGGCTGAGTCCGCTGCCACCGTCCATAAGGACATTTGAAAACTGGAGTCCGCCAATTATTGGATCGAGTACCAGGGCAGTCCAGCCTGGGTTCCTGATACTTCTAGAATAATCCAGATGATCGAAGATGATTGGTTTTGACAACCAGTGGCGGGATTCCTTTGGGATAGACCGTGGGGCGCGTACCTTTATGGGCACCGCACGTTTTGTTATGTGGAGTAAGTTTACTGTTTTCACTTCTTGTGGGAAATTCTTTTGTTTCCCGGTACTCTGCTTTTGGGATTTGTCCTCATATTCGCTTGGTGTGTCGAGCCCCTTGTGTTCGGCGTTGAGTCTGCCGGATTGTTTGAAAACCAACAATCTCTGTGGGTATGGTTAGCAGGCTTTCCGGGAGTACTGTGTATTTGACATATCCTATCCAGGATTTTGTTTAGGTTGGATATGTCATCCCTGTTATCTTGGAGGGGCGGCTTTTTCTGATTCAGTCGTGAGCTTTTGAATCCGGCATTGACTGCCGTGCTCTTCAGACTTTTTTCCTTAGTCCGGTGACGGTCCTTATTGCGTCACGGTTTTCCGTTTCCATCCCTAGTTTCGGATGTACTTGGGTCATTGGTACTGCATCTTGCCAACCAGCTATCCTCTCCTGCGCAAAAGCGGGTCATGATGCTTGTTAGTGCGGCCATTGTTCTTGTCTTTTCTTGGCCGAGGTGTCTGGCGAGCCATTCATCTCGGACATTATGCCTGAAAGCTGCTAAGGCTTCAGCGTCCGGACAGTCGACTATCTGATTCTTTTTAGTAAGAAATCTATTCCAGAATTGCCGAGCTGACTCTCCGGGCTGTTGAGTTATGTGACTAAGATCGTCTGCATCCGGAGGGTGGACATAGGTCCCTTGAAAATTTGCTCGGAAAGCGTCCTCGAGCTCTTCCCAACTTCCGATTGTGTTTTCAGGAAGGCTTTTAAGCCAATGCCGGGCTGGCCCTTTAAGCTTGAGGGGTAAGTATTTTATGGCATGGAGGTCATCTCCTCGAGCCATATGTATGTGGAGGATATAATCCTCGATCCAGACTCTAGGGTCTGTTGTTCCATCATATTCCTCTATGTTTACGGGTTTGAATCCCGCTGGAAATTCATAATCCAGGACCTCATTGGTGAAACATAGGGGGTGTGCGGCACCCCTGTATTTGGGTGTGCCGGATTCTGATAATGGCTTTATTGCATTGCTTACGAGAGCTTGCTTTCTTGACCCGTAAATGGACCTGGCTGGGCCGTGATGCGAATCCTTAAGTGGGTCGCATGCCGGCTTAAGTGTGGCGCTGCTTGCTGCTTTAAGCTGGCCCTGGGGTCATCTATCCGACCGTGTGGCTTTCTTACTTTTTGAATGCGAGGGCTCTAAGGCCTCCTCGTCGAATTCAGGCAGTAGTTTTCTCCTTGGATAGCTTTTAGTGCGGCGACTGCCGCCGTATTTGTCTGCAGTATTGATTACTTTACTGCATCTGATCCTGAGTGCATCTTCCGCAGTCTTTAGCTTCCGCTTCTGCTTTTCCAGGCTGCGTGCGGTTGCAACGAGCCGTTTGTGGAGGTTCTTCTGCTTCATGGGCTTGTCCGGCGTAGCGTCGTCCGGAATGCCATTTTCGCCGGGGGAGGAATGTTCGGTTTCTCTATCCGGGTTGTCTTGTTGGGACGGTTGCTCTGAGGCATGCTCGTCGTCTACCGGCTCATCCTGCTCTATGGCTGGGTCTTTATCGAGGCGGGGCTTAGGTCGGTGTTTACGCCGACGCTTTGATTGTTTTCGAGAGATCGATCCCCCTCCCCGTTTTCCTCGTTGCTGCTTCTTTTAGGGGTATCCTCCATGTACACATCATGAGATGAGGTGGCTGTCCAATGCCCTATAGGCATTGGTTCTTGGTTGCCTCCTGCATCGTCGTCCATACCGTCGATGTCTTCGGAGTCGAAGTCGAGCATGTCGGTTAAGTCATCGACAGTGGCTACGAAGTGGGTGGTGGGTGGGTTTTGAATTTCTTCATCGTCCGTATCCCAACCTTGCTGACCGTAGTCCGGCCAGGGCTCTCCTGATAAAGAGAGAGACTTTAGAGAATTCAGGATGTCGTCGAAGGGCGAGTGCTGAAAGATGTCCGTGGCGGTGAACACCATTATTAGCGCCCAATCGGATTCGATCGGCGGGGGCACGGGGGGCTCGGAGTTCGGAGAGGAATCCGGCTCCTCGGAGTCACGGGCCATGCGAAGTGCGGGGCTGGAGTTCGGCTCGATCGCCTCTGAGAACGCAGCCCCTGGGGCAGCGTCCAACCGCTGATCCTCGATTGGCGCAGTGGGCTCCGAATCAATGGTCGGAACCGATGCGTGTGCGGCCTCGAAGGCGCTGTTCGGCGGCAGAGCTATATCATGCCCATCGAGACAATGCGGCACGCTTGGCTGTGGCTCGAATCCGTCGAAGATCAAGTCCCCGCGGATGTCAGCCGTGTAGTTTAGGCTTCCAAACCTGACCTGATGGCTAGGGGCGTAAATTTCGATCTGCTCAAGGTGACCAAGTGAGTTGGCCCGCAGTGCAAAGCCGCCGAAGACGAAGATCTGTCCGGGGAGAAAAGTCTCACCCTGGACTGCATCGTGGTTGATGATCGAAGAAGCCATCGGGCCTGAAAGCGACGACACAGAGGAACTCTCAATGAAAGCACCAATGTCGGTGTCAAAACCGGCGGATCTCGGGTAGGGGGTCCCGAACTGTGCGTCTAGGTCGGATGGTAACATGAGACAAGGGACACAATGTTTTACCCAGGTTCGGGCCCTCCTGATGGAGGTAAAACCCTACATCCTGCTTGATTAATATTGATGATATGGGTAGTATAAGAGTAGATCTACCACGAGATCAAGGAGGCTAAACCCTAGAAGCTAGCCTATGGTATGATTGTTGTATGATGAAGTTGTCCTACGGACTAAAACCCTCCGGTTTATATAGACACCGGAGAGGGTTAGGGTTACACAAAGTCGGTTACAATGGTAGGAGATCTTGAATATCCGCATCGCCAAGCTTGCCTTCCACACCAAGGAAAGTCCCATCCGGACACGGGACGGAGTCTTCAATCTTGTATCTTCATAGTCCTGGAGTTCAGCTGAAGGTATAGTCCGGCTACCCGAACACCCCCTAATCCAGGACTCCCTCAACTGCCATGCTGTTTGGGCTATCTTCTTTATTCCGGCGCGTATTATTTTTGCTGCGTCGTGATTTCCCATTTCCATCTCTAACTTCGGATGTACTTGGGTCGCTGGTGCTGCATCTGGCTAGCCAACTGTCCTCACCCGCGCAAAAGCGGGTCATGAGGCTTGTTAGTGCTGCCATTGTTCTCGGCTTTTCTTGGCAGAGGTGTCTGGCAAGCCATTCGTCACGGACGCTATGCTTAAAAGATGCCAAGGCTTCAGCGTCCGGACAGTCAACTATTTGGTTCTTTTTAGTAAGAAACCTGTTCCAAAGCTTTCGCGCTGACTCTCCGGGCTGTTGACTAATATGACTCAAATCGTCCGCGTCCGGAGGTCGGACATAAGTCCCTTGAAAATTTGCCCGAAAAGCGTCTTCGAGCTCTTCCCAGCTTCCAATGGAGCTTTCGGGGAGGCTTTTAAGCCAGTGTCGAGCTGGCCCTTTGAGTTTGAGGGGTAAATACTTAATGGCGTGGAGATCATCTCCTCGAGCCATGTGGATATGGAGGATATAATCCTCAATCCAGACCCCAGGGTCTGTTGTTCCGTCGTATGCCTCTATGTTTACGGGTTTTAATCCCTCTGGAAATTCATGGTCCAGCACCTCATCGGTGAAACATAGGGGGTGTGCGGCACCCCTGTATCTGGGTGTACCGCGTTGTTCGGATGTTTGTTGTGTTGCATCGTATGCTGGAGTGCGCTTGCGTGGTCCATAGATGGATCTGGTTGCGCCGTCCTTTTGATGCGAGCCCTCACGTGGATCGCGTATTGGCTCATGTGCGGCGTTGTTTGCCGCTCTATGTTGGCCGTGAGGTCGTCTATCCGGCCAGATGGCCGTTTTAATTTTTGGTTGCAGGGGATCTAAGGCCTCCTCATCAAATTCAGGTAGCAACTTCCGCTTCGGGTAGCTCTTGGTGTGGCAATTACCGCCGTACTTCGCTGCTGTGTTGAGTACTTTACTCCATCTGATTCGGAGTGTGTCTTGTGCAGCCTTGAGGCTTTGCTTCTGCTTTTTTAGACTCCTTGCGGTGGCAACGAGCCTTTGATGGGCATTCTGTTGCTCCGATTGTCTGTCTGGTGTGATGTCGTCCGGACTATTATCTTTGACAGAGTCAGGTTGTTCGGTTTGATTCTCCGTGTTGCCGTGGTCCGGTGATGGTTCACCCTGCTCTAACGCTGGGTCTATGTGATTGTTGTTTCTCCCGAGGCGGGATTTGGGGCAGCGCTTACGCCGCCGCTTTGACTGCTTCTCAAGGGGACAACCCTTCGTTGCGTCCTTCCGTTCCTCGTCGTCGTTGTCTTTTCGTGTGTCCACCATGTATACGTCATGTGATGAAGTGGGCGTCGAGTGCCCTGTGGGCAGTGGTTCCTGTTCGTCTCCTGCATCGTCGTCCATACCATCGATGTCTCGGAGTCGAGGTCGAGCATGTCGGTTAAGTCATCGACAATGGCTACTAAGTGGGTGGTGGGTGGGCGGCGAATTTCTTCGTCATCCGCATCCCAATCCTGCCGGACATAGTTCGGCCAGGATCCTCCTGACAAGGGAGAGAGACCTTAATGAGTTCAGTATGTCGCCAAAGGGCGAGTGCTGAAAAATATCCGTGGAGGTAAACTCCACGATCGGCGCCCAATCGGATTCACTAGGAATGGGCGCAGGCGGTTCGGAGTCCGTGGCCGGAGAGAGATCTGGCAGTTTGACAACACGGCTCTTGTGCAGGGTAAGGTCGATGTTCGGCTCGATCGCAGATGAGGGTAAGGCCTCTGTGGCGGGGTCCATCCACCCGTCCATGGACGGCGCGACTGGCTCCGAATTGAGGGTCGGAGCAGCAGCCGGTGCGATCTCCTGAACACTGTCTGATGGTAGAGCTAAATCGTACTCATCGTGACTGCGTGACGCAGAAGGCAGAGGCTCGAATCCGTCGAAGATCAAGTCTTCGCGGATGTCGGCCGTGTAGTTTAAACTTCCAAACCTGACCTAATGGCCAGGGGCGTAGCGTTCAATCTGCTCCAGATGGCCAAGCGAATTGGCCCGTAGTGCAAAGCCGCCGAATACAAAAATCTGTCCGGGGAGAAAAGTCTCACCCTGTACTGCATCGCAAACGATGATCGAAGGAGCCATCAAGCCTAATGGCGACGACACAGAGGAACTCTCAATGAAAGCACCAATGTCGGTGTCAAAACCGGCGGATCTCGGGTAGGGGGTCCCGAACTGTGCGTCTAAGGCGGATGGTAACAGGAGGCAGGGAACACGATGTTTTACCCAGGTTCGGGCCCTCTTGATGGAGGTAAAACCCTACGTCCTGCTTGATTATTATTGATGATATGGGTAGTACAAGAATAGATCTACCATGAGATCAGAGAGGCTAAACCCTAGAAGCTAGCCTATGGTATGATTGCATGTTGTCCAACGGACTAAAACCCTCCAGTTTATATAGACACTGGAAAGGGCTAGGGTTACACAAGGTCGGTTACAAAGGAGGAGATATACATATCCGTATCGCCTAGCTTGCCTTCCACGCCAAGTAGAGTCCCATCCGGACACGAGACAAAGTCTTCAATCTTGTATCTTCATAGTCTAACAGTCCAGCCAAAGGATATAGTTCGGCTGTCCGGAGACCCCCTAATCCAGGACTCCCTCAGTGCTCGTCCGGAAGAACCGGGACACAATCATAGTAGATCTCCCTGTGCCGCCTTAGCCAATATAGTGGAACGTAAGGCAGCAAAACATGGGAGCCGGGCAAACCGAACATTTGACCCAAGACATGACTCGGAGCTGATGCATATATTGCTATAAGTTCGGGGTGCCGAACTACCATGAAGGTGTTCAGACTTTATTGCCGTATTATGGGTAAAATGAAGCCCCTGGCATATTAAAGCATATTGCGGTGTACGGATGCCATTTGACAAAAGAATTTCAATAAGAGATAATGGCAGATAGGCCTCATATAAATCCACATGTTTTATTTGAATAATACATCGACGTGTATGAGTACATGTAAAGTAATAAAAAGAGAAAGTGACTGCGGAACATACTGAGACCAGGCGGGAAGAAGCTGTGTGCGGATCCGGAGTGTAGTCGGATGGTCATCGAGGGGAATATCTAAGGGTTCCCTTGCGCGTTTGAGCTTTTTCCGTATCGCCAGTCCTTGTCTGGGCAAGAATGAACCTATAAAGAAAATGAAAGAACTGTTTGTGTGCCACAGAGCGGATGAGCCGCAGTATGTGGCCTGTCCTGGCTTTCGCCGGAGTGTTTAATTGAGCTTTGGACGAGCCGGGCTATCCTGCCACGAAGTAGTTTGGAGTCCTTTGGCGGTGTCCGGGAGCTTGGTCGTCCGCTCGAGGTCCGATTGAAAGGTGCCACTCGTTGCTTCTGCTGTTAAAGCAACGGTATACTCTTTGGTACAGAGGGGGAGTTCGGCCTTGCCATTAACCGTGATGACGCCACGCGGACCGGGCATCTTGAGCTTACGGTAGGCATAATGTGGCACCGCGTTGAATCGAGCGAACGCGGTTCGTCCGAGCAGTGCCTGATAATCACTGCGAAATGGGACGATGTCCAAGATTAACTCTTCGGCACGGTAATTGCCCGGTGATCCGAAGACTACCTCAAGGGCGATGGAGCCTGTACAGCTGGCCTCCACACCTGGTATAATACCTTTAAAGGTGGCTTTAGTGGGCTTGATCATCGAATGATCGATGCCCATCTTGCGCATTGTGTCCTGGTAAAGCAGGTTTAGACTGCTGCCTCCGTCCATAAGGACTCGTGTGAGGTGGAACCCGTCAATTATTGGGTCGAGGACTAGTGCGGCTAAGTTGCCCTGATTGGTATTAACCGGACGATCCGTGCAGTTGTAGGTGATTGGCCCCAGTTTATATTGTGGGGCGACTGGTTCCGTTAGGTCGACATCCCTAAGGGTGCACATCCGGTCCGGGTTGGGAGTGTGGGTGGCATTTACCACATTCACCATTTGGATTTGCGGGGGAAATTTCTTTTGCCCTCTTGTATTCGGTGATCTGGGCTCCTCGTCGCCATCATCGCTTTGAGACCCCTTCTCGTTTTCGGCACCTGATCTGCCGGCTTGTTTGAAGACCCATCATTCTCTGTTGGTATGATTGGCTGGTGTTCCTGGGGTGCCATGAATTTGGCATGGACGGTCGAGTATGCGGTCCAGACTAGACATGCCCGAATTGTCATTTTTGAATGGCCTTTTCCGCTGACCGGACTTAGAGCCACTAAATCCGGCATTGACTACCGTATCTTCGGTGTTACCACCATTTTTGTGACGCTTGTGTTTGTTGTGTCGGGGTTTACCGTTGCTATCTCTGGCCTCTGATCTGCCAGGATTGCTTGCTGTCTTGTTGCTACGGGCCAACCAACTATCCTCGCCCGCGCAAAAGCGGGTCATGAGTGTCGTGAGGGCTGCCATAGATTTTGGCTTCTCTTGGCTGAGATGTCGGGCAAGCCACTCGTCATAGATGTTGTGTTTAAAGGCCGCTAGGGCTTCGGCATCCGGATAGTCGACAATTTGGTTCTTTTTAGTTAGGAACCGAGTCTAAAATTTCCTGACTGACTCTCTGGGTTGTTGGGTTATGTGACTTAAATCATTAGCATCCGGTGGTCGTACATAAGTGCCCTGGAAGTTGTCCAGGAGTGCATCTACCAGGTTCTCCCAACTTCCGATGGAGCTTGCTGGCAAGCTATTCAGCCAATGCCGAGCCGACCCTTTGAGTTTTAGTGGGAGATACTTGATGGCGTGTAGATCATCCCCGCGGGCGATGTGAATGTGGAGGACGAAATCCTCTATCCATACCGCGGGGTCTGTAGTACCATCATATGATTCAATGTTCACGGGTTTAAACCCTTCTGGGAATTTGTGATCCATTACTTCGTCGGTGAACCATAGGGAGTGTGCGGCGCCTTTGTGCCGGACTATATCACGACGCAGTTCATACGAGTCTTGTCTGCTGTATTCGGCCCGGCCGGATTGCCTTTTAGTATATCCAGCGTGACGGTCGTCGTCACGCGTTGGGGCGTGCCCCCATGATTCGTAGATCAATCTTGTATGTCCTGCTTTGTTTTCAAATACGTCTCGCAGGTCCTGCGTGTAGCCCCGGGCCTTGGTGTTTTTGTTTGACTGGCGACGGGGTGCGGGCTGGACTTCGGGCTGATGCGCCGCTTTGTCTCAGCCATGAGGTGGCCGGTCCGCCGCATCATAAGCTGGTAGTGTAGGCTTTAATGCTTCCTCCTCGAGTTGGGGTAGCAACCTGCGCTTTGGGTAACTTTTGGTTGGGCGCTCGAGTTCGTATTCCTCAGCTGCCAGGACCTCGATCCATCTATCCGCTAGTAGATCTTGATCAGCTTGAAGCTTCTGCTGCTTTTTATTCAAGATTTTTGATGTGGCTATAAGCCGGCGCTTGAAGCGCTCCTGCTCGACAGGATCCTCGGGCACGATGAATTCTTCATCACCGAGGCTCACCTCGTCTTCGGAGAGGGGCATGTAATTGTCATCCCCTGATTCTCCATCTGTCGCCTGTTCCTTAGGGCTGGCTTGCTCATCCTCCCACTCCAAGCTTGGCTGGAGGGGATTGTCTTCGTCTTTGACACTATCCGTAGCGTTATTGTCTCTAGTGCCGGTATCGCTGCTTTTTCTATGGAGGGGCTTAGAGCGGCGTCGATGATGCCGGTGCTTAGATTGCTTCTCGAGGGGATTATCCTTTGTTGCCTTATTGCCATTGCTTTCTTTGGGGGTGTCCACCATGTATATATCATATGATGAGGTGGTTGTCCAGCGCCCTGTGGGCGGTGGTTCCTGTTCTTCTCTTGCATCGTCGTCCATACCGTCGATGTCTTCGGAGCCGAAATCAAGCATGTCGGTTAAGTCATTGATAGTGGCTATTAAGTGGGTGGTGGGTGGGGAATGACTTTCTTCGTCGTCCGCTTCCCACTCAAGCTAGACATAGTTCGACCAAGGGTCTCCTGACAAGGAGAGAGACCTTAATGAATTTAGCACGTCGCCCAAGGGCGAGTGCTGAAAGATATCCGCAGAGGTAAACTCCATGATCGGTTCCCAATCATATTCGATAGGCACGGACGCAAATGGTTCGGAGCCTGTGGCCGGGGACGAATCCAAGGGTCCGGTAACACAAGTCTCATAGGAGGTGAAGTCAGTATTCGGCTCTATCACCGCTGAGTGTGCGGCCTCCATGGCGGGGTCCATCCACCCGTCCTCGGACAACATGATCTGCTCTGGATTGAGGGCCGAAGTAGCCACAGGTGTGATCTCCCGAACACCGCCCGACGGTAGAGCTAAGTCATGCTCGTCGTGACTGTGCGGCGCACCTGACATGGGCTCGAATACGTCGAAGATCAAGTCTCTGCAGATGTCGGCAGTATAGTTCAAGCTTCCAAACCTGACCTGATGGCCAGGGACGTAGCTCTCGATCTGCTCCAGATGGCCAAGCGAGTTGGCCTGCAGTACGAAGCCGCAGAATACAAAGATTTGTCCGGGGAGAAAAACCTCACCCTGTATCGCATCGTTGCCGATGATCAAAGGAGCCATCAAGCCTTTACGAGACGGCATAGTGGAACTCTCAATGAATGCACCAATGTCGGTGTCAAAACCGGCGGATCTCGGGTAGGGGGTCCCAAACTGTGCGTCTAAGGCTGATAGTAACAGGAGGCGGGGGACACAATGTTTAGCCAGGTTCGGGCCCTCTCGATGGAGGTAATACCCTACTTCCAGCTTGATTGATCTTGATGATATGAGTATTACAAGAGTTGATCTACCACGAGATCGTAGAGGCTAAACCCTAGAAGCTAGCCTATGATTATGATTGTTGTTCTCGTCCTACGGACTAAACCCTCCGGTTTATATAGACACCGGAGGGGGCTAGGGTTACATAGAGTCGGTTACAGAGAAAGAGATCTGCATATCCGAATCGCCAAGCTTGCCTTCCACGCAAAGGAGAGTCCCACCCAGACACGGGACGAAGCCTTCAATCTTGTATCTTCATAGTCCAACAGTCCAGCCAAAGTATATAGTCCGGCTGTCCGAGGACCCCTTAATCTAGGACTCCCTCATCGGGGACCAGTGGAGATATAGTACGTACAAAAAATTGTGGACGTAGGTTCGACCGAAAGGCAATGATGCATGGGCCCTGAATTTTGATATAGCCGGGGCCGTGTGAAATTTTCTACTCTACTCAAAACTAGTAAGGTACACATGCATTGAATGCATGAGATTTCGAAACCAAATTATGAATAAATACACACTATAGCATGTAAAGCTTTGAGTCATATATGCATGATGTAGATGTTCGTTTAGTTCTTATAGTTCATCTCATTCAAAATCAATTAGTTTTATAAAAATGTTAAGATTCATGGGGTTGTGCATTGTAAAGCATAAAGTAAAAAACAAATAATGGCCATTATTTTAGAAAAAAAATCAATTATGATACGGAAGATTCTAGAACAAAGTAGAAGTGCTTGTGTTTTGAGGTTTGTGCATTATGCTTAAGTTCAACCATGGAGTCTTCTAAATTGTACATGTGGCAGATCTAGTGGAATGTTGATGATATCGAACGGCCAGTAGTGCTCAGATTTGCCATCTCTGCACTGTCGGATTAGCTTCATCCAGCGGCCATCTTTCAAGTTATTCGCACACTATATATTTCTTGTGCCATTGTTGCATGTCTTGGAAAAAAGCTACTAGTGGGTTGTACTAGCTATTTAGGAATAGAAGATGTATACATGGACGTTGTAGGGAAAGAGATGACATGGGGTTTCTCAATTCCTATGAGTAGGGATTGGAAAAGAGATGTCATTTCGTTGACATCATAGGAACTTTTCTATTGAATCTAGAGATGCCATGTATCTCAATTCCTAAGAGGAGGGATTAGAAAAGAGATGTAATTTGGTTCATATCATAGGAACTTTTCTATTGAATATACGCTAATGTTTATTTTCCTTTGAACTTATGGGAGTATAGGAATTCATTCATATGAAGCAAGTGGCTCTAAAGCTATAGAAATGATATCATGTTTATTTCCTTTGAAATGTGGAGTATATGAATCTATTCCTATGAACCAATTGGCTCTAAAGTAAAAAATCCTATAAAAATTATATCATATAGAGTTCCTATGATATTCCTCCACACCAAAGGATGGTTGAAATTGCTACAGGTGATACGATGGTCTTTCTTTGTAGACTCCTCCCCCATCTTTATAGTTACCTCTCGAAGATGAATGAAATGATATATACAGGGTATTCTACATATGCAATTTGGTACACAAAAACTCGGTAAAAGTTTGCGAGGTTCGAATTTTCAATAAAACTATATGCACTGCATTTTGGAATGGAGGGAGCATACGGTAGTTGCTAACACTCATGTGGAAGATTTGTGTGTAGGAGGAGTGGCTGTTCTGTTAAATGACATGGCAAAATTGTCACTATCAGATGCCGATCTAACGGTTCTTATGGCGATCGTCAGGAAAAGGCTTGTGGCGAACGTTTGTCGGATAATGATTTACGGACACATGCATTGCATTGATACGTGCTCCCTCTCTCTCACGCACACGCACCCTCCCGAGTCCTCTCGCACCCACCATCTATCTGCAGGTAGACGCCACACACATGTGTGCTCTTCACACCATACCCTTAGAACTTCTAAAAAACAAAAGACGTCGCGCACATTTTATTTTAGCTCACACGTCACACACTTATACTATTACTCTTGTGGCGAATGTTCTTTGGGCATAGTATATTGTACTCTCACGAAGAGAAGCGGTGCACGCATGCACTAGTTCTCTCACACCCACTCGCAGGTACACGTAGGAGTGCATTTTTTTGAAGCTGGTACAACAAAATCACTCCACTATATATATAAGCAGGAGCCTTAGCGCTTGCTTTACTAGGGTTCCTCTCATTCACTCTCTCATGCTCTCCAGATCTAAGCAAGACATAGGTGGCCACACTCTCTCTTAGCTCATGACTGGTCACAAATCCGGCCGGACAACCTCGACCGGGGCAGGGGTGTAGGTGCATCGTTCACGCTGTCGTCGGCGGCGAGGGAGGAGACCAACGGCTGCCCACGCGTCCCGATTGGCGGCCGTGCCGTTCTCTCCGAGAGAGCGCCAGCTCCGGAGGGCCTCCGACCCCTTCTTCCTCCCTACGGTATTGTGGCCAAGATGCAGCCTCCCGATGCCGTCTTTGCCACATGCCGACGACCCTCGGGTATATATTCCTTCGAAACCTGCCTTGCTCTACTGCCCTATCTCCCCACTTGGCTTCGTGTGGATCTTTTTCTACTTTCGTCCGCTGTTCCAAAGCCACCTAGACTTTTACTATTATTAGAGGTAAAGCTAGTTCATACAGTTGATTCTAAGAGTTGGTTCAAACAGGGAAGAAAGTGGGAAAGCTGTAGCATGAATCTAGGACTTGGTTCTAAGAGGAAACGGGGGAAAGTAGTAGATACTGGCTACCCAACTGGTCTCTTGGTTGAAAAGACGAAGAAAGCATGGTGGATGGCGAAGGGTGGGGGGGAAGTGGACCTATCTCTTGGTTGAAAAAGGAAAGAAAGTGATGGGTGTTGGGGGACAATGCAAATGAGAATGAGAAGGTCCAGATTTCCTGTGCTCACATAGTAAAATGTCGCCGAGGAGATAAAAAATGGGACAAATGCAGACATGCTGCCTAAGTGTTTGCCGCTCTCGACAACCACATCTGCCTCACCACTTTATGCCCCTGCTATCCCTACGCCCATATCGCTACCGTTAATGTAAAATCACATGAAGCATTAAGCAATGCCACCTAATGTCACTAACAAGTAATGGTCTAGTGCTGTCAATAAATTTAAGCAATGCCACCGCCATTTTATGAAGTGCGTCCATCTTGCTTTATTTCCCATGAATTGTGTTTTTGCAGTTACACTTAAATCTCACACCGCTAACATTGCTTCATCCCAATGGAACTGCACAAATTTGATTGCACATTTACTGACCATGTGCTACGCTACTCTCATGGCAGTAATACTAATGCTATTGTTCTGCATGTTAATCTAGTGGTAGTGTTGATGTGATGTGATGCTACTTACTTAAGGACACTTTCATACTATCAATCTAGTGCCAATTATAACATAATAGATGTTGCTGTTAATCATACGCCACTGCAAATATCTATCAGTGTTTAAATAACCGTATTTCTTATTTGCGCAAACAAGGATGTCTGTCTCCATATCGTTTCGGGATGTCTATCTCCGTATCGTTTCTATCTGCGCAATTAAAAGCACACACACCTCAGTTTTAGTAGAACTGCGCAAAATGAGATGGCTATCCCTCGTTGCTGTCGTCTAACCACCCGTCTTCTAGGTATTCCTACATTGGTAGTTACTAGGTAGAATGACCAACGCAATATAAAAGAAGTTGATTCGTACATTTTACTTCCTGATTGCAGTGTAGGGACGAGCGAAAACAACTGCATCCTAGTCCGAAATGCACTTTCTACCAGTTCATCAATGGACCGAGGACTAGGTGGCACGACTGCACGACGGTTTTTTGGACAGGTGTGCGGACAAGAGACATTGTGGTCTGCTTATTTCTGCAAATAGCGGTGCTTAAATTTAGTGGAATGCACAAGAATTTCAGCTAGTCAGTACACTACATGGTTCAGTTCAGCATTCCAGCTGAGAACACAATTATAATTGGTTATTCTGGAATGAGAGAACCTAACCCTAGATGGTCGCAATAAGAAAAAACCAGAGTGAACTCCAGGAATTTTAAACCTGCTGGGAGGCCCTTTGCTCAGAGAAGCCTTGCTTGTTTTTTCCTGATTTGTAAACCTTCTCACAACTTTGTCTTTTGCTGTGAACTAGTATATGTTTGTTATGTTCTATGAATCATTGAGATGTATAAAATTGCTTAACTCATGCTTTTCATGTTTTTTATGAAGACGAGTTTAATGTGAGTGTTCCACATGAACGCTGGACTAGCGTGTGAATGTTTGGAATTTACATTGTGGCCTCAATTAACTGCATGAACCACTGTAACAAGATACATAGTTGCTTATATCTCAGACAGCAGATTGTTGATTGTTAGCTGGTCGATAGCCTAGTGTTGAAGCGAGCTAAGTCAATGTGCTGTGTTTTGCACAACTGCTTACAAGTGGGGTAGCACCAACAGTGTTTACAAGTACTTATGTATACATCGGCGCACAGTTCTCAAACGAGTACTCCATTTCATCAAAACACACACTGCTCGTATGATAAAACTAGTGAGGACGCATCTGTTTCGGCAACAATTACGATGATTCACGGTCACACAAAAGTAGAAGCAGTTCCCATTGATGGATTCAAACAGAGTACTAGCCCTAGATGGATCGATAACGGGCAAGGTTCGGATAATTAGACAGAATCCAAACTACTATTAAACACTAGCTGGGGCAAGTATTTTATGCCTCGATCTAATTTGGGCTGGACACAAGACATACCTTGCCATGAACATCATTGAGGACGTCCGCCAACAGCTCAATCCTATGAACCTTCATGAAGACAACCTTGTGGCCTTGCCAATCATAAACTTGTTTGTGGAGGCATGCCACGTCATCTTCCTGCATAAGCTTGACAAGAACAGTATGCCTCACAAATGAAGGAGTAGCTTTGAACTTCTTGTGCTTCAGTACACCCTGGACAACATACCTGACAACAATGAGGTTGGAATACAACTCTTCATTGGTATAAGCGCAAATGGCTTCCAGGATCCAACAGCCTAAAAACTCTGTTTTCCCAGTGCGTATATTCATGTCATCTGCCTCATAGCGAGTGACATGTACAACCATATAATCCTTGTCTGCATCAGGGCTCTAATTGAAACAGAAACAGATTCTAAATTACTTTCCAGTATAAGAAACACAAGTTATTTAAACCACTATGTATAGCATGACATCGAAGCAAATAAAATTTTGCATTATTCATCACCACATACTTAGATGAAAAACCACAATCGAGATCGGCAAAGAAGAAAATCACCTTGGGTAGCTCAGCGGGGGGGGGGGGGGGGACATCCTCGAAGGGGGAAAACTGCTTCTGCAGTGCCACGAGGGCTGTAACCTCAAATGGGGCGTTGACCATCTCAGTAGTGACCATGAATGTATCTAGGGTCGGCTCGGTGGCTGCCTCCATCTTCTTGGAGCTCTCTATCTCGTGGGGATCAGCCTCCCGTGTATGCTCCAATATTGGCAGATCTTTGCCTGGTTCTCCTTGGTCCATCATGAAACCGACGAATACTAGGAGACCACTGAAAGGAAAACACAATCGCAATGACAATGAAACAAAAAAGAGAGTGAGGATCGGTTACTGCTTTGCAAAATTTCTTTTTTTTCTCTGAACGAAAATATACCAACATCACGGATCCACTTACCTTCCCTTCGTTGGGAGAGAAGAACAATGGCAGATGCGAGTGTTGCCTTTCTTGAAGACGGTGAGGGAGAAGGGGATTCAACGAAGAGCGAAATGATGGTTGCTTCATCCGTCAAACTTAGACTGCGGGGAGGTGAAGTTTTGTGATACGACGGCTCGTTATTGCCGCGCTACGACCGAGGTGACTCTCCGCCTGCATACTGCTTTCAAATTTGGTGGATGACATTTGGGCCTGCGTGCTGCATGGCCCGCATGTCGGTGAACAAAAGTATAACAACACTCAGTAGAGGGAGACGTTTCGATGATCTAGGAGGAGCCAGAAGCGGTATTGTATCCACTGACTAGTAGTAATTGTTTTTCTGGGTAGCTGTAGAGTGTCTCCACTGTACTAGTAGTAATTGTTTCTCTGGGCCCAAGACAAAACAGCCCATCCACCCTAGTAAATAGTAAAACCAATTCAAAAGTCCATATATTTACTGAATGAGAGGCGCTACCCACACCCAGCACACCGCCCCCCAAAAAACATGGGTGTTCTTCTTCCTCCTCACTCCCATCCACCTCACGCCAGCTCGCTCCACTCGTACCCCCAAATTCCTCACCTCACTCCTACAGAAAACCCCAGCTCCCCTTCTTCCTCACTACTAAAGATAAACCCCAGATCCCCTTCTTCTTCACTCGCACTACAACTAGGCTCGTCATTCGTTACTCTGCTCAAATCCGTGAGCGCGACGCGATGCCCTCGAGGAAAATTGAGTCGGCTGACCCCAGCGCCAAGAAGATGAGGCTCTCGCCAGCGGTGACACCTATTGTAGATCCCGCACCCGACAGCGCGGGAAGAAGCGGCGACCCCGCCCCCACCAGATCCCAGGAACCCGTAGAATCTCGGGTGGACCGCATCAGCGATCTCCCGAACGCCGTCCTTGGGGAGATCATCTCGCTTCTCCCCACCAAGGATTGCTGTCGCACCCAAGTCCTCTCAATTCGGTGGCGCCCTCTATGGCACGCCGTGCCCCTTAATCTCGACTGTCGTCACCTATCTCTCTTGAATGATTTTGAAATCCCCATAGCCATCATCTCCTCCCACAAGGGGTCCGTTCAAAGCCTCTGCATCCTGTCATGCTACCTGAGCAAGCATACCATGCCCTGCATGGTGGACGCCTGGCTGAAATCCCCTGAATTCACAGAACTACAGCTGCTTGAGTTCTACTATTCTCCTGGAAATCACCTACCAGATACCGAACACCATCTACCTGTGCCCTCAGCACCGATGTCCATCTCGCGGTTTTCCTCCCCTCTCCACACCACCACCTTTGCGCTGTGTGACCTACCAGACAATCTGGTACTAAACCTTCGACTCCCATTTCTCAAGAAACTTTCACTTGTGTGGCTTTGTATATCGGAGGCCTCATTGCACAGCATCATCCACTCCAGTTGCCCTGCTCTGGAGTGCTTGGTGCTTGTTTTCACAATTAGAATCGATTGTCTCCAAATAAAGCTGCCTAACCTTGTAAGAATTGGAATTTGTTTTGACAGAAGGCAGCTCATCATCCAAGATGCCCCTTCACTTCAAAGGTTGATCCTTGATTCTAGTTATTCATCATTGCAAATAACCGTCCTCTCTACGCCTAAACTGGAGACCTTGGGTGTAATACATGATCTCTGTGCTCATTTCAATATGGTGTTTGGCTCCATAGTTCTTCAGGTACTTTACATTATCATCTACACTTGTAACCATAAGCCGCATTTTAAATTTCTGCGCATAAGTTATATGTCATCTTGGAGTACACATTTTGTACTAATATTATGTTCTATGCTCAGTGAAGAGTTTCTCCATGGATGGCCTATCAATGGTGCTGGATTCTGTCAAGACCTTATATATCCAAATGAATAGTTTTGATCTGAACAAGATTATTGGCTTGCTGCAATGCTTTCCATGTCTGGAGAAGTTGTATATAAAGGTGATAATTTCACGCACATTGGAAGCCCGCATATAGTGTACTAGAATAATCGTTCAGCTGTTGCTCTTTCGACACTCTTTTTTTAGACCTTAACTCTTTTCAATCTTCATGTCTATTTAGGCAACATGACGGGGTAAGAAAGTTATAACCAATCAGTGGATTCGTAAGCATCGGGATTTTCTCACTTCTCATGAGATTCGATTGAAGACAATAATGCTAGAACGATATGTAGCCAACCGTGCAAACACTAGATTTGTCACATTCTTCCTGCTGAATGCAAGGTTACTATTGTCCATCAGGCTTAAGTTTATCAGCAGCATGGTTTTGACAGATGGGCATGTGGAAGAGCAAAAAAATGTGTTTCAGGTGGGCAAAAGAGCTTCTGAACATGCTGGGCTTCTATTTACAACATATTGTGGTCATAATCTAGTAAATTTTACGATCCAGGATGTTCATTCTATGGACCTGACCGATCCATTTGACTGTGACTGCGGAAAACAGTGTTGGAGTTAGATGTTGTTGCCCTTTTCAACCTGGGTTTTTTTGTAAATCTGATGAACAATTAACCCTCGTGCTTTTGTACAGTTTGTAAGCTGGAGTTAGATGTTCTTGCCCTTTCCAACTCGGCTGTGCCTGTCATATTTTCTTTGGAGCAAGGCAAATGGCTTGCCAGTCGTTTAATTTAGAGTGAAATATTGTAACAACTAACAAATCCCAACCAAGGGAAATAACATCACTCTCACCGGCTGCTTGAGCTCACTATGCATTACAGAAGCCAAGTGATTAGCCCCCACCAGCACCCACAAACTTATTTTGAACTAGCACATCAAATGGGCTGTAAATTTTCATAGGAAAGGCCGCATGACCGTGACAAATTTGGATTCTGACATTTGGGACCCGTGAGGAAATAGCCTGTCCAAGGTGGTGTCGACTTACTAGCCAGTCAACAAACGATTCTGCCTACCAGCCGTTGGATTGACATCGAACATCTGTTGTGTATCTTCTATCTCTTGTCTTCTTCCTCCAGGCTTGCTGTGCCTCCGCCGCCCTACCGTACATACCCTCCAACGTTGGCCAGTCCCTCCCTCTATTCCCCAACGTCTTGTTATTCTCTAGCGACGTCAGCCCCAACACGCACCCGCACCCGAACCAGCCAACCCTCGTACTCCCCTCCGCCTGTGACTGGACCGGCGCATCTTCCACGGCTCCTGTTCGTTCCGTCCGAGGCCTCGCCATCATCCTCCGCCTTGCGGCCTTGGTTTGCTCACCATGTGCAGTGCGCCGCCCTCGTGCGTTGTAAATAGAATCCCGGGACCCAGCAGGTCACGCAGTTTCTTTAGGAACAAGCAGGTGTTATTTATACTAGTTTTAGCGACGGATCAGGGTAACAACGGGGTTGTGCGGGGGTTGTGGCCCGTCTAGCCAGGGTTTTATTTATGTTTACCACATCTTGAGCCCAGTTGTGCTTTTTCTTGATGAAAATGGCTAGCCCAGTTCTATATTTTTAAAAGAAATACCCAAACGAGGCCTACTTGCTTTATCAGCCCTGCTGGGGTACAAATCTTTCAAGACGAGGAGACTTTCATTCGATTTGCCCAGAAATGGGCTGTACATTTTTAAAACACATCAAACCGGGAATTAGTTTCAATTTTTTTTCATTACAAGATTTTAAATTCCATTATTTTTATGCATGGACAATTATTTGGATTTTATATTTATATAAATTATTTTTCAAAATAGTTTGAATGTGAATCGATATTTCAGGAATAAAAATAGTTGACCGCACCGAAATATGCAAAAATTCGTATACTTTTTAACCGTGGCCACAATATGGGGTGTAATGCTAACAAAAAGAAGATGGGCTCCAAACAAATTCTTAAGAATTAGCAAATGGGTTGTACATTATTAGAAATAATGCACACGAGAGCAGTGACTGTTGGATGTCCAACGGCTGTCGTGCTTCTTCAATCTCTGCTTTTCCTGCTCCAGATGCTCAAACAAGCGCCGACGGGACTGCCTGCTCCCTCCTCCCACGGCCGGCTATGCTGCCGCGCAGGCCTCACCGCCCCACCGTACTCCCATCGCTGGCCTAGCCATCCCTCTACTCACCCACACCTGTTGTTATTCTCCGGGGACAGCAAACGAACCAGTAAACCCTCGTACTCCTCTGCGTGGGAAACAACTGCCGAGTCTTCCCTGGCTCTGTGTCGTTCCCTTCCTAGGCCTCATCGTCGTCCACCGCCCTGGTGCCCTCGGCGCGGTCTGGTCAACGTGGTCAATGAACGACATCCATCGAAAGTGGACTGTACGTGGAGAGGCTGACAGCTAGGTCCATGGCCGCACGCAAGGAAATGCCTCCTTATTACGTGCAAAATGATGATTCCTCCACCTGACAGCTAGGAACCACGGGAAGGGCTTCTGTATTTCGCGAAAAAATGTTCCCCCACTAACAGGTCGGACCCACCAGCTACATCTTCGCACGCAAGGAAGTGCGTCCTTATGACGCAAAAAAAAATGAATACCCCTGCTAGCTGGGACCCACCATAGTGGGTGGCTGACTTTTGGGCCTACTAAGTTGACGGGGACAGAGGGCTTTGTCAACTTAGTCAATATGGACGATTCTAGCTCCAGTGACCGTCTGATGTCCATCCAACGGCCATAGTGCTTCTTCAACCACTGGTCTTCTTGCTCCCGCCGCCCAAAGCAGCACCGGTCGTGTCGCCTGCTCCTGCCTCCCGTGGCCGCCTGTGCTGCCGTGGAGGCCTCACCGCCCCCATACTACTCCCACCGCTGGCCAGGCCATCCCTCCACTCACCCACACCCCATGTTATTCTACGATGACGGCAGCCTCACACCGCAGCCGAACCAGTGAAACCTCGTACTCCTCTCCGCGTGTGCATCCACTGCCTAGTCTTCCCCGGCTCCGCGTCGTCCCTTCCTAGGCCTCGCCGTCGTCCACCGCCTTGGTGCTCTCGGTGCGGCGTGGTCAATGTGGTCAACGACCAACTTCCATCGGAAGAGTACTGTACGTGGAGAGGCTGATAGCTGGGTCCACGGCCACAGCCCAATTTTTTGTGATTTGCTAAGTAAGTCGCTTTGTCAGGCCTGTTGGGTTGCAAATCTTTCAAGACAAGGAGAGCTTCATTCGGCTGGCCGAAAAAATGGCCTATCAGTAATGAGAAATGAGTTGTACATTTTTAAAACACATCAAACCGACAATTAGTTTCAAATTTCTTTTTTTCATTTCCAGATTTTAAATTGCATTGATATTTATGCATGGACAATTTGTTGGGGTTTATATTGATATACATTTATTTTTAAAATCAGTTTGAATGTGACTCGAAATTTCGGGATTAAAAACAATTCAAACTACACCAAAATATGCAAAATTTCGTATAATTTTTTAACCGTGGCCACAATATGGGTTGTAATGCTAACAAAAAGAATATGGGCTCCAAAAAACCTTAAGAATTACCAAATGGGCTGTAAATTATTAGAAATAATGGTAGATGGGCTGTATGCTGTTTTCCATAGATTTGAGGCTTTCCTAAAAAAAGGTTGACGCACAAGCAGTGACCGTTGGATTTCCATCCAACGGCCGTCGTGCTTCTTCAATCTCTGCTCTTCCTGACCCAGCCGCTCAAACAAGCGCCGGTGGGACTGCTTGCTTCCTCCTCCCTGCGGCCTGCTGTGCTGCCGCGCAGGCCTCACCACCCCACCGTACTCCCATCGCTAGCCTAGCCATCCCTCTACTCACCCACACCTGCTGTTATTCTCTGGCGACGGCAGACGAACCAGTAAACCCTCGTACAATCGTACTCCCCTCCGCGTGGGAAACAACCGCCAAGTCTTCCCTACCTCCGCGTCGTTCCCTTCCTAGGCCTCGCTGTCGTCCACTGCCCTGGTGCTCTCGGCGCGGCCTGGTCAACATGGTCAATGACCGACATGCATCTGAAGTGGACTGTATGTGGAGAGGCTGACAGCTGGGTCCACGGCCACACGCAAGGAAATGCCTCCTTATTACGCGCAAAATAATGATTCCTACACCTGACATCTGGGACCCATCGGAAGGGCCTCTGTATTTCGCATAAAAAATGTTACCACTGCTGACAGCTCAGACCCACCAGCTATATCTTCGCACGCAAGGAAGTGCCTCCTTATTACGCACAAAAAAATGAATACTCCCCCTGCTAGCTGGGACCCAGTATAGTGGCAGGCTGACTTGTGGGCCTAGTAAGTTGACGGGGACGGAGGGCTTTCTCAACTTAGTCAATATGCACGATTCTAGCTCCAGTGACTGTACGATATCCATCCAACGGCCGTAGTGCTTCTTCAACCTCTGGTCTTCTTGCTCCAGCCTCCCAAACCAGCGCCGGTCGTGCCTCGTGCTCCTGCCTCCCATGGCTGGCTGCGATGCGGTGGAGGCCTCACCGCCCCCTACTACTCCACCGCTGGCCAGGCCATCCCTCTACTCACCCACACCCCCTGTTATTCTGCGGCGACGTCAGCCTCACACCGCAGTGAACCAACCCTCATACTCCTCTACGCGTGGGCATCCACTGCTGCGTCTTCCCTGGCTCCGCGTCGTTCCCTTCCTAGGCCTCGTTGTCGTCCATCGCCTTGGTGCTCTCGGCGCGGCGTGGTCAATGTGGTCAACGATCGACTTCCATCGGAAGAGTACTGTACATGGAGGGGCTGACAGCTGGGTCCACGGCAGCCGCAAGGAAGTGCCTCCTTATTACGCGCAAAATAATTATTCCTGTACCTGACAGTGGGGACCCTCCGAACGGGCCACCGTATTTCGCGAAAAAAACGTTTCCCCCCTAACTGCTGGGACCCACTAGCTACATCTTCACACGCAAGGAAGTGCGTCCTGGCAAAAAAATGATTCGCCCCCTGATTGTGGGACCCACCAGCTATATCTTCGCACGCAAGGAAGTGCCTGACAGTCGGGACCCACCTAGTCGAAGCGTACGTTGCATTGTCATTCTGGTCACGAACATGTACGTACATACTGGTTGATGTAGAGCGCGCACGTGTCGTAGTTGAGGCGCACATGTAGCCTGTACACGTACGCACAGCGGACAGTGTGCAAGAAAGAAAATACATCTACGTACATACATACGGGCGAGGTCTCGAACGCCTACTCGCGCATACGTACGGCCAGGGCTCGTGTACATGGCTGGGTCGGAACGGAGAAACTACGTCATCGTCGTGTTCATGGGGAGGCAACGGAATGCGTCATGTTCATCGGGAGGCAACGGAACGCGTGGGAGCCAACCGGCTTTGACGGAACAGCCGATGCAAACGAGGCCTGGCGTACCGTAGGACGGAGGAAACGGCCTAGTATTCGACCGGCCACGTTCGAAACAGGATCCTGTTCATCGGGAGGGGTCTGGCATACCGCAAAACGGAGGAAACGGACTTGTGTTGGAGCGCTACGGTCGAAACGGGGGTCCTGTTCATCGGGAGGGGTGTGGCGTATCGTAAAATGGGACTCCACGGGATACTGTTCATCTCCACCGTCAACCCCCTCCAGCTTCCACGGGCTACTGTTCATCCACCGTCGACCTCCTCCAGCCTCCACCTGTGACCGTTCATCCATGGGCTCCTGTTCATCCAGCCTCTACCGCGCGCTACTCCACCGGCTACTATTCAACCAGCCCTCTCCATGGGCTCCTGTTCAACCACCCCTCCACGGGTTACTGTTCATCTAGCCCTCCACTGTCTACTGTTCATCCAGCCCTCCATGGGGTGGTCCTGTTCATCCATCCCTCCACAGGGTCCTGTTCATCCAGCCCCAACCAGCTCGATTGATCGGGGTCCTGTTCATCCAGAGGCAACACCACGGGGTCCTGTTCATCCACCCCCACCGGGAACTGTTCATCCAACCCCCCCAGCAACGCTCACTATTCATCGAGAGGCAACACCACGGGGTCCTGTTCATCCACCCCCACCGGGAACTGTTCATCCAAACCCCCCAGCAACGCTCACTGTTCATCGAGAGGCAGCATCGACCGGCTTCAGTTAGCAGCAGTAGCGAAGGAATCGCTCGATCGGGTTCAGTTAACAGCCATCGATCGACCGCTCAAGTTCAGTAATGTGTAGCCTGCAGTGCAATCACCCGGGTTCAGTTAGAGCGCAACGCTTCACTCGGATTCAGTTAGAGCCCAACGCCTCGCACCCACGCGCATGCATGTACGAGAGAAACGCGCATCGCTCGGCCCTGACCACCCACCGTAACCGGGAACACCTCGATATTTTCCTCGCCCTTGCTTCTACCACTGTTTTTTTCCATCATGGACGGCCCAAAGAATGCCATGCAGCTGCGTCTCCGGCCCGCCCAGGACGAAAAGCCCATTTTTGTCATGATTTTTTGTCATAGAAGTAGGACCCCACCACATCTATGATGATACCATGTTTTGTCACAATTATTGTCATAGAAGTGTCATAAGTATGACAAAAAATTCGTTCGGCCCAAAATGTCACGGATGTGTCTTTTTTTGTAATGCATGATATAATTCAAATATATGATTTATATACTAAGCAAATGAGCAAAGGGCAATCGCATAAATGATGTGTCAACTAAGGAGATGGCATTCAATATTGTGCATATGATGTAAAAACTAAGCATTGCAATACAACATATGCATGATATGAGTAATATAACCCTGCCAAGTTTGAGCATACACCTCAGGGGGATAATAGGACTGGTCATCTACCTCTGAATCCTCCTCTGAAGAGCTATATGTAACCAGCAAGATATCTGCTTCAGTAGGTAGCATTGAATGCTCTGAAGACCTTGTTTTTACTCCAGATTTCTCCATCACCAATTCAAATTGCTGATGCACAGGAAGAGCAGTTGAATATACAAACATTGTCGACAAATGCAACGAGAAATACAAAAAAGGACGGCATGATATAATTCACATATATGACACTTGGCTAAACAACATGGAATTGCATAATTCACATATATAATGCCTTGCAACAAGATAGCATTGCATAATTCACATATATAATGTCTTGCAACAAGATGGCATCGCATAATTCACATATATGGTAATTAGACACTAAACAGGTGGCATTCACACAAAGCATGTCTAAACTAAGGAAATGACATAGCAATGCAAGATACCATACGGATGATATGAGCAACATAACTCTGCCAACTTAGAGCATGCACCTCGGGGGGGGGGGGATAGGATTGGTCATCTATCTCTGAATCCTCCTCTAGGGAGCTATCCGTAACCAGCAAGACATGCGCTTCGTCAGATAGCATTGTCTGATCTGAAGACCTTGTTTCCACTTCACATTTTTCGATGACCGTGCCGAATGGCTGATGCACAGGAAGAGTAATTGAATGTACTAAAATTGTTGACAAATTTAACACGTAATAAAAAATGATGGCATGATATAATTCACATATAAGATGACTGGCTAACCAGGGTGGCATTGCAAAATTCACATATATGATGCCTAGCTAAACAAGATGGCATTGCATGATTCACATATACGATAAAGAAACTAAACAGATGGCATTGACACAAAGCATGTCTAAACTAAGTAGATGACGAATTTGATGTATCCAATAAGCAATGCAAGGCACCATATGCACAATATTACAACCATCAGCATGCCAAGTTAGAGCGAAGACCTCAAGGGGTAAATAGGAGTGGTCTTCTCCTTCTGAATCCCCCTCAGAACAGTTATCTTCCTCTTGATTATGATCCGAAATGGGTGGAGGGGGGCTGCCTTTGCGCTCACCATCGAGCAATGTCTGCATGGAATTTTATTGCCACGCAAGGCTCGTCTCTTTTACTCTACATGTTCAGTTCCATTGTGTACAATAACTGACATGCATAGGAATAAAACATAGTGAGATTATGTAAGGAGTGCATGCACAAATCCAGAGTGATGGTAGCAAATTGCGGATAGACCCAAAACCAATGATAGCAGGAAGATAATAGCTTTAGTTAAAAAATACAGATAATGGCTCCTTTAATGTTTGTTTGCACCCAACATGAAACTCATAGTAGACATATAGTACTGATTGCCGCCCCAATATGTACCCCACAACCATTTAAAAACTCAAGTTTCAGCATTAGTTTGGACCTGACTCAGAGTCTAATAGGGGAACACGACGATAAAGTAGCATGTCATCATATTAAGTGATGCATAACATAAGCAGACACGGAAGAGTGCGACCTCTCTTGGGACCCGTGTAGTCCTCAAGGTCATCTGCTCAATTGATGATGGTAATGCAGTTGTCGTGGGTGCCGGCAGCGGGGAAGAAGATCTGAGGTGGCGAAAGACAGTCGGGAGAGCGGATCCCTGCTATGGTGAACCCTTCCGTCATTGGAGCAGCTGAGCTGGGGTGGAACACAACGTAACAGGAGCAGGACAAACCACACAAGGTTTTCTTTGACACATATTTGTAACAGAAGTAGTTGTGCAAGGGCTTGTTTGAATTTGAGGATTCTAACAATCCAGGGATAGGAAATAGACAGGAATATGATAGGAATGCACGTGCAAAACAGAGAATTTAAGAACACAGGATTTATGCCAATCTGGGTGTTTGATTCACAAGAATTGGAAGATCACAGGATGCAAAGAAGCAAGGTGAGATTAAGTCAAACCACAAGAAAATGTACGGTTATAATGCTATTATGCTACTATCTCTTAGTCTTGTGCTTCGTGAATAGGAATTTGAAAAGGAGGACAAGTGGAAATTAAAATTTCTACGGTTTTTCTTTGAAGGAGACACTAAAGGAAGAAATCCTATAGTTTTCCTTTGCTCCATTTCTTTGAACCAAATTCATTAATAGTAGTACCATAGGAAAGTTTCCAATTCCTATATTTTTCCTTCACTTTTCCTTTCAAGCACTGGTGATTCTAATAGGCAGGATTGAGCAAGGAAAAGCCTACTCTCAAAAAATGTTTTGTGCTACTTCTATTACTTTGGACCCAGGCCACTGCCCTACCAGCTCAACTCCCAGGCCCATCGACAAATGCACATCTCAAACGAGCAGAGATTAATAATGATGGTGTTCAAGAGAGTCCATCACGAATAGCTAAGTTGCCTGGTACCTCACTGCTTGTCATATAGTAGGAGAAACTAATCGTATTTCACATTACTGCATGTGCTCAATGGCAATATATATAACATGTAGAGTAAAAAAGAGATGCAACAAGTGTACAACCTCTTTGGAGAAGCCATGTTGACCTCAGTGTGATTGGGTTGGTCGGTGAGGATGATCCGGCTGACTTGGCTATCGGAGGAGGGGAAGAAGATCTTAGGCATCTTGAGATGGAGCCCGGGGTATTGCTCCGCTGTGATGGAGGGTTTCGTCGTTGGAGAAGCTCCGGTGAGTTGTACGACGCCAAGGCTGAAGCAGGACAGGAGAGACAACGTTAACCTCAGTGGAATTCTAATAGTATCTCCAATAGATTACGTAAGATACATAACCACAAAGTGCTAGATGTAAAATACATCAGCCGCTCATCTCTGAACTTAACTGTCGAAACTGAATTTAACTGTCGAAACTGAACTTAACCGTCGAAACTAAATTTTGCTGTCGAAACTGAATTTTACTATCTAAACTGAATTTTACTGTCGAAACTGAATGCACTAGCTAGTAGCAGAAAAGCAGTAGCAGTAGCAATAGCAGTAGCAGCAGCGCGTGCGAGAGCCGTGGCAGCTGGTCGTGTGGCAGCATCAGGTGAGGCTACCCTGAGCCGCCAGCCACCACCGGCCGAACAACCTCCCCCCGCCGCCCCGCCCGCCCCGAAACCACTCCCCACCGCCGGTCCGCTGCCGCCCCGGCCATCCCTCTAGCCCCCCCTTGTCCAGCTTTTTCTCCGGCGATCCCCACGCCACCGCCCCACCACCGCCGCGACCATCGCCCCCACCCTGAACCCTAAAATAGATACTGGGGTACCTCTCCGGCGAGCCACCCTCCCCGCTGCGACTGGTTCTTGCTTAACTCCGGTGAGCCCCCCACCCCCTGAAAATCGACTAACCCGAAAGTCGATTCAGTCGACTAAAGTGTAGCTAAATCAGAGTAGCATCGCAAGCAAGAGCAAGAGCGAGAGCAGCGGCGCGAGCAAGAGCAACAGAATAGCAAGAGCAGACCAAGAAGGGGACAGAGAGCAAGAGCAGAGCAGCAACACGAGCGAGAGCTAAAGCAGCAGCAGCTCCTACTGATGTGGACGTCGCGGACGAGGGAGCGACGCCATGGAGGAAGTGGCCGGCGACGCCGCCGTGGATGGAGCCCCGTCGTGTCGGCTTGGGACCGAGCGCCGGCAGCGCCATGAGATCGAATCAAGAAGAAAATTCGGCGATTAGTATAGAACCTCTTTGGTGGCGCCGATTAGGCCTCAGCTTCATCCGAGGAAACGGCGATGATGATGCTCTTCCGGTGGTGCAGGTGAAGACGACGGTGTGGGAATGGAGGTGACGCGAAAGACGAGGGGAACGTCGGGGCAGATCCTTGGAGGTGGAGGACGGGGTGGCTGAACCGGTGGGACGACGAGATCAACGACGGATCCTCATCCGGTACGGTGGATGAGGGACGTTGAGGTGTTGCTGTGAACGACGTCGTCGGGGAAGAAGCTCCATCTAGGTGGCGGACGGAGGAGGGTGTGGGGCTTCGCGGGTTTTTGCGGCCTCGGTGTACGAATGGGTGGGCGGATGTGATGGGAGTGGGGAACCATGGCTTAGGGACACGCTTGTCCGAAATGTGGGGTAAGTTACGAAATTACCCCCACCGATTTGAGCTAGGCGGTTCTTTCGGTTCAAGGGTATCACGGGCATTTCGGGTGTCGGGATTTCACAGGAGGTGGGAGTTTTCGCGCGCGTTGTAATTTTGGAATAGCAAAGCACAGGTTGAGATGGAGGGAGTTGTCAGAGCACAACGAGACAAAGATATATCTTAAATATTTCGGGGTAACAAGGCGCGGGTTGAAGAGGCGGGAGTTTCGCAGCACGATAGACAGAGACGCTAGCTTGAAATTTCGGCATAAGAAGGCGCGGCTTGAAATTTCGGGAGAACAAGCTTAACGTGTACCAAAAAAAAGACAATTCGCACCTCATCACTAGAGAGAGCTATGTCCCGTTTTACTATATTACTAGAAATGCATTCAAATACAACAAAAAAAATCAGGACAACAAACATAACGTGTACAGTACCAAAACAATTTGCACTTCCCTCAACAATAAAAAAAGAATGTGTGTTGTCTAGCATATCTATACCTATACTAATTCTTGACTTCCTAGAAATTCCTATATTAATTAGAAAATAGGGGCCGTTTATCTGGTGGGACCGAATTATTACGGTGTAGATTAACTCAAGCAATCTTTTTTTCCCTACACAATTTTTTTCCAGAGAACTCACATGATTTTCCCACGGTTGGACTCTATATGGTCTCCACGATTCCATCTAGGGAAAACACATCTTTCACGGTGAGACTCTATATAGATGCCAAAAAGGATCGTTTATCCCTCTACCTGTTAGTTTCCACTAAAAAAACTAGACGTTAGTTAATATTTCAAGAAAAAAACTTCTGCGATAGATGCCAAAAGATTCCTCCCTCGATCTCCTATTCGCACGTCTCTCCCTTACCTATCTTCTTCCCTTCATTCGTTCCTATGAAACCACCAGCGATGCGCATCATCGAATGATGCTAGCCATCTGCATCAGTCTCTGCATGCCATGCATACTGCTGTGCTCAACCTAATTCTCCATTAATAACAAAAGGCAGGGCAAGGTTCAGTCTAGCATCTCCCCGACTACCTTCAAAAATCCAATCTAGGAATCTTCAGTTTCCATGATCCAATCCATCATCTTTCTCTAGCCCTGCTTAATAAAAAGAATCTCAGTATGGTTGTTGCCGTAGAGTAGGAAGTCAATCCGCAACAGTCTGAAGCACATGGGAGAAGACGAGTAGGAAATCCATCCACTACACGGCTGTATGAAATCATCGGGTCGACCATTACTACGGCAGAATCTGGTAGGTACCTCTATATATAGCACTAAATTGTCTTGAACCGGACCATCTGCTATCTATACCTATACTAATTCTTGACTCAAATAAATCAGTTTTGTATCTATGAGCATTTTGAACTGCTGCTGATTCTGTTATACCATATAGGGAGCAGAGAAGAGCCAGGTGAGATTTTCTGAATCACCTACGACAGTTAAACAGATTACCTGCTGTACATCAACAATATTGAAACTCCAGCCAGCCAGTTCACTGCCATATTAATAGCTCAATGTACATTTGATTATCCATGTTGTTCTACATTTGCCAAAGTAGTTCATTAGTTGATTTTTCAAACAAAGGCTCATGGCTTTAGTTTACATAAATTATACTGTGTTTCTTTTGCTATATCATGATTAAGTCTTTGACAGCTGTCGGTCATATGCAAATTCTTCACTTGAGTTAAAGAATTTGTTGTGATTAATCTTGGACAATGCATACCACATGCTGCGTACAATTTCTGCAGTTCAAAGAAACCGTTAGCATGTATGTCCACCTTTCTTTGAATTTTCAATTCAGTGCTCCTGCTAGCTAGCTGTCTATATATGCCATATAGCAAGTGAATTCATGGCTAACTTCCTTTACCCAATAACCACAAATTCCTGCATTAATTATCATGCTGTGCTAAATAACTTACCTCCTTTACTGAATACGTGTGTTAAATTATGCTTAGGAGCAGAAAGTATATTAGTACCCTGTATTTTAATTTTGACCAGGATCTCTTGAGGAAGTGGGAGAGGTGACACTAGCCAAAGTTCTGATTGCTCTTCTTATACAGATTATATATGCAGAAAGTATATTAGTACCATATATTTGAGTTGGGACCATGATCTCATGAGGAAGTGGGAGGGGTGACACTAACCAATGTTCGGATCGCTCCTCTCACACAGATTATATATGCACTACATGCTGCAAGAAATGCGCATTTTCCTCATATTTAATATGCCCAAGAGTAGAATCAGTCACAATTTTTTTTATATGTATGCAATAATTCTGCCGAACAATAAGACCATTTGATCATATAATCAAAGACTGTATCTTGAAAGCCTCGAAGAACTGGTAACAGAACTTATACTGAACGACGATTGATTAGCTTGAGACAATAAGTTAACGATATGTCTATCCATCTATCTATGTTTTTTTTGGGGGATTTATCTATATATCTACACTAATTACAGACATGTAATCCTCGAGCTGCCAAGTTAAATTCTGGACCATCTATTTGTTCATAAATTTAGTTCAACCGGATACATTGATCAACTTCTGTGCCAATCTATCATAGATCGTATTGCATAAGAACTACTATCCTCGCAGTCCTTTTCTTTTGACATGTCGTTGTCCGGATGGTTGGATCGGATCTTGAAATTTTTATTCTGTTTTTTGATGATTTATTTTTGGTTTGTGCAGGGGTGTGCACCGACCTATGATCTATCTAGAGCTACAATTTCAGTTGCATCCCATGCCCGTGATGTTGTGGGCGATGTCAATTTTCATATCCATCTCACATGAAGGCTTGCATTTGCCTTAGTCTGCCGCCTTGACATTGTGCAATCGAAATCTGCACCCACATCTACCTCTGAACCCTGGCTTCATACTTTATAATTGCAATCTATAATTATTCACCATCACCTACTTTATGGCACCTGACGGCCGAGTCGTTTCCACTCATCCGTCAATCATACTGCCTGATAACCCAGTGCCTGCTTCTTTTCTGCAGGTTTGTGCTTGCTTTTCCCACCCATGCATTACCAGTGTGTCAAGATGCAAGTGTCTTGAGCTTTTAATGCTTGGTTTTTCTTCTGCTCTCACACAACCTTTGGGGCATGTCCAGTGACGTTTATGCAATTTTATCTCATTACAATATAATTAATGGACTGGATTGTTGAACTTTTGTGGTGCATATGTTTTCATGACATTAGGCTAGATTTGGTGCAATAATTCAGTCAAATAGCAGCTCTTATTCCTTTTTTATTTCATGTGAGGTCAACTAATTAATAGAATAACAACTAGAACATTTATCTATATACATTACGTGGCTTGAATCTTTACTCGTTAGTAGAAATGATAATCTTTTATTGGGGGATGCATATGATAGACTGTGAGACACTTCAGGAGTTAACTGAAATTATTGTACAAATGGTTTCTCTCAGTTGCACAATAGCCTTTTTTACAACATTGGCTTGATGTTCTCTATTTATACACTTGAGGAAGAATGCCAACATTGTATTGATATTTCTTTGCTACTGTTACTGAAGGCAATAGATCAAAAAATTTCAATATCAGTATATGATGTCATGGTTCATGATAGTATATTCCCCCAAAAAATCAATTCACCTGGATGGATTTGCTAAATTGGTCTATAGATTCTGGCTTCTAAATAGACATGTCTGCCGCACACTATAGTAGGCTGAATAAAGTAATGCCCACCACCATATGTACTGCATTTCTTGAATGGAAAATCAATAATCATCATGACGACAAGAGTATGTCCGTGCTACTGTATTAGTAAGTTTCTTAAAAAATTATCAATATGGCATTTGTTGGCTGATAAATTATCAAACAAATAATTTTAGCAATATTAAAACTACTTCTAATTTTTTTATGCGTGCAATATTTGGTAAACGATGACATAATTTTTTTTCCTTTCTAACACCAGGTGAGTACTTGGTTGTTTGCAAATTTTGTTCCTGCTATTTAATTTGTAACCGTAGCTTGAACTGCTTTGTATCATATTACCTATGTAGCTTGGCCTGTTCTACCTACCAAGTGCTATCCAGTTAGACACCATCATATCATGCAAGTAGATAACGCAAAGTGGTCCCTTATTGACCGCAATTCTCTTTTATTTTCATGAGTAGCATCATTGGAATGGTGTGGGAC
The DNA here is from genome assembly GCF_056163025.1 of Triticum urartu. Classification (NCBI taxonomy): domain Eukaryota; kingdom Viridiplantae; phylum Streptophyta; class Magnoliopsida; order Poales; family Poaceae; genus Triticum; species Triticum urartu. The sequence goes on along the minus strand of NC_141877.1, from coordinate 68,428,292 downwards.
TGTTGGGCAGCTATAACTGGAAAGATTTGATATGGATAATGAATTGATAACTTAGTGTGCACCTAAATATTCAATTATGTTTAACAGCGAACCATCTCTCAATGGAGTGCTAATTTTGGTAGAATCGAGGCTGAAGAAACCGAAGGAACACTTGCTGTGCAGTGTTGCTGCATAGTCTTCTCCTGGATAATTCAGTTGTTCGGTTTTAGCATTACATGTATTTTTTTACCATAGAGTACATAATTAAGATCTTTAGGTTCCTCTCAAGTGTATGCTGGCATGAACTGTTGAAAATTTTCCATCACATTCAATGTTAAATGTGCAAAATCACTTGATAATACGAAATAAATTATTTATATAGTTCGGTTTCATTTTATGTAATTGGTGTAACAATAATTGATTCAAGAATTTATTGTCTTAGTAATATAAAAATTTCTTAAGAGTTATGAAATAGTTGAACCATAGGTGTACTTAATTTGAGTACATTTTCCCTGTTTGAATGGGATTGTACTCGGGTTAGTTAGACAACCATCTAAATATTATCTTCACAACACATGACATGAATATAGGAGAAGTAAATTACTATATAAATACGAACTACATGTAGATACGATCTCAAATTCAAATATTTGTATAGATTTTATGTTGAATTCAAATCATAGCACATGTATGCTCTAGCTAGATGTTCGGAATCTAAACCATGTATGATATACTATGTACAATGTGTTTAACAAGCACAACACACACACAAACACCATTTAGACTAGTAAGGTACACATGCATTGCACGCATGAGATTTGGCAACCAAATTATGAATAAATACCACATTATAGCATGTAAGCTTTGAGTCATATATGCATGATGTAGATGTTCGTTTAATTCTGATAGTTCATTTCATTAAAAATCATCTAGTTTTTATAAGAAAGCTAATCTATTTTAAGATTCATGGAATTGTGCGTTGTAAGGCATAAAGTAAAAACAAATAATGGCAAATCATGTAGAAAAACATTTGGGCAATTATGATACAGAAGATTCTAGAACAAAGAAGAAGTGCTTGTGTTTTGAGGTTTGTGCATTATGCTTAAGTTCAACCATGAAGTCTTCTAGATTGTACATGTGGCAAAATATGGTGGGATCTAGATGATATTCAACGGCCAGTTGTGCTCAAATTTGCCATCTCTACACCATCAGATTGGCCTCATCCAACGACCATCTTTCAAAGTTAAAGTTATCCGCACACTATATAAAAAATATAAAATATAATATATATAGGGGTATAGATATAGATATGTGATGTGAAAGCCACCCATCATCTCCAATTAGAATAGTGTGTCCATGCACAGATGCAATGTGGCCAAACGATGTCTGCTATCGATATCTCAAATACAAATCAGTATGACCTTGTTCAATGTGTATACAGTACAACATGCTCGTTTCCAAACCACACCACGCATATCTCAGTTATATTCATGCATGCATGGGTTTCAAACATCATGATCTCTTATTCAAATATTTGAATTCTACTTTACATTGATTATGACATCACCTAGTCTTTTACACCCACACAGTCATCTTATCTTTATAATTGTACCATTAACTTTCTCTCGTGCATGCATCCACACACAGTACTAGTCAGCATTATCCATCGCACACATGTAATCTTTTTCTTCAGGTCGGTCTCCCATGCATGCACAGACACAGACCTCCCCTCCCCATCATATCGGGCATTCTTTATATCTCACGTGCATGCGCAACGATCGATGTTCCTCTATGTATGTGTATACATAGCTAGATCCTTCACAGTTTTCCACACAAACCGATCAATCTATATATCTAGTGAGGTCTCACCCTCTTTCCCACGTCCACATCGATCAATCTATACCTCTCTATATAGGATTACATAGCTAATACACCCACATTAATTATATATCCAATGTCCCCCTCTCATCATCCATGCCTCCGCTTCATCTCTCAGACGTGCGCACAGTGGCGAAGATAGGGGGCAGCAAGGGCCCTGCCCCCCTAACATCACTATATATCGAGGCTAATATGAATGTGATCATTAGAAAATTGCTGGTAAAATGGTTTAAGTTGATGAATTGGCCCTCCTCGTAAAGGATTAGCAATGCTTGCCCCCCTAGCTCATTTATTTTTCATGGCTCCGCCACTACGCGCAATAGCGCACATTCTCGCCCCCTCTCTTCAAATATCGATCTTGCACTTGTGCACTCCTTCATAGTCTCCCTCCACTTGGCCCCTCGCACCATCTTCTAGCCCCCCACCGGATTTTGCCACATGTACAATCTAGCAGACTCCATGGTTGAACTTAAGCATAATGCACAAACCTCAAAACACAAGTTCTTCTCCTTTGTTCTAGAATCTTCCGTATCATAACCGCCCAAACTTTTTTTCTAGTTGAATTGCCATTATTTATTTCTACTTTATGCTTTACAACGCACAATTCCATGAATCACAAATAGATTAAGGGCTTCTTTGATTCAAAGGATTCTCAAAAGAATTTTGGAGGATTCTAATCCTTAGGAATTTTTCCTATCTTGGTTGTTTGATTCGTAGGTTTGTAAACCATAGAAATTTTTCCATAGGATTCATTTGCACTAGATTTCATAGGAAACATCCCATCCACACAAACCACTTTGAAAGAATCCTGCGTTTTTTCTATGCACAATCAAACACTCGTACAATCCTGTAGGATTCAAGACGACATTCCACTCTAATCCCATGTTTTTCCTATTACCGCATTTTGGAAATCCTACGAATCAAAGAGGCCCTATCTTTTTTTAATAAAAACTAATTTATTTTGAATGAGATGAACTATAAAAATTAAACGAAGGTCTACATCAGGCATATATGACTCAAAGCTTACATGCTATAGTGTGGTATTTATTCATAATTTGGTTGCCAAATCTGATGCATGCAATGCACGTGTACCTTACTATTACTTCGAGTATGTGCAAACACGTAAATTAGAATTCCAATGGCACGCTACATAGTGTCTCTCTTACAATTCATGAAGCCACGTGGCACATGTGGAGGCGTTGTCACGACCTCCTTGTGTGGATTGATCACGGTGACATGCTGCTGCTTCCAGAAGAATGTACTCGTCCTCTCTGAGCCACACTGGCGGTACATGCACGAAGAGAAGATGTGCATGCACGCCACGCACGCACTCATGCCCTTGCACGCACACGCGGGTACACGGGGCGACACATTTTTGTACGAAGATCCACCCCATGTGATAATTTGACGCGTGTAAAGTCCTTCATTTCATTGATGGTCAATTAATACATCGCATGCAAATTGAGCGGACATGAGGGCGGAAGAAAGAGATTACTACTCCACTACGCGCATGCGAGTAGTTAAATCATGGGGTGCCAGTACTTCCATTGGTCTCCTTCATATTTTGTGTCAATTTTTGACCATATTTTTTAGTAACATAATATTTATGCATGTCATAAAAAGTGGCACAAAAAGGGAGCCAATAAACCAGGACGCAGGCAGCATGATCAATTTTTGCCAGGGCTACTGTTGGTGGCCTTTGTATTTAAATATGGATGGAGTGGAGTAGTACTATCTTTATCTTAGCCTCGTAGGGCTCTTCCAGTGCCTCGGCTTGCCTCCCCGCCTCGCCCACCGGATCCCACCATGGATAATCCCTTTGATCCCAGGATCCCGCGAGCTGCCCTCTCACTGTGGCCCGCAGCACTGCCGCCTTTGAGCGAAACCCGCATGTGTTTTAGAGGGGATCCATTGCTCTGGAATCACAGATCGGTGGCGCCAGAGGACATGCCAGGGCTGCGTTTCAGGTGGTGGACAGCAAGGGAAAATCGGATCGAGGAAGCGTCACATAGATTGGAGAGAAGTTCCAAGGAGCTACGCTTGGCACAGCACAAGGCGGAGGCGGAAGTCGAACTCAGGGGGGAAGATGCCGAGGGATGTCAGCATCTGGCAGCGTCGCGTTGATTTCGAGCTAGGGCTAATGGCAGAGATCATATTCACAGAGTCAACTGCGAAGGAAAGAACGTGCATGCCTGCGCAATGGCATGATCAACCGGTGCAACTGTTCAAATGGGCGGTAGGAGAAGCCAAATCCCGAGACCAGTTGTGGTAGTGCCGTTGGGCATGCATCGTAGGCGAGGTGAGCTGCCCTCCTTCCCCGCCAGCGATGCAGTGACCTAGTCGGTTGCTGCTGTAGTGAACTTGCAATGCTATGTCTGTTTGCAACCTTGACAATCACTCCATCTATATGTATTGTTTTCCTATAAAAAATACTTGGTCATTTGGAAAAAAGATGGTGATTGATTTATCACTAGTTTTAGAATGCTTGGTCATGACAATCAACCGAAGCCACAACTAGAAGTCTCCATCACGTAAGTACTTTACGGTCGGTCGCACCAACAGACGGTCGGTCGGACCCGCGTCTCATCGAAGGGACACGCATCGTCTTGGTCTGACATGTACGACCAGTTACATCACTGACTTGTGCGACCGCATTTGAGCAGTGTAGTACTCCCTTTATCTCAGTTTACAAGTCTTGCACGTGTACCTAGGTCGTTAATTTGACCAACTAAATAAGAGGCATACATTACGAAAAATATATCATTACAAACTTCAAATATTCTATTTTTTAATGATAGAGTATATTTTTATGTTAAAAAATTTATGTTCTACTAAACTCATTGGGAGTACTTGAAATTTATGTTCCACTAAACTCATCGGGAGCCGTTTCGGGCCTCGAAACCAAAACCATCAATTAATCTTTACCTTGTTCCCATCAAATTCCAAAGTACTAGTGCTACAATTAAGTGCAAGCCTGCTCACACCTACCAGTACGTACCAAACCTGAACGTGTTCCCACTATGCAGGTTTTAGTACTAGTGCTAGTACTTAGGTTATAAACAGGGGAACTACCTAACCAAAAATTACTCTACCTTCCTCCTCATAAGTCCTCCTTCTTCGTCCGTCCTTGCCATGGCCGGTGTGCAGAGCTCTAGGTCGAGAACTATCCGAACTACTCGTAACAAGGGAGCGGCAACCAAAGCCACGGGAAAAAAAGAGGGCTCGCAACCACACAGAGACCTCGAAAGATCTCTCACGGGCAGGCGATGGCTCCTAGGAGCGCTCTAGCCGCGGAGGCGAACATGCCGAGATGGCGGCGCTGGAGTCGTTATCCCTTGACGGCATGCGCGATCAGCTCAATAAGCACCTCAATAAGCAGAAGGAGTTCATCCATGGCTTGGTGGAGCTGCTGAAGGAGAGCCTCGACGACATGCCCGCTGAGCTCAATGAGCAGGGGGAGTTGACCGTGGGCTTGGTGATACTGGTGAAGAAGAGCATTGCCTCGGAGAAGAAGGCGACCGACGAAATCCTGCAACTTCAGGAGGACAAGGCGAAGCTTTGCCACGAGCTCGACCTGCTGAAGGAGGAGAATGCAGGCTGGAAGAAGCTGCATGAGAATAGTAGTTCCTCGATGAAGATGCTGCATGCCCTTGTCATGGAACAGAAGGAGGACTTGGCGAAGCTCCGCATCGAGCACCCGGCTGCTGTCAAGGTACGTAATGCGGCCGTGGAACAGATGATTAAGGCTCGCGTCGAGAAATCCTGCGTCATGGACACAATGAAGAAGACGGTAGAGGAGATGCGCAAGGAGATGGAGGTCATGGAGGCGATGAAGAAGCAGTTACAACTCTGCGGCCAGCAAGCCTTCATGTAGTGAGAGCAGCTCCCCAGACTAGTGTGTGTGTCTTCCTTCTTTTTGGGGGATGATAATCTTCCTTCTTATTTTACTCATGTGTTTCTTCTTTTGCTTCGGTGTTTGGCCACATGTGTCACCTTCTCTGCGAGGCATTAATAGAACAATGCTAAAAATGAGATGACTAGCAAATTAGATCATTCTTTATCGCCAATAGGACAATGCCTCTTGCTAGTAATATATAATAAGAGTAGAGAGTAGAGTATATGTCACTGGGCTGCCGTGTTTCATGCTCATCCGTCGTACTCCAGTGGAAAACTTGAGTATACCACACGGTTCTTTGCTCCTCCTCAGGTCGTTGGAACATTTATACAAGCAGTCAAATCACAAGGCCCCGCCTTCCAGCAGTAATGAGCTGTCAAATCACAAAGGCCCTCGCCTCTCTTGAAACCGACCTAGCTAGACTACCCCGCCCTCTAGCATTTTAAAAAATGTATACTTTTCTACAGTAGTAGGGTTGATGGATTGCGCCATGGAGCAAAAGTAACAAGATGAAATTAAAGAAAAAAGGTGGTACATATAGAGAGCGCTCGTCGCCAAATTATGCATATAGTACTATTAAAAAAGCTAGTACGTGCTTAAATGGGGTGCTAAATTCTATTAAAGAAATTAGCATACCTATGTAATTCTTGGGTTCTTATTATTTGTGCCACTAGTTTGTGTATCACTACTTACTTTTGCCATTAGAAGTTACAACTACTCAAAAATGCCATCGATCCATGAGATGCTTGCTCAACAATGCAATTAGATATCTAAAAACTGCCATTGTTAAGTTAGATGTTTGCTCAAAAATGCCATTAGACAATGTGATTTTCACGTCAAAACCGTTGACCATGTTACATGACAAAAATAAGCCGATTCTCACAATGATAAGTGTGGCCCCGCTTGCCAGGAGTAACCAAGCAAACAATTTTACAGGAAAATAAGAACGCTGTTAGGATCAAGTAGGCCCCACACTTTATTTTACTGTAGTGAGATAGAGGGAGAGATCGCATGTTGGTCCATCGGTATTTATGTCATTATAACATGGAAAAGGAGATTTGAGTCACAATAATGGTGTTCAGCACAACACACCCCTCAAATAAAACTAAGCACCCTGAAATTCTTTGACAAAACTAAGCCCCCTGAAATTCTTTGACAACTAAACTGCTGGCTATATGATGTTGGCCATATATATTGTATGTATATAATGTGAAGAAATGAGTGGTAGTCGTAGTACTATACCAACTAAAAGATGAACTGTAACAAATAGTAGTATGTACGTACTGAGGAGTTAAAGTAACAAGAAGAAACATAACATAGTTCTGGTGGGGGCTCAGCACAACACACCCCTCAAATAAAACTAAGCACACCTGAAATTAAACTAAGCAACTAATCCGGTAGACACTATATTAGGACCACCATGAGCAACGACACTGCCACCTTACTCGGACTCCTCATCCACGTGCTTGACTTCGTCCTTGTCCCTCTTCCTCTTGGGCGATACTTCTTTGCTTGAACCGCACACTTAGCTCTTGCTCTTCATCCAACCCTTATAGATGTTGAAACAAAGGTAGCCATCCATTGCAGCATAGTGGATGTGGTCTATATCTAGTACCTTCCACTCCCATGCATGATGAAAGTTGAACGGAGGTTTCTTCAGTGTACCGTACGAAGGATGAACCATGGCTCCTGCCAGGGTCAGCATTGAAGGCTGATCACGGGAGGGCACCGGCTGTTTCTTCTAGAGGTCAATGGGGTTGCCTACAACGAGGCCTATCCGACCCAGGATTTCCTTGTCGTTCCTAAAGTCTACAGTAACGAATTTGACTAGGCTGCTCTTGAGGAACTTCTTGAATTCCTCGCACTCAACGTCGACATGGCATATGTGGTAGACCAAGCATAAGTCATGAACGCAAACCTGGATCACGACGGGCTTCTTCTTCTCTTCCTCCTTTAGATTCTTCTCGCTTCCTAGGACTGTGGTGTACTCAACATCTAGCCCGGCAACCCACTCATCATTTGAGTTTTCGAACATGCGTCTGAAGCGAGCAAGGCACCCTTTCACTGTTGCGGAAGAACGGGTGTAGATGATGTCGAACTCATCACCGGTGATGGTTCTAACCTTGTACTCACCGCCAATCATGGAGATTTGGGACGCCATGGTGATAACCCACAAGTATAGGGGATCACAACAGTTTTTGAGGGTAGAGTATTCAACCCAAATTTATTGATTCGACACAAGGGGAGCCAAAGAATATTCTCAAGTATTAGCAGCTGAGTTGTTAATTCAACCACAGCTGGGAACTTAATATCTCCAGCAAGGTATTTAATAGCAAAGTAATATGATAGTAGTGGTAACGATAGCAAAAGTAATGGTAGCAAAAGTAATATTTTTGGGTTTTGTAGTGATTGTAACAGTAGCAGCTGAAAAGTAAATAAGCGAAGAACAATATAGGAAAAGCTCGTAGGCAATGGATCGGTGATGGGGAATTATGCCAGATGCGATCGATCATGTAACAGCCATAACCTAGGGTGACATATAACTAGCTCCAGTTCATCAATGTAATGTAGGCATGTATTCCGAATATAGTCATGCGTGCTTATGGAAAAGAACTTGCATGTCATCTTTTGTCCTACCCTCCTGTGGTAGCGGGGTCCTATTGGAAACTAAGGGATATTAAGGCCTCCTTTTAATAGAGTACCAGACCAAAGCATTAACACATAGTGAATACATGAACTCCTCAAACTACAGTCATCACCGAGAGTGGTCCCGATTATTATCAGTTCGGGGTTGCCGGATCATAACACATAGTAGGTGACTATAGACTTGCAAGATAGGATCAAGAACTCACATATATTCATGAAAACATAATAGGTTTAGATCTAAAGTCATGGCACTCGGGCCCTAGTGACAAGCATTAAGCATTGCAAAGTCATAGCAACATCAATCTCAGAACATAGTGGATACTAGGGATCAAACCCTAACAAAACTAACTCGATCACATGATGAATCTCATCCAACCCATCACCGTCCAACAAGCCTACGATGGAATTACTCACACACGGCAGTGAGCATCATGAAATTAGTGATGGAGGAAGGTTGATGATGACGATGGTGACAGATTCCCCTCTCTGGAGCCCCGAACTGACTCCAGATCAGCCCTCCTGAGAGAGTTTAGGGCTTGGCAGCGGCTCTGTATCGTAAAACGCGATTGTCGGTGCCAAAACTGGCGGATCTCGGTTAGGGGGTCCCGAACTGTGCGTCTAGGCCGAACGGTAACATGAGGCAGGGGACACGATGTTTTACCCAGGTTCGGGCCCTCTTGATGGAGGTAAAACCCTACATCCTGCTTGATTAATATTGATGATATGGGTAGTACAAGAGTAGATCTACCACAAGATCAGAGAGGCTAAACCCTAGAAGCTAGCCTATGGTATGATTGTATGTTATGGTTGTTGTCCTACGGACTAAAACCCTTCGGTTTATATAGACACCGGAGAGGGTTAGGGTTACACAAGGTCGGTTACAAAGGAGGAGATATCCATATCCGTATTGCCTAGCTTGCCTTCCACGCCAAGTAGAGTCCCATCCGGACACGAGACGAAGTCTTCAATCTTGTATCTTCATAGTCTAACAGTCCAGCCAATGCAGATAGTCCGGCTGTCCGGAGACCCCCTGATCCAGGACTCCCTCAGTAGCCCCTGAACCAGGCTTCAATGACGATGAGTCCGGCGTGCAGTATTGTCTTCGGCATTGCAAGGCGGTTCTTTCTCCGAATACATCACAGAAGAATTTGAATACGAGGATAGTGTCCAACCCTGCAAAATAAGTTCCACATTCCACCATAGAGAGAATAATATTTTGCAGATCTAATTTGCTGGCTTGTTTTGGCAGCATGACATTATGTCATGGCCCGATGATTATTCGAATCGTTTCTTTTAACCAGCCCCGCACATAACGCGAGGCAGTTTTTCGACACGTCTTGTCAAAGCAGAGATCGTGTCCCCTTATTACGGGATTCTCATCAATACGAGCGTGGGTAACCCAACCGAACCATCAATTGCGGCGCTTGGGGGATAAGCAAGTTTTACCAGGAAAGTGGGGACGCTTAGCTTCGTCCGCCCATATAAAGGGATAAGGATTCACCTTTCTATCCACGTCGTCTTCCTCCTTTGCTCATCCATTTTCGCACACTCGAGCTCTAGAGCCCAAGTCCACACTTCCCACCTCAACCTTCTCCAACCATGTCCGGAGCGGGAGGCAGGTGAATGGTCTCCTCTGTCACAGAGGGAGACATCAAGAAACTGAGGAGAGTTGGATATTTGCCCGACGACATCGCGCACCGGCTCCCAGATGAGGGGCAGCTCATCCCCACCCCCAGGCCCCATGAGAGGGTAGTATTCCTCACCCATTTCCTCTGTGGACTGGGATTCCCTCTCCATCCCTTCTTCCGAGGGCTCATGTTTTATTACGGCCTGGATTTCCATGATCTGGCCCCGAACTTTATCCTCAACATCTCGGCGTTTATCGTCGTTTGCGAGGCCTTCCTCCGCATCAAGCCCCACTTCGGCTTATGGCTGAAGACCTTCAATGTCAAGCCGAAGGTGGTGGGCGGCCGCCAGGCGGAGTGCAGAGGCGCCATGGTGGGCAAGATGCCCAACGTAACATGGCTCGAGGGCTCCTTTGTGGAAACCATAAAGGGGTGGCGATCGGGGTGGTTCTACATCACCGATCCGCGCGACCCTGCATGGGCAGCGGCCCCCGAGTTCCGATCTGGCATCCCCACGCGGCTCACCTCCTAGAAAGAGAAGGGCCTGTCCTGGGGTAGTTCGAAAGAGCTGACCGGACTCCAAACATGTATTCAAAACATGGTGAACAAGAAGCTCAAGCTTGTCAACATAGTCCAAGTTATGCTCATCCGCCGGATACTCCCGTGCCAACAATGGGAGTTCAACTTGTGGGAGTTCGATCCGACGCAGCACCGAACTCTGAACAGGCTCTTCGACACGACTCATGAAGACGCCTGGAGGGTGATGTTCAAAAGTGCCGAGGCCCCCCCCCCATTACTGAGGATCGCGGATTCAGCGCGAAGTGCCAAGCCAGTGTGGTAAGCTGCTTTACCTTTCACATGATACTTATTTTTATATATAGATTGACTCTATGCGGGATCTAAACTCCCGTACCTTTGGCAGGACTGGCAGAAGATGGCCGAACAGATCGACTGTCCAACTCCTTTGCCCGAAGGCCCCGCAGACGCTCTTCTGGTGAAGATGTTGACTCCGGCCCCTTATATGGTGCCGGAGAAGACCAAGAAGGCCAAGGGAACCCGAAAGAGTTCTCGATGCCAGGCGTCGTCGGACTCACCGTCCGATGACTCTGCGGCGCACTCTTCCCCCGAAGACAAGGAAGAAGAAGAAGAAGATGCTCCCCCACCGACTAGGGGAGACAATAAAAGGAAGGTCGCCCCAACTTGGGAGGCCGGAGGGTCTAAGAAGGGAAGGACTCTCCTTCCGGACGGTTCCATCGCCGCCGACGAAGGCGAAGACGAGTGGTTGCCCAGGGTCAAGCCCCCGGGGAGATTCGGATACCAGAGTAACTCATAGCATTCCTTTGTCGCACTGCTTTCCCTAACGCCGAACATGATTATGCAGGCCGCCGCGAACCAGCATCGATGTATCATCGGACGGCTCCCTGGGCTCGTCGGACATGGATAGCGATCCAGTCCCGACCGCCACCTCCCCTCATCCTGCAGACGACGCCGAGGTGCTGTCTCAAGAGGCATCGGGTCGAGGGGAGGCAGTCCTGGAGGCGCCTCAAGGCGACCTTCTGGACTCCGGGAGCCACGGGGACGGGGCCCCTGAGAGCTCCGAGTTCGGCCCTCAGCCGAACACCGCGCCGGACCCTCCAGCGGTTCCGGGCTCGGGCAGGCGGCCTCCTTCTAAGAGGGGCAAGACGCCTGTGCTGGTGACCTCTATCCATCCAGAGGCACCTGACAATCTGCTGGAAGCGCTTCGCAGCGCATCCATCGACGAGGAGCACCGCACTATCATGAGTGCGGTGATCCAGAAGGTTCAGTCCGCCAAGAGCGGATTGACCGAAGCCTGTGTCAGCCTTCTAACAGGCTTTGAGGTAAGTGTTTTTAAAATGTAGTAGACATATTACCGCATAGACAGTAGCCCCTGATGCTTTGTTCGGTGTTCACAAAGAAAAGCCGAACAGAGGATCAAATAATATCGCAGGAGTCTAAAATAATTGTGTCAATATGCATATGCAAGCTTCGCTGCTGGCGTCCGCCGCACTGACTACGGAGGTCACTGTACTCAAGCAGGACCTCGAGGGGTCCAGGAAAGAGCTCGGCCTTGCCAAGAGGCAGCTCGAGGAGAACAAGGGTAAGTAATACCCTGTCTATAGATATGTATATATAAAAGAGGACGCGGTTGCACAATTATAGGATCATCGTTTGTTTGCCAGGGGCCAAGACCGAGGTGGCGACCCTGAAGCAAGCACTAACCAAGGCCGAAGATAAAGTGGCCAAGGAGCGCACCAAGCAAGAGAAGCACGAAGCTCGGGTGGGTGAGGTGCAGCAAGAGCTCCAGGCTCTCGTGGCGAAGCACGAGGCGTTGGAGCTTGACTCAAAGACGCGGGAGTCTGAGCTCGCCGCGGCCCTCGAGAGTGTAAAAAGTGCCAAGGCCGAAGCCCAAAAGGCCCTCCAAGAGATCGACGCGATGAAGAAGATAGCGGCGGGTAAGCCTTTCTATATGCAAAGCAAGCATGTAAAAGTAAATTACCGATTACTTACCCGGATCTGGAGCTCTTCAGGAGCATTCGCAGATTTGCCCCGTAGTGTGTCCAATGATGCACAATTTTACCAGGCCCAGGATGGAAGCTTGATGGAGAAGCTGTTCTGGTCTTAGTATGCTGAGGCCGAACATCCGGTGCCAATGAGCGACCAGCTGAAGCAGATGGTCGAGCTACATAAGGCGGCCGATCAGGCCATGAAGAGCTTTATAGTCCAGCTGTGGCCTGGCGATGCCCTTCCGAATAGCTTCTTCGGCCTGGTGAGGCAGCTTGTGGATGCCTGCCCGCGGCTGCAGGTCATCAAGCAATCTGTCTGCATTGAGGGTGCACGCCGGGCTTTCGCCCGTGTGAAATTGCAGTGGGTCAAGCTAGATGCCGTGAAGCTGATCAAGGTGGGGCTGCCGGAGGGCAAGGAGCACCGCCACCCTGAGATGTACTACGAGGGTGTTCTGCCGGGTGCCCGTCTTATCGCGGATGAGTGTTCAAAGGATGTAATATTTGAGTAAACTTGCTCGTTTTATCCTGTATTTATGAAAACTTGTTTCATATGCGCTATGCAACGCTTGTTTGAATTTAAAATATTACCTTCTGTTTGGCTGTTTATCCAATCTGAGAGATGGCTAGTCCTCGGCTTCTGCCCCCATGCCATAGTGCTGGGGTGTTCGGGATAAACCTGAGCACTCTTGTTCCCATATTTGGGTCCTTCGAGGGAGGTGCTCAGCACAACGAACAAGGCAACCAGACTAATAATGCTTTATCACTCTCACTTAGCCATAGAATTCTATAATTTTAAATTTCGGCGAAGCCCCTGGTATTCAGAAGGACGAATTCGGGGCGCGATACACGCCTGTAAGCCGGACAGGGCCGGCCCCTCGCCCTAAGCGCCATAAGTCTTTAGGGACTCAAAAAACCTTGCCGAACAGCGACCAGTCTCTCGCCTTATCATGACAGCCAGTTTTAGCTTTTTCTACTGAGGTGCTAAGCCCGGCAGAACCGGGGCACAATCACAGTAGTTCTCCTAGCGCTACCTTAGCCGATAGAGCGGAACGTAAGGTACCAAAACATAGGAGCCGGGCAAACCCAACATTTGACCAAAGACATGATTCGGAGCTGATGCATATAGTGCTATAAGTTCGGGGTGCCGCACTTGTGAAAGTGTTCGGACATTTCACACCATATTGTGGGGTACGTAAGCCCCTGGTGTTTGGCCGTACCATAGTGTACGATTGCAAGGCATCATTAATGAACACACACACACACACACACATATATATATATATAACAAGAATGCAATAATAGTCATAATGTCATGCATTGTTTATTAAAAAATTGCGTTAAAGCAGAGTGATACAGATAGTGCGATAAGCAAAGAGTAGGACTATGTCCCTTCCAAGGGCAAGCTGAGGAATGATATTAAATTGAATATTTCACTCGTTATTGTAATCAACCTGGGAATTCCGTGGTATAACGTAGTTGTCTGCCTCCTTGGTTGCTGCTTCATGTGTTCGGCAATAGTGTTGCCGGACAGTGTTTCCAGAGATTAAGGTCCTGAAAAAAAAGAAAAATAACCAAACGGGAAGCCCCTAGTGCGGTTCAAGCCGCGTCTTGGGGCGTGCCGCAGTTGTGCCCCCCTCCCCACCTGTGCCCATGGTATTTTTAATGTGTAATTATGTACGCGCGGCACGAGTTTCGCCGTTTGGCTGGGACTGGGGTGGGGGCCGCATTGCTATGCGAGCTCAGATTGCGCCAGGCGACCTATTTGCCGGTTGCTCCGGGCGCGCTTGAAGTGTCCGGGTGTTGAAACGCCGAACTGGTGGATTGCCTTGAAAGGCTGTTTTGCGCTTCTGCTGCAAGGGCTGTGGTGTGCTCCTCTGTTCGGAGAGAGCGCTCTGTGTTTCCATTGACTGTAATAACTCCGTGAGGTCCTGGCATCTTGAGCTTGAGGTATGCATAATGCGGTACCACATTGAATCTAGCAAATGCGGTTTGCCCGAGTAGCGCGTGACAACCACTGCGGAACGGGACTATATCAAAGATTAACTCCTCGCTTCGGAAGTTATCCGGGGATCCGAAGACCCCTTACAGTGTAATTGAGCCTGTGCAATGGGCCTCTACACCTGGAATGACGCCCTTAAAGGCCGTTTTTGTGGGTTTGATCCTTGAGGGGTCTATACCCATTTTGCACACTGTGTCCTGATAAAGCTGGTTCAGGCTGCTGCCACCATCCATAAGGAATCGAGTGAGGTGAAATCCGTCAATGATTGCGTCTAGGACCAGTGCGGCGAATCCTCCATGATAGATACTAGTGGGGTGGTCCCTGCGAACGAAGGTGATCGGGCAGGAGGACCAAGGGTTGAACTTTGGGGCGACTGGCTCCAACGCATATACGTCCCTGAGCGCACGCTTCCGCTCCCTCTTGGGGATGTGGGTCACGTATATCATGTTCATCGTCCGCACTTGCGGGGGAAACCTCTTCTGCCCTCTGGTGCGCGGCTGCCGGGGCTCCACCTCGTCATCACTATGCGGCCCCGTGTCCTTGTTTTTGGCAATTAACTTGCCGGCCTGCTTGAACACCCAACAATCCCTATTGGTGTGATTGGCTGGCTTGTCTGGGGTGCCGTGTATTTGACACGAGCGATCGAGTATACGGTCCAAGCTGGACGGACCCGGCATACTTTGTTTGAATGGCTTTTTCCGCTGACCGGGTTTAGAGCCTTTGAATTCGGCATTGACTGCCGTATCCTCAGTTTTTTCGCTGTTAATGTGGCGCTTATATTTGTTGCGACGTGACCTGCTATTGCCGTCCTTGGTATCTGAGCTACCATGGTTCTTTGATATGTTATTACTGCGAGCCAGCCAGCTATCTTCTCCCGCACAAAAGCGGGTCATGAGCGTCGTGAGAGCTGCCATAGATTTCGGCTTTTCCTGACCAAGGTGCCGGGCTAGCCACTCATCTCGGATGTTGTGCTTGAAAGCCGCTAAGGCATCTGCATCCGGACAGTCGACGATTTGATTTTTCTTTGTAAGAAACCGAGTCCAGAATGGCCTGGCCGACTCTTTTGGCTGCTGAATTATGTGGCTCAAGTCATCGGCGTCTGGTGGTCGCACATAAGTGCCCTGAAAGTTGTCGAGGAATGCGGCTTCCAGATCTTCCCAACAGTTAATGGAGTCTGCTGGCAAGCTGTTAAGCCAATGCCGCGCTGGTCCTTTGAGCTTTAGTGGGAGGTATTTGATAGCGTGTAAGTCATCACCGCGGGCCATGTGGATGTGGAGGAGGAAATCCTCAGTCCATACTGTGGGATCTATTGTGCCGTCGTATGATTCAATATTTACAGGTTTGAAACCCTCTGGGAATTGATGTTCCATTACTTCGTCTGTGAAGCATAAGGGGTGTGCGGCGCCTCTTATTGGGCTATATCGCGACGCAACTCGAATGGGTCTTGCCCGCTATGTTTGGCCCGACCGGATTTGCTTTTACTGTATCCGGCGTGACGTTTATTGTCTCGCAGAGTGGTGCACCGTCGTGATCCGTAGATCGATCTTGCATGCTTTGCTTTGTCCTCCAATATGTCTCGCAGGTCTGGCGTATCTCCCCATGCCTTTGTATTTGAATGGCGTCGGGGTGGAGGCTGAGCTTTTGGCTGGAATGCGTCTCTATCGCGGCCGCGAGGTGGCCGATCAACTGTATCATACGCTTCTTCCTCCAGTCGGGGTAGTAACCTACACTTTGGGTAGTTCTTGGAGGGGCGCTCAAGTTTATATTCCTCGGCCGCGAGGACTTCAGTCCATCTGTCAGCTAGCAGATCTTGATCAGTTTGAAGCTGCTGCTGCTTTTTGTTCAAGATATTTGCCGTGGCCATAAGCCGGCGCTTGAAGCGCTCTTGTTTGACGGGATCCTCTGGGACAGCGAACTCATCGTCGCCGAGGCTTGCCTCGTCTTCGGAGGGGGGATGTAATTGTCATCCTCCTCCTCTCCTTGTGCCGCTCTCTCAGGAGAGCTGGCTCCTTCATCCTCCTGCTCAAAATCTTGCTGGTGGGGATTGTTGTTGTCTTCGGTAGCATCCGGAGTGTTATTATCTCCTATGCCGGTATCACCACTTTTGCTTTGGCGGGACTTAGAGCGGCGCCGCTGACGTTGGCGCTTGGGTTGCTTCTTGGAGGGGTCATCCATTGCTATCTCGTCGCCATTGCCTTTGTTGGGTGTATCCACCATGTATATGTCATATGATGAGGTGGCTTTCCAGTACCCTATAGGCGCTGGTTCATGTTCGTCTCCTACATCGTCTTCCATATCGTCGATGTCTTCGGAGTCGAAGTTGAGCATGTCAGTTAAATCATCGACAGTGGCTACAAAGTGGGTGGTGGGTGGGCGTCGAATTTCTTCATCGTCCGCATCCCAATCCTGTTGTCCATAGTCCGGCTAGGGCTCTCCTGACAAAAAGAGAGAGACCTTAGTGAATTTAGAATGTCGCCGAAGGGCGAGTGCTGAAAGATATCCGCGGCGGTGAATTCCATGATCGGTGCCCAATCGGATTCGATTGGCAGGGGCGCGGATGGTTCGAAGTCCGAAAAAGAGTCCGGCACCTTGGAGTCACGGGCTGCGCAGAGGGTTAGGCAGCTGTTCGGCTCGATCGCCGTTGAGACTGCAGCCCCTGAGGCGGTGTCTAACGACCCGTCTTCGATTGGCGCAGTTGGCTCCGAGCTAAGGGTCGGAGCTGATGCGGGCGCGGCCTCTGGGGTACTGTTCGGCGGCAAAGCTAGGTCATACCCATCGCGACAGTGCGGCATGCCTGGCTGTGGCTCGAATCCGTCAAAGATCAAGTCTCCACGGATGTCGGCCGTGAAGTTCAAACTTCCAAATCTGACCAAGCGAATTAGCCGAATGTGCAAAGCCGCCGAATACGAAGATCTGTCCGGGGAGAAAAGTCTCACCCTGGACCGCATCACTATCGATGATAGTAGGAGCCATCAAGCCTAATGGCGACGACACAGAGGAACTCTCAATGAAAGCACCAATGTCGGTGTCAAAACCGGCGGATCTCGGGTAGGGGGTCCCGAACTGTGCGTCTAGGTCGGACGGTAATAGGAGGCAGGGGACACGATGTTTTACCCAGGTTCGGGCCCTCTTGATGGAGGTAAAACCCTACGTCCTGCTTGATTAATATTGATGATATGGGTAGTACAAGAGTAGATCTACCACGAGATCAGAGAGGCTAAACCCTAGAAGCTAGCCTATGGTATGATTGTATGTTATGGTTGTTGTCCTACGGACTAAAACCCTTCGGTTTCTATAGACACCGGAGAGGGTTAGGGTTACACAAGGTCGGTTACAAAGGAGGGGATATATGTATCCGTATTGCCTAGCTTGCCTTCCACGCCAAGTAGAGTCCCATCCAGACACGAGACGAAGTCTTCAATCTTGTATCTTCATAGTCTAACAGTCTGGCCAATGGAGATAGTCCGGCTATCCGGAGACCCCCTGATCAAGGAATCCCTCAGCGATGAATCCTTCTCTCTGGTTTTTCTTCCCGAAAGTGAATATATGGAGTCAAGGTTGAGGGCGGTGGAGCGTTAGGGGTCCCACGAGGTAGGGGCGCGCCCCCCGCCCTCGTGGACAGGTGGAGGCCCCCCAAACGTGGATTCTTCTTCCAGTATTTTTATATATTCCAAAATAATTCTCCGTTGATTTTCAGGTCATTCCGAGAACTTTTATTTCTGCACAAAAATAACACCATGGAAATTCTGCTGAAAACAGCATCAGTCCGGGTTAGTTCCATTCAAATCATGCAAGTTAGAGTCCAAAACAAAGGCAAAAGTGTTTGGAAAAGTAGATACGATGGAGACGTATCAACTCCCCCAAGCTTAAGCATGTGCTTGTCCTCAAGCAATTCAGTTGATAAACTGAAAGTGATAAAGAAAAACTTTTACAAACTCTGTTTGCTCTTGTTGTTGTAAATATTTAAAACCAGCATTCAAGTTTTCAGCAAAGATTATGAACTAACCATATTCACACTAACATTTAGGTCTCATGTTTACTCATATCAATGGCATAATCAACTAGCAAGGAATAATAATAAATCTCGGATGACAACACTTTCTCAAAACAATCATGATATG
This sequence comes from Triticum urartu, assembly GCF_056163025.1. Classification (NCBI taxonomy): domain Eukaryota; kingdom Viridiplantae; phylum Streptophyta; class Magnoliopsida; order Poales; family Poaceae; genus Triticum; species Triticum urartu. The sequence continues at coordinate 68,409,624 of NC_141877.1, read as the reverse complement.
ATATAACAAGATGGTATCTCTCTAGCCCTTTCTGAGACTGCAAAACATAAATGCAGAGCACCTTTAAAGATCAAGGACTGACTAGACATTGTAATTCATGGTAAAAGAGATCAATTCAAGTCATACTCAATGTAAACAAACAGTAATGGATGCAAATGACAGCGGTGCTCTCCAACTGGTGCTTTTTAATAAGAGGATGATGACTCAACATAAAAGTAAATAGATAGGCCTTCGCAGAGGGAAGGAGGGATTTGTAGAGGTGCCAGAGCTCGGTTTTGAAATAGATATGAATAATATTCTGAGCGGTATACTTTCATTGTCAACATAACAACAAAGAGATCTTGATATCTTCCATGCTACACACATTATAGGCGGTTCCCAAATAGAATGGTAAAGTTTATACTCCCCCTCCACCAACAAGCATCAATCCATGGCTTGCTCGAAACAACGAGTGCCTCCAACTAACAAGAGTCCCGGGGGAGTTTTGTTTGCAGTTATTTTGATTTGATTTGCATAAAGCATGGGACTGGGCATCTCGGTGACGAGCCATTTTCTCGTGAGTGAGGAGCGGAGTCCACTCCTCTCGAGAATAACCCGCCTAGCATGGAAGATACAGACGGCCCTAGTTGATACATGAGCTATTTGAGCATACAAAACAGAATGTTTTTTTGAAGGTTTAGAGTTTGGCACATACAAATTTACTTGGAACGGCAGGTAGATACCGTATATAGGTAGGTATGGTGGACTCATATGGAACAACTTTGGGGTTTATGGAATTGGATGCACAAGCAGTATTCCCGCTTAGTACAAGTGAAGGCTAGAAAAAGACTGGGAAGCGACCAGCTAGAGAGCGACAACAGTCATGAACATGCATTAAAATTAATCAACACCGAATGCAAGCATGAGTAGGATATAATGCACCATGAACATAAATATCGTAGAGGCGATGTTGATTTTTTTTCACTACATGCGTGAACATGTGCCAAGTCAAGCCACTCGAATCATTCAAAAGAGGATACCACCCTATCATACCACATCACAACCATTTTAATAGCATGTTGGCACGCAAGGTAAACCATTATAAGCTCCTAGCTAATTAAGCATGGCATAAGAAACTATAATCTCTAATTGTCATTGCAAATATGTTTGTTTCATAATAGGCTGAATCAGGAATGATGGACTAATCATATTTACAAAAACAAGAGGGGTCGAGTTCATACCAGCTTTTCTCATCTCAATAAGTTCATCATATAATCATCATTATTTCCTTTCACTTGCACGGCCGAATAGTGTGGATAATAATAATAGTGCACGTGCATTGGACTAAGCTGGAATCTGCAAGAATTCAATTCAAGAGAGAAGACAAGGTAATATGGGCTCTTTGTTAGATCAATCAATAATGCATATGAGAGCCACTCAACATTTTCATTATGGTCTTCTCCTCTCGACCCCCAAAGAACAAGAAAAGAAATAAAACTATTTACACGGGAAAGCTCCCAACAAGCAAAAGAAGAACAAGAAATCTTTTGGGGTTTTCTTTTAATTACTACTACAACATGAAAAGTAAACTAGCTAAAAGCTACAACTATTTTTTTGGTTTTTTTCTTAAGGTTTATCAAACACACAAGAATAAAGCATAAAAAGGGAAATAAACTAGCATGGATATTATAATGAAAAAGTATGAGCACTGACAACTAGCATGAGTGTGTGAACAGGAATGTAATGTCGGTGAGAGATACGTACTCCCCCAAGCTTAGGCTTTTGGCCTAAGTTGGTCTATGGCCACGGCTGGCCTGCCGGGTATCCAAAGTTGTAGCTGGGGTCGTACTGAGATGCAGCGGCAATTGCCTGATGAGCTGTAGCTTGGAGGCGAGCTGTCTCCGCCCTCCTCTCGTACTCGGTCGCCTCCTCCCTGGTTATAACATATCTCCCCTTTGCCTGAAAGTCAAAGAAAGTAGGAGCAGGGAGAGCGACATGATAGGTGCGTCATCTGTCAAAGATTAGTCGGTACTGTAGGAACTGATCGTTCCTCTCAACAAAATGATGACGAACCATAGCATCATAATCTAGATAAGAAGGAGGCAACTCAATATCATCTCCACGTATGGGTATCTCAAGAAAGTTAGCTATACGAGTTGCATAAATTCCACCAAAGAAATCTCCATGAATACGATTATTATGTAACCTACGTGCAACAATAGCCCCCAAGTTGTATTGTTTATCTCCTAAAATAGCGCTCCTGAGAAAACTAAGATCAGGTACACACATGTGACAAGCCTCATCTTTACCATTTATGCATGTACCTATGAAGAGAGCAAAATAATGTATAGCAGGAAAATGAATGCTCCCTATCGTAGCTTGTGTTACATCTCTAGATTCAGATTTGCGAGGTTCACTAACATTACCCCACTGTGGGAGTTTACAAGCAGTGTTAAAATCTTCTAAGTCCATGGTATAAGATTTATCATAAAGATCAAACAGGACAGTTTGAGAATTGCGTGATGATGAAAATTTAAACCTTCTTACAAATGAATCCGTTAAATAGTGGTGTTGATGGCACTTATCTGCCTCGAAGCTCTCCAGATCAGCATTACGCACATATGCATCAAATTCCTCTTTAATTCCTGCTTGGATCATGAAGTCCTCTGACGGCCATTCACAAGGCCGCACTTGAGCATCTCTTGGTGGTTCCTCGTCCGCATCATGTATTGCGGGCCTGGGTCCTTGCTTCCTTGAAGAACCACCTTGGTACATTTTCCTAAACATATTTCTTCCTCTGAAAAATTACTGAACTTTTTAGTAACTTCAAAATAAAAGTGAACCAAACTCAACAATATTGATAGCAACTACTCCTACAAGTGCCTAGAGGCAATATCATGCATTACAACTACTTTTGACCATATAAATTTGACATGCAAGCTCAAGAATAGGGTCACCTAAGCAGCAAAAATTTGCAATGAATAAAGCACTATAAAAAAATAATTGGACCATTGGAGGAGTCACATAGCAAAAGAACAATCCCCCAAAGCAGTTTTGTGAATGGAGCTTTGAGCAAGGAGATCGAAAAATGGCAGCAAGATGAGCCTGAACTAGGGTTTGAGCTGGTTGGTGATTTTTTGGGAGGAAGAAGGAGTGTGTGGTAGCTGGAATAAGTGGAGGGGAGCCACCATGGGCCCACGAGGCAGGGGGCGCCCAGGTGGTGGGCGCGCCCTGGACCCTCGTGGCCAGGTGCTTGCTCCCCCTGATGAGTTCTCAGTGCCAAATATTCTCAAATATTTTAGAAAAAAATCATATCTAAATTTCAGGGCATTTGGAGAACTTTTATTTTCGGGGTATTTTGTATTGCATTGATAATTCAGAAAATAGACAGAGAAATACTTTTTTTCTTTATTTAATATAAATAACAGAAAGTAAAAAGAGGGTACAAAGAGTCGTGTTTTCCAAATTCATCCATCTCATGCTCATCAAAAGGAATCCACTAACAAGGTTGATCAGGTCTTGTTAACAAACTCATTTCGAATAACATGAAACGGGAGAATTTTTGAATAACACTAGGTTAACTCAACGGGGATATGCATTTCCCCAATAATAAGAATATCATATTTCTTCTTGACAGTAGGAAGAGGAAATTCAAAACCTCCAATAGTAATTGTTGAAATTTTCCCAATAGAATTGATACTGTGGACTTGAGGTTGTTTCCTCGGAAAGTGTACCGTATGCTCATTACCATTAACATGAAAAGTGACATTGCCTTTGGTGCAATCAATAACAGCCCCTGCAGTATTCAAAAAGGGTCTTCCAAGAATAATAGACATACTATTGTCCTCGGGAATATCAAGAATAACAAAGTTCGTTAAAATAGTAACGTTTGCAACCACAACAGGCACATCCTCACAAATACTGACAGGTATAGCAGTTGATTTATCAGCCATTTGCAAACATATTTCAGTAGGTGTCAACTTATTCAAATCAAGTCTACGATATAAAGAGAGAGGCATAACACTAACACCGGCTCCAAGATCACATAAAGCAGTTTTAACATAGTTTCTTTTAATGGAGCATGGTATAGTTGGTACTCCTGGATCTCCAAGTTTCTTTGGTATTCCACCCTTGAAAGTGTAATTAGCAAGCATGGTGGAAATTTCAGCTTCCGGTATCTTTCTTTTATTAGTAACAATATCTTTCATGTATTTAGCATAAGGGTTCATTTTAAGCATATCAGTCAAACGCATACGCAAAAAGATAGGTCTAATCATTTCAGCAAAGTGCTGAAAATCCTCATCATCCTTTTTCTTGGATGGTTTAGGAGGAAAAGACATGGGTTTCTGAACCCATGGTTCTCTTTCTTTACCGTGCTTCCTAGCAACAAATTCTCTCTTATCATAACGTTGATTCTTTGATTGTGGGTTATCAAGATCAACAGCAGGTTCAATTTCTACATCATTATTATTGCTAGGTTAAGCATCAACATGAACATCATCATTAGCATTATCACTAGATTCATGTTCATTACCAGATTGTGTTTTAGCATCAGAAATAGAAATATCATTGGGATTCTTAGGTGTATTAATAACAGGTTTACTAGAAGCATGCAAAGTCCTATCATTTTTCTTGTTCTTCCTTTTAGAAGGACTAGGTACATCTACATTAGCTCTCTGAGAATCTTGCTCAATTCTCTTAGGGTGGCCCTCAGGATACAAAGGCTCCTAAGTCATTTTGGCTCCTCTAGTCATAACTCTAACAACATTATCATTCTTCTTATTTTTTAATTCATTGAGCAAATCATTCTGAGTTTTAAGTACTTGTTCTACTTGAGTGGTAACCATAGAAGCATCTTTACTAATAAGTTTAAGTTCATCTTTAACATTAGCCATATAATCACTCAAGTGTTCAATCATGTAAGCATTATGTTTCAATTATCTACCAACATAAGTATTAAAATCTTCTTGCTTAACCATAAAATTATCAAACTCATCTAAGCATTGGCTAGCAAACTTAGTAGGAGGGATTTCGGCTCTATCATATCTATAGAGAGAATTTACCTTTACTACCTGTGCCAGGTTATTAAGACCGTGTGTTTCTTCAACAGGTCATGAATTAAGGCCATGTATTTCTTCAACAGGAGGTAAATTCTTAACATCCTCAGCTTTAATACCTTTTTCTTTCATAGATTTCTTTGCCTCTTGCACATCTTCAGGACTGAGAAATAGAATACCCCTTTTTTTGGAGTTGGCTTAGGAGTTGGTTCAGGAAGTGTCCAATTATTTTCATTAGTCAACATTTTATTCAATAGAATTTCAGCTTGATCAACAGTTCTTTCCTTGAAAACACAACCAGCACAACTATCCAGGTAATCTCTGGAAGCATCAATTAGTCCATTATAAAAGATATCAAGTATTTCATTTTTCTTGAGAGGATGATCAGGCAAAGCATTAAGTAATTTGAGAAGCCTCCCCCAAGCTTGCGGGAGACTCTCTTCTTCAATTTGCACAAAATTATATATTTCCCTTAAAGCAGCCTGTTTCTTATGAGCGGGGAAATATTTAGCAGAGAAGTAGTAAATCATATCCTGGGGACTACGCACACAACCAGGATCAAGAGAATTAAACCATATCTTAGCATCACCCTTTAATGAGAACGGAAACAATTTAAGGATATAATAGTAGCGAGTTTTCTCATCATTAGTGAACAGGGTAGCTATATCATTTAATTTAGTGAGATGTGCCACAAAATTTTCAGATTCATAGCCATAGAAAGGATCAGATTCAACCAAAGTAATTATATCAGTGTTGACAGAGAATTCATAATCCTTATCAGTAATAAAGATAGGTGAAGTAGCATAAGAAGGATCATACTTCATTCTAGCATTCAGAGTTTTCTTCTTTAAGCTTAGCTAATAGCTTCTTAAGATCACTTCTATCATTGCAAGCAAGAAAGTCTCTAGCAGTTTCTGCATCCATAACATAACCCTCAGGAACAACAGACAATTCATAGTATTTAGGGGGAGAATCTTCATCATCACTTTCATCAATATTATCAGTTTCAATAATTTCATTCTCTCTAGACCTATCAAGTTGTTCATCAAGAAATTCACCAAGTGGCACAGTAGTATCAAGCATAGAAGTAGTTTCATCATAAGTATCATGCATAGAAGAAGTGGCATCATCAATAACATGCAACATATCAGAATCAATTGCAGAAGCAGGTTTAGGTGTCACGAGCTTACTCAAAACAGAAGGTGAATCAAGTGCATAGCTAGATGGCAGTTCCTTACCTCCCCTCGTAGTTGAGGGAAAAATCTTGGTTCTTTGATCTTTCAAGTTCTTCATAATGATCAATAGATATAAATCCCAAGTGACACAAAGAATAGAGCTATGCTCCTCGGCAACGGTGCCAGAAAATGGTCTTGATAACCCACAAGTATAGGGGATCGCAACAGTTTTCGAGGGTAGAGTATTCAACCCAAATTTATTGATCCGACACAAGGGGAGCCAAAGAATATTCTCAAGTATTAGCAGCTGAGTTGTCAATTCAACCACACCTGGGAACTTAATATCTGTAGCAAGGTATTTAGTAGCAAACTAATATCATAGTAGTGGTAACGATAGCAAAACTAACGGTAGCAAAAGTAATATTTTTGGGTTTTGTAGTGATTGTAACAGTAGTAGTTGGAAAGTAAATAAGCAAAGAACAATATAGGAAAAGCTCGTAGGCAATGGATCGGTGATGGAGAATTATGCCGGATGCGATCGATCATGTAACAGTCATAACCTAGGGTGACACAGAACTAGCTCCAGTTCATCAATGTAATGTAGGCATGTATTCCGAATATAGTCATACGTGCTTATGGAAAAGAACTTGCATGACATCTTTTGTCCTACCCTCCCGTGGCAGCGGGCTCCTATTGGAAACTAAGGGATATTAAGGCCTCGTTTTAATAGAGTACCAGACCAAAGCATTAACACAAAGTGAATACATGAACTCCTCAAACTACGGTCATCACCGGGAGTGGTCCCGATTATTGTCACTTCGGGGTTGCCGGATCATAACACATAGTAGGTGACTATAGACTTGCAAGATAGGATCAAGAACTCACATATATTCATGAAAACATAATAGGTTCAGATCCGAAATCATGGCACTCGGGCCCTCCTGACAAGCATTAAGCATAGCAAAGTCATAGCAACATCAATATCAGAACATAGTGGATACTAGGGATCAAACCCTAACAAAACTAACTCGATTACATGATAAATCTCATCCAACCCATCACCGTCTAGCAAGCCTACGATGGAATTACTCACACACGGCGGTGAGCATCATGAAATTGGTGATGGAGGAAGGTTGATGATGACGATGGCGACAGATTCCCCCCTCCATAGCCCCGAACGGACTCCAGATCAGCCCTCCCGAGAGAGTTTAGGGCTTAGCGGCGGCTTCGTATCGTAAAACGCGATGAATCCTTCTCTCTAGTTTTTTTCTCCCCAAAAGTGAATATATGGAGGCAAGGTTGAGGTCGGTGGAGCGTCAGGGGCCCACGAGGCAGGGGGCGCACCTAGGGGGGTAGGGCGCGCCCCCACCCTCGTGGACAGGTGGAGGCCCCCCTAACGTGGATTCTTCTTCTAGTATTTTTTATATATTGCAAAATAATTCTGCGTTGATTTTCAGGTCATTCCGAGAACTTTTATTTCTGCACAAAAATAACACCATGGCAATTCTGCTAAAAACAGTGTTAGTTGGGGTTACTTCCATTCAAATCATGCAAGTTAGAGTCCAAAACAAGGGCAAAAGTGTTTGGAAAAGTAGATACGACGGAGACGTATCACATGCATTTGGGAGGAGGGTTAGGATTAGTGGAACTGCCGTAATGTGAAAGGACGGGATGACTAGGAGCGAACTGTCGTAATGTTATAGGACGTCCGAGGACGAGTACGAGCGAGAACTGCCAGCGGTTTTTGTAAAAATGCTGAGTGGGGCGTGCGAACGGCAAGGTAGTGGCTTGCTTGGTGGATAAATGGATTCATGCACAGTACTATGGGGGCCCAATTAGATGTCATGTCTACTTTACGCCCAATTAAATGGATTTCGATGTAATGTCAAGCGTCGAGAAAATTACAGGTGATACGAAGCTTCCGAGAGCTCTTAGATCTGAGATCGAACGGTTGCATGGCGTGATTCTAGACCAATGGGTGAATATCCTATCCTGGATGGTTATTCTGCAAATTTTCAGCAACTTAGCATGCGACCGTTCGATCTCAGATCCAAGGGCTGCCAGCAGCCCGTATCATGGTCGTGCCTACCATGACCATCGCCTCGCTCGCACAGTCGCGCCCTTGGAGATTTAACACGATGTGTTAGGCTATCTGATGTTGGCATGTCATACATAGTCATCACTTAGTCACATACTACAACAAGGTTAGCTATAAGGTTGGCTATAAGAGTATTTTTTGTTTACTTCTCTCTATCTCTTTCTTCGTAGTATTTATCGCATTTGCCAAGGAGTGACCTCTTCCAATGAAATGGTGCTTAGATGATGTGCTATGGGCATTAAATGGCTTAGCAACTCAAGTACCCAATGCATAGGTGCTTAGTTTTTTGTTGCTAAGTTTGCTTAATTTAGGTACACGCGCTTAGCACCGTTTCTTTCCGGGGTCACCAAACTAGTCTCTCTCTTCTTAATTAACTTGCCACATCAGACTTTATGCCTATGTGGCAGGCTTAGCACTTGTAGGATCAAGTACAATAGTGGTCTATAAGCCCGCTTTACATGGCATTTTTGCATATGTGGGGGAAAGAGGCAAGGAGTGGAGGAGTGGGCTCTCAAGCAAGAGCCAACCTCTACATGGTGGAGCATCGAGAGAGGCACCTGTATGGAGGTGGTCAGGAATCAGGAGATTCCCATTGGTCATAGCGCCGCAGTTAAAATGATAATGTCAAGTCAAATCACCGGGCCCCACCTGTCCACCGGTAACTCACTATCAAATCACACAGCCCTACATTTGCAGCAGCCTACTCCCTCATCTTCTCGCGTCTCTGTCGAACTGACTAGGCGGAACTGCCCCGCCTACCGCGCGGGAAAAGCCCCGCCCTCGACTTTTAAATAGTATAGTATACTAATTTTGTATCCATGGATTGCGCCATGGAGCAAAGCCTCAAGAAAATGGTGGTACACATTTACGGAGTATAGTATACGGCACGCCCGTCTCGTTCGTATCGCACCCCAGATGGTCGGTCGGTCTGGCACGCCGCTCTCCGAATGGAACACGCTTCGTATTGCGTTTGCACACACATGTGGGACTGCAATTGAGAACCGACCATAGGCACACTCCCCGGCCCCGCAAGTCGGGTGAGTTAATAGAAGAGAGAGACGAGCGATAGTACTAGAGAAGTGTTGTACAAACGTTGGTTCCTGGACGATCCCTGCATGAAATGGAAGATCAGTTCGTCCATGCATGTGACCAGACTCCAACAAACATGCCTGGATTGGCTATCGTCTACATATCGTGCATGCTGTATTATACAGGGCTGTAGTTCTCATGAGAAATCGAAAAAAGGTTTCTTGTCATCTCGCATAATTAGGTGTCATGTGCTTCGGATCACTGCTAGGGTTAAAAAACGACAACTGTGTTCCTCCAAGGCGCTAGTCATGGGGGCCACATGCACGAAGACTACTCGGCTGCCATCTATGTCAAGCCGGCTATGTTAATTAGGGTCTATCGATGGACCCCTTTTCTACGAGTTTATCTTTAATTTGAGCTTTGATCCTCGTCTAGTTTGTCCGTCGGGATTCATGTTGTCTCCTTTGGGCAGTGAAGTTATGGTTTCTTGCATGTTATAATCCGGTGCTTCAGATCAAAATGAGGACAACTGTGCGTCCGGGGCACGTGCATGAAGATAGTCATTGACGAGGTCAAGCCGGCTCCGGTAGACAAAAGAAAACTAGTAGTACTCCACTATATAGGACGGAGCCTACGTGCTTGCTTGCTAGTGTTGCTCTCTTCACACTGTCTCGTCCTCTCCAGATCTAAACACGACAGCAGTGGCCACACTCTCTCTCTGCTCATCGCTGGTCACAGATCCAGCCGTATCCTCTCTGCCGAGGAAGGTGAGAAGGTGCAATGTTCACGCGGTCGTCCTCGGCGACGGCTCTTACCCACTGCCGGTGCGTCCCGATCAGCGTGCCTTGCCGTTCTCTCCCAAGCACCGCTGGCTAGGGAGGGCCTCCGACCCCTTCTTCCTCGCTACTATAGTGTGGGCAGATCCGGCCTCCCGCCGCCCACCTAGCGACATCCCGGCGTCCCTCAGGTATAACTTCCTTCGAAACCGGCCTTGCTCTACTTCCCGAGCTCCTGACGTCGCTGCATTTGTATCTTTTACTGTTTCCCAGGCCCCCTCGTAGATATGATCGATCGGCTGTTCGAAAGCCACCTAATTTTTTACTGATAAGAGGTAAAACTAGTTCATGCACTCGAACCTAGTACTACTTGGTTCAAAGGAAGAAAGGGGGTGGGGTGGGGGAAGATTTGTTACCTGAATCTAGGACTTGGTCGAAAGAGGAAATAATCACTACAAAAAAAGACACATCCGTGACATTTTGGGCCGAACGAAAAAAGTTTCTGTCATACATATGACATTTCTATGACGATAATTGTGACAAAACCTGGTATCATCATAGATGTGGTGGGCTCCTACTTCTATGACAAAAAATCATGACAGAAAATGGGCTTTTTGTCCTGGGCGGGCCGAAGACGCGGCTGCATGACATTCTTTGGGCCGTCCATGACAGAAAAAACCATGGTAGAAGCGAGGGGGAGGAAAATTTCGGGGAGTTCCCGGTTACGGTGGGAGGTCGGGGGCCGAGCGATGCGCGTTTCTCTCGTACACGTACGCACGTGTGTGGGAGGCATTGGCTCTAACTGAACCCGAGCGAGGCGTTGGGCTCTAACTGAACCCGAGCGATTGCACTGCAGGCTACGCATTACTGAACCCGAGCGATCGATCGATGGCTGTTAACTCAACCCGATCGAGCGATTCCTTCGCTACTGCTGCTAACTGAAGCCGATGGATGCTGCCTCTGGGATGAATAGTGAGCGTTGCGGGGGGGGGGGGGGGGGGGTTGGATGAACAGTGAGCAGTGGCGTTGCCTCTGGACGAACAGGACCCCGTGGTGTGGTGGAGGGCTGGATGAACAGTAGACGGTGGAGGGGTGCCCGTGGAGGGGTGGTTGAACAGGACCCCGTGGTGTGGAGGGCTGGATGAACAGTAGACGGTGGAGGGGTGCCAATGGAGGGGTGGTTGAATAGTAGCCGGTGGAGTAGCGCGCGGTGGAGGCTGGATGAACAGGAGCCCGTGGAGGCTGGATGAACAGGAGCCCGTGGAGGCTGGAGGAAGTCGACGGTAGCCCGTGGAGGCTGGAGGTGGTCGACGGTGGAGATGAACAGTATCCCGTGGAGTCCCGTTTTGCGGTACGCCACACCCCTCCCGATTAACAGGACCCCCGTTTCGAACATAGGAGGTCCGTTTCGTCCGTTTTGTGGTACGCCACACCCCTCCCGATGAACAGGACCCCCGTTTCGACCGTAGGAGGTCCGTTTCGTCCGTTTTGCGGTACGCCACACCCCTCTCGATCAATAGGACCCCGTTCCGAATGTAGGAGGTCCGTTTCCTCCGTTGTGCAGTACGCCAGGCCTCGTTTCCATCACCTATTCCGTCCAAACCCTCCCGATGAACACGACCACGCATTCCGTTCCGACCCAGCCGATTGGCTCCCACGCGTTCCGTTGCCCCCCGATGAACGCGACGCATTCTGTTGCCTCCCCATGAACACGACGCATTCCGTTGCCTCCCCATGAACACGACGACAACGCTATTTCTCCGTTCCGACCCAGCCATGTACATGAGCCCTGGCCATACGTATGCGCGACTAGGCGTTCGAGACCCCGCCCGTATGTACACATACGTGGCCGTATTTTCTTTCTTGCACCCTGGCCGCTGTACGTACGTGTACATGCTACGTGCGCGCCTCTACTACGACACGTACGCGCCTCTACTACGACACGTGCGTGCCTCTACATCCACCAGTATATATGTACTTACATGTTTGTGACCAGAATGACAACGCTACGTACGCTTCGACCAGGTGGGTCCCGACTGTCAGGCACTTCCTTGCCTGCGAAGATGTAGCTGGTGGGTCCCAGCAGTCAGGGGGCGAATCGGTTTTTGCCTGGACGCACCTCCTTGCGTGCAAAGATGTAGCTGGTGGGTCCCAGCAGTCAGAAGCAAACATTTTTTCGCGAAATACGGTGGCCCATCCGGTGGGTCCCCGCTGTCAGGTGGAGGAATAATTATTTTGCACGTAATAAGGAGGCACTTTCTTGCTGCGGTCGTGGACCCAGCTGTCGGCCTCTCCATGTACAGTCCACGTCCGATGGAAGCCGTTCCTTGACTAAGTTGACCACGCCGCGCCGAGAGCACCAGAGCGGTGGATGACGACGAGGCCTAGGAAGGGGACGACGCGGAGCCGGGGAAGACGCAGCAGTGGATGCCCACCTGTAGAGAAGTACGAGGGTTCACTGGTTCGCTGCGGTGTGAGGCTGCCGTCGCCGCAGAAAAACAGGGGGTGTGGGTGCGTAGAGGGATGGCCTGGCCAGCGGTGGGAGTAGTAGGGGGCGGTGAGGCCTCCGCCGCATCGCAGCCGGCCACGGGAGGCAGGAGCACGAGGGACGACCGACGCTGGTTTGGGCTGGAGCAAGAAGACCAGAGGTTGAGGAAGTACTACGGCCGTTGGATGGACATCGTACGGTCACTGGAGCTAGAATCGTGCATATTGACTAAGTTGACAAAGCCCTCCGTCCCCGTCAACTTAGTAGGCCCACAAGTCAGCCTGCCACTATATTGGGTCCGAGTTTTCAGCTAACAGGGGGAGTATTCATTTTTTTGTGCGTAATAAGGAGGCACTTCCTTGCGTGCGAAGATATAGCTAGTGGGTCCGAGTTTTCAGTGGCGTTAACATTTTTTTCGTGAAATACAGAGGCCCTTTCGGTGGGTCCCTGATGTCAGGTGGAGGAATCATTATTTTGCACGTAATAAGGAGGCATTTCCTTGCGTGCGGCCGTGGACCCAGCTGTCGGCCTCTCCACGTACAGTACACTTCAGATGCATGTCGGTCGTTGACCACGTTGACCAGGTCGCACCGAGAGCACCAGGGCGGTGGACGACGGCGAGGCCTAGGAAGGGAACGACACGGAGGCAGGGAAGACTCGGCAGTTGTTTCACACACGGAGGGGAGTACGACTGTATGATGGTTTACTGGTTCGTCTGCCGTCGCCGGAGAATAACAACAGGCGTGGGTGAGTAGAGGGATGGCTAGGCCAGCGATGGGAGTACGGTAGGGCGGTGAGGCCTGCGCGGCAGCACAGCCGGCCGTGGGGAGGAGGGAGCAGGCAGTCCCGCCGGCGCTTGTTTGAGAAGCTGGAGCAGGAAGAGCAGAGATTGAAGAAGCACGACGGCCGTTGTATGGCCATCCAACAGTCACTGCTTGTGCGTCAACCTTTTTTCAGGAAAGCCTCAAATCTATGGAAAACAGCATACATCCCATCTGCCATTATTTCTAATAATTTACAGCCCATTTGCTAATTATTAAGGTTTTTTTGGAGCCCATATTCTTTTTGTTAGCATTACAACCCATATTGTGGCCACGGTTAAAAAATTATACGAAATTTTGCATATTTCGGTGTGGTCCGAACTGTTTTTAATCCTGAAATTTTGACTCACATTCAAACTGATTTTAAAAATAAATATATAAAAATAAAAAATCCAACAAATTCTCCATGCATAAAAATTAATGTAATTTAAAATCTCAAAATGAAAAAAAGATATTTGAAACTAATTGCCGGTTTGATGTGTTTTAAAAATGTACAGCCCATTTCTCATTACTGATAGGCCATTTTCTCGGCCAGCCGAATGAAGCTCTCCTCGGCTTGAAAGATTTGCAGCCCAACAGGCCTGACAAAGCGACTTACTTGGCAAATCACAAAAAAACTAGGCTGTGGCCGTGGACCCAGCTGGTAGTCTATTTGTTTTTAGTCCATTTGGTGGGCTGGGTGAAACAATGATGTAGCATCTATGTAGCCCATTTAAATCCCATTTGCATTTTTCTCGAAATCCACGGACTTGCTGGGCTGGGTGAAAATATCATGTTGGGCTAGATGGAGAAATGTTATAAAAACATAAACACATGATTGCACGTCAGTAAAATCTTTGCAAGCTTATGTACACAATCACTAGGAGTTAACTTGCCAAGTTATATATAAACAATTATTATTATTATTATTTTGTAAGAACTTTCAACTTACGAAATAAAATATCATTTTAATTTGATGAGTTAATAGTACGTGGGGTATTATTATTTTTTGGCTAGAAGTGCGACAGCTGAGTTGGTTCTAGGGGAAAGTACTGGGAGAAAACTCAGTTTACATCGAAAAAGAAAGTGGGAGAAAATTTAGAGACCTACTGGGTCTACCTGAGGAGGGGAATATGTTGGGAGGAAGGAGATTCAAAGCACGAAAGCCGAGTGAACTAGTTTTTTTACGGACAAGTGAACTAGTTTACATACATAAGCAAATAGCCACTAAAAAGCAATCAGGTTAATGGGTTCTTAAAAGAAATATTTCGGACAAAACAGATAATTACGACACATAGGCTAATGCATGAAACACTCAGATGATAAAGGTGCTTATAAATAGATAAAGTACAACATCTAGACCTTCCTGGCACGCTTGATCATGACGCTGCGGCTGTCTGTGTACTCGTCGGTTACGAGAAGCAGACACGCCCTCATGTCCAAGATCTGCATGTACATGTCGTAGCATGCGTATGCGTCCTTGGCCACATAGGTTATGTAGGCTAGATTCAGAGGTACCTCCCACGTGTCCAGGTCATCTTCTTTCATGTTGGCGTATCAGGGGTCGATGATGGTCTCAGCGAGGTCAACCACGGAGTCCTTCTCCTGCCCGTTGCTGATGATCTTGTATTGCTTCTGGATGTCGACAAGCTTGTTGCACCAGATGGCCGAATCGTCGCGTTCTTCCTTCTCTCCATCGTAGCGGAGGTGCAGTCGACGCTGCCGATGAAACGCGCGAATGCTCCAGAACCTGGTGCAGCCATAGGACTGAGGCGAGGCAGAGCTTCACCGAGTCCGTATAGTTGGTGTACAGCACATTCAACTTGGTGCATCCATAGGACTGAACGGCGAACTCAAAGGGGAACTCCTTGCTGAAGTCCATATCCAGCAGGCTCACCCCTCAGATCGCCATTGGAGTCGCTTTGAGTGAACGAGTGTGTAGGCGGCGGCAGCAGTTCATTTTTCAGCTCTTGGGGAACTGGATTCAACAGTAAACTGAGTGTGTACAGGCGACAACAGTTACTACCCCTCCCTCGTCCGCTGCATGCCCGGCAGAAGATGCACCCTCGGCCACACGTCGGTTCACGAGCGGGTTTGTATTGGTACTATAATAACAGGAGTTAGTGGTCACTTTACTTAAATTTAATTAGCTTTAATAGAAATTTGTACTTAAAACAAGCAATGCATTCGCTCGTTCTATCAGTGCCACATGATCAACACGCACAACAATTAGAATTATTATTCTCAGGACGCACATGATCAACACATTTGTCGCACTTTCACAAAGATAATACAACCAAGTTTGAACTATTTGTTATGGTTGTTGTCCTGTCGGAGTAATGGGCCATGGGTAGGCTAACCCGAGCCCCAGAACCTTTCAAGACATCGGGGCAGGCTGCACCCCTCAAGACCCCAGGACAAAGAGCCGCCTTTTGGGAAGTCGGCGGCAAGGCAACCGACTAGCCACCCGCGGCTGAGTCCCGGGAACGCCTTCAGGATAAGCCGACTCCTGACTGACGACTTCCCGAGAAGCCGGCCTTGGGGAGTCGGACCGCGACTCCAACAAACCCCATGTCCTCATCAAGAGGGACAGGGCAGGGGAGTGGCTACAGTGAAGCCTGCTCCCACCCCTTTCCAGGAGCAGGCATGGCCACAGTACGCCGTACCCGTGGAGATCTCTGTGCGGCGTGGCACTGTTGCCATGCCGACCCTGACATCAGCACCAGTGGACGGAATCCTGCGCCCACGACGGCTTGTCTGTACGACCCTGGGGCGGCGGGTCCCACCAACCAGTGGGACCCCAGAAGACGCCAAGTGCGCCACCAGCCGGACCCGTTGGGAGTCGGCCCCCGAGAGTCGGCCAGCTCCTCCCCCGGGGCCACGCGCCATTAACCAGATGTGACGGAGAGTGGCAATAGTGATCGCCCGCCAGGCGGCGGGGCTGTTGCCATGACTCCATGACCAAGCCCGCGTCATTAGAAGCACGGCTATAGTAATCAGCAGCCGGCAAGACCCGCCCGCTGCGGACGCGGCCTGTCGGCTCCGTACCGAGCCAGTCGGCGGGGCCCAGCAGTCGGCGGAGAAGACGGAGGCCGGAGGCACTGACGGCTGGGCCCGCGTCCAGCCGGATTACCATTGTACCCCTGGGGGGTAGGCCTATATAAACCCCCCAGGCACCCATGCAAAAGGTTGGAATCCATTAGCACTAGACCAGATCATATAGGAAGGAGAGAGCTAGCCTTGCCTTCTCCTACCTCTAGGAAACAGCTCAAGGAGCAACCGTGTAAACACTTTGCCATAGTGATCATGCGGAGACCCCGTAGAGCAGCAGTAGGGGTATTATCTCCCCGGAGATCCCTGAAGCTGGGTAAGGTTCGCCGGCGTGCATGTCTTCGCCTCATCCGGTTTCCAGGCACCGGCGACGTTCTACTCGCCCCCACCATGATAAGCCATCCTTTGACATATGTCGCACCCAACCCCCAACATTTGGCGCCCACCGTGGGGCCTGGTGCACCGTCGTCCGGAGACCTGCTCTGGACGAAAACCCTTTTCCTCCCTGGCGAGTGCAGCCAGCCAGGCACGCCAGATGGAGTTAGCGCTGACGCGCTGCACGGCGTTGAGATCGCCTGCGCAGCCAGCTGCCTCGCCGAACTTGTCGGCGAGGTTCGCCTCTCCGACGAACCTGCATCCAACGCAGGCACGGGCGGCTCCGAGAGCCTCCTCGCGGGCCTCCTCGACCAACTCCACGTCGCTGGTGAGCCTGCCGTGGACTCCAAGTGGGTCACGGTGTAGTGACCCACTTGGTGCGGCACTACAAGACCTGACTGTGCCCATTCCGGAAGATGCTGACGCGGAGATGTTGGAGGCGCGCCGCCTTTAGCTCATCGAAGGTGCAAAGAAGCTGGCTAGCATGCGATGCTTGTCAGAAGCCTACCAGCGAGAGATGGATCGCGCTGTTGGTGGCTCGCCAGCCCCAGCTGGGCCCAGCCGCCTTGGCGCGGTCCAGCAGCGCGGCGTAGCCATCGCCAACCTGTTCGGGGCAAGTCGCCCTGTGTACGCTACACCTACGGAGAACATTCGAGCCGCCTAGGCGGCGGCGGACGAGCTGGACAATTTCGAGGGCGAAGAGCGCCGCTTGATGATGGAGCGAGTCCAGCGGCTCCTCGACGCGGCTGTCGCGCAGAACGAGGCCGGCTGCCGCACGGAGGCGCCGCAGCGGCAAAACGACGACCTTCGCCGAGATCAAGGCGCGACGTATCGGACACCGACTGGCGGCGCCTGAGGAAGAAAAGACAAGGATCTGACTGTCAGCCACAGTCGGACTCACATTACCATAGAGCGCGACCGAGACGGCCTCCCGAGAGCAGTAGAACGATGGGACGACTGTCCGCCTCCTCCTCCTTGCAAGGAAAGGCGAGTCTCCCCGCCGCCTGTTGATCATCCGACTCTCGGCGACCGCCTTGGCCGCCGAGAGGGAGTCGGGGAAAACTACGCCTGCCACCGGATCGACCGACTTCACCGATCCCTGGTACTGGAAGAAGAAGACGAGTTGGGTCCGCCTTGTTTCGGGCCCTGCATTCGAGACGAGCCCTTTCCCAAAGGTTTCACGCTCCCAAGAGACACGCCCAAGTACACCGGCTCCGTGAAGCCGGAGGACTGGCTGGTCGACTACTCCACGGCTGTCAGCATAGCGAATGGCAACAAGCGTGTCGACGTAAAATACGTTCCGCTCATGCTCCAGGGCACGGCCTGGACATGGCTGAACAGCCTGAAGCCCTGCAGCATCAACAGCTGGGTCGACTTCACCGAAGCATTCGTCCGCAACTTCACCAGCACATACAAGCGTCCTCCCAAGCCTCGTCAGCTTTCCTTGTGCATGCAAGGTCCCAACGAGTCGACTCGCGACTACCTCACGCGTTGGGCTGAGCTTCGGAACTCCTGCGAGGGCGTGCACGAGGTGTAGGCTATCGAGTACTTCACCGCCGGGTGCAGAGAAGGCACCCTCCTCAAGAACAAGCTCCTCTGCGATGAGGCAGAAACCCTCGACGAGTTGCTGATCATAGCAGACAAGTACGCCACGGCCGACTCCTCCATGAAGGCGGAGATTCAAGTTAGCGCAACTAGCAAAGTGGCCCCTCAAGCTCCAAGAACTCCGGCGGGAGACACCAGTCGGCGGCAACAGCAGAGTGACCACAAGTGCAGGGCCCCGCAGCCGGCTTCTAGCAGCCGGCAGGTTGCGACAATTGAAGCCCAGCAGCAGGATGGGCAGCCTCCACCCAAGCGACCGAAAGGTGGCAAGCCCAACTGGTTGCCGGCCTTCTCATACGAGCAGACCCTGGATGGTCCTTGCAAGTTCCATAGCAGTGCAAAGCCGTCGAATCACACCACCCGGAAGTGCCACTGGCTCACCAGGATCGCCAAAGGAGATGGCCTCCTACCTCCCCCGCCTGCTGGGCAGCCGCCTCCGCCTCCACCCCAGCAGCCGGCTGTCAGGCCAGTCGGCACAGTACAAGACGAATACCCCGAAGAGCACGGAGCCTACGTGGTATTTACCAGCATGGCTGATGATCGACGCAGCAGGCGGCTGCAGCGACAAGAGGTGAATGCAGTAGCATCAGAGACGCCAGAGTTCATGCACTGGTCCGAGAAGCCTATCAGCTAGAGCAGGGCTGATCACCCAGAGGTGATGCCGAGTCCGGGCTCTTATGCCTTGGTCTTGGATGCCACCTTTGCCACGGATAGACGAGCCACTCGTTTCTCGCGAGTTCTGATAGATGGAGGCAGCAGCATCAACATCCTGTAGAAGGACACCATGGAGAAATTGGGAATCAAGCAAAGACAGCTTAGAACAGCCGGACTATGTTCCACGGCATTGTTCCTGGGCTTTCCTGCTCACTAATCGGCAAGATCCTGATGGACGTCCTCTTTGGAGACAAAGATCACTTCCGCCGAGAGTCAGTTTGGTTTGAGGTGGTGGACCTCGAGAGCCCATACCATGCACTACTTGGCCGACCCGCCCTGGCCAAGTTCATGGCGGTCCCCCACTATGCCTACCTCAAAATGAAGATGCCCAGTTCCAGGGGAATTCTGACCGTAGCCGGTGACTACCGGAAGTCGTCTGCCTGTGCGGCTGAGAGTAGTCGGCTAGTCGAGTCCCTGGTGATCGCAGCCGAGAAGCGACTCCTTGACTGGGTTGTGGCGATGGCCAGCAAGCAGCTAGAGGTGTCATCTAACCCAAGGGAGTCGGAGGCTGAGGGTTCGTTCAAGCCGGCCAAGGAGACAAAGAAGATAACTTTGGATCCGGAGCACCCAGAGAGGTACGCTGTCGTAGGCGCAAACCTCGACAGCAAATAGGAAGGCGAGCTCGTCGATTTCCTCCGTGAGAATCGGGAAATCTTCGCATGGTCCCCCAAAGACATGCCAGGTGTATCGACGGAATTCGCCGAGTACAAGTTACATGTCCAATCTAATGCAAAGCCGGTCAGGCAGCCCCTGCGCCGCCTATCAGAAGAGAACAGAAGAGTTGTCAGAGAAGAGATAGCCCGACTCCTAGCAGTCGGCTTCATTATGGAAGTATTCTTTCCAGAGTGGCTAGCCAATCCGGTCCTGGTACTGAAGAAGAACAAGCAGTGGCGAATGTGTATTGACTACACGAGCCTCAACAATGCCTGCCCCAAGGACCCGTTTGCTCTACCAAGAATTGATCAGGTGATAGACTCCACCGCCGGATGCGAGCTGTCGAGCTTTTTGGATGCATATTCAGGATATCACCAGATCAAGCTGAACCCGGCTGACAGACTGAAGACTGCCTTCATCACGCCGTTTGGAGCCTTCTGCTACCTCACCATGACGTTCGGCTTGAGGAATGCCGGCGCCACCTTTCAGCGTTGCATGCAGAAGTGCCTCCTCAAGCAACTCGGGAGAAACACCCACGTCTACGTGGACGATGTGGTGGTGAAGACGGAAAAGCGTGGAACACTGCTGGAAGACCTCAAGGAGACCTTTGAGAACCTGCGCTGATTCCAGATCAAGCTCAACCCCGAGAAGTGCGTCTTCGGAGTACGAGCCGGCCAACTCCTTGGCTTCCTGGTCTCTGAACGCGGCATAGAATGCAACCCTGTAAAGATCTAGGCCATTGAGAGGATGGAGGTACCCAGCCGACTGCTGGACATGCAAAAGTTCACCGGCTGCTTGGCGTCCATCATCCGATTCATCAGTCGGCTGCTCGAGAAAGCTCTCCCCTTGTACCAACTCATGAAGAAGACCACTTTTTTCGAGTGGAACCACAAGGCGGACGAAGCTTTTCACCAGTTGAAGAAGATGCTGACTACTCCACCCGTTCTGGCAACTCCGACTCCTAAGGAACCTATGCTCCTGTACATCGCCGCCACCAGCCGGGTAGTCAGCACGGTCATTGTAGTGGAACGCAAGGAGGAAGGAAAGGCACTACCTGTCCAGAGAGTGGTATATTACCTGAGCGAAGTACTGTCGGCCTCCAAGCAGAACTACCCCCACTACTAGAAGATGTGCTATGGCCTGCACTTTACCGCCAAGAAATTGAAGCCTTACTTTCAAGAGCATCCAATCACTGTGGTCTGCATGGCCCCACTTGCCGAGATCATCGGAAGCCGAGATGCTTCTGGCCGAGTGGCCAAGTGGGCCATAGAGCTGGCTCCCTACACCATCCACTACCAGCCCCGCACCGCCATCAAGTCATAAGCACTGGCCGACTTTCTCGTCGACTGGGCCGAGACCCAGTACCTACCTCCAGCGCCTGACTCCACCCATTGGCGGATGCATTTCGACGGCTCCAAGATGCGCACTGGCTTGGGAGCCGGCGTTGTCCTCACTTCTCCTAAAGGCGAGAAGCTCAAATACGCACTACAAATCCATTTTGCCGCCTCCAACAATGTCGCCGAGTACGAGGCGCTCATTCACGGGCTCCGGCTTGCCAAAGAACTCGGCATTCACCGGATCCTGTGTTATGGCGACTCGGACTTAGTGGTCCAGCAGTCGTCTGGCGACTGGGACGTCAAAGATGCAAACATGGCGAGTTACCGTTTCCTCGTGCAGCAACTCAGTGGGTATTTCGAGGGGTGCGAGTTCCTCCATGTGCCAAGAAACGACAACGACCAAGCAGACGCCTTGGCACGAATCGGATCTACCCGCCAAGCAATACCATTTGGCGTCGCCCTTCAATGCCTCCTCAAGCCGTCTGTCAAGCCTTCACCAGAATCAGACTCCATCTTCATGCCGGCCCCTCCCGAAGAAGTCGGATCCGACTCCAGAGCCCCGGCAGACGGGACGGGGATTTCGGCAGATGGCTCCAAAGCTGCCATAGTCGAGGCCGACCCAGGGACTGCAGAACCCGGCCCGGGGACTGCGGCGGCGGGCTCGAAGACTCTAGAACTCGGCCCAAGAGTGACGCCAGTCGGCCCGGGGACTTCATTTACCTAGCAAGCGGTTGTTGACTCCACCCCGCCGCCTCCCAGCCCAGCCGCCCTCGTCCAAGTCGTAGTTCTGGCAGTTGAAGAAATAGCAGCACCCTCATGGGCCCAGCCCATCCTCAAATTGCTGGTGAGCAAAGAGCTGCCAACTGATGAGACCTTAGATCGGCAAGTACAACATCGAGCGGCAGCCTACACCATAGTCAACAGAGAGCTGGTCTGGCGCAGCGTCACTGGTGTCTACCAGCGTTGCGTAGAGCGAGAGCAAGGCCAAGCAATTCTCAAAGACATCCACCAAGGCAAGTGCGGCCACCATGCGGCTTCAAGGTTTATTTTGGCCAACGGCCTTAGAAGAGGCCAAGGAATTGGTCCAAAAAGGCAAAGGGTGCCAGAAGTTCCGCTCCAAGCCCCATCAGCCGGCTTCTGCACTCAAGACCATCCCCATTGCCTGGCCTTTTGCAGTTTGGGTTCTAGACATGGTGGGACCATTCAAGACGGCACGAGGTGGCTTAACTCACTTACCTGTCGCAGTGGACAAGTTCACCAAGTGGATAGAAGCGAAGCCAATCAAGAAACTGACCGGTTTGACAGCCGTGACTTTCATCTCCGATATCACAATTCGGTACGACATACCACACAACATCATCACCGACAACGGCACGAATTTTGCCAAAGGCGCCTTGGCCCGTTTCTGTGCGACACTGGGCATCCGACTGGACCTAGCATCCGTCGCCCATCCACAATCAAACGGCCAGGTGGAGCGGGCAAACGGCCTCATCCTGTCCGGCATCAAGCCCCGACTGATCGAGCCTCTGGAGTGCTCGGCTGGCTGCTGGCTCGACGAGTTGCCAGCCGTCCTCTGGAGTCTGCGCACGACTCCAAACAAGTCAACTGGCTTCATGCCTTTCTTCCCCGTCTACGGTGCTGAAGCCGTCATCCCAACGGACATAGAGTTCTACTCCCCGCGAGTCACCATGTACACCGAGGAAGAAGCAGAAGAAGCACGTCAAGACGGCGTCGATCTGCTGGAAGAGGGTCGGCTGTTGGCACTCAGCTGGTCCAGCATCTACCAGCAGAGCCTGCGCAGATACTACAACAGGAAGGTCAGGCCGAGATCTTTCCAAGAGGGCGACCTTGTGCTCCGACTGATCCAGCGAACAACCGGCCAGCACAAGCTGTCGGCGCCTTGGGGAGGCCCCTTCATCATCAGCAAAGTGCTGGGAAACGACTCCTACTACCTGATCGACGCTCAGAAACCCCGAGCACGCAAGAGGGATGACTCCGGCAAAGAGACAGAGCGGCCATGGAATGCAAATCTCCTCCGAAGATTTTACAGCTGATGCAGTATGTACCACGTTACCTTTTGTATTAAAGTACCAAGACTTCGGGCCCCCCGAGACGAGCTCGGGGACTGCCCTCTTTTGTCTAGATGATAAAAATTATGCCTACGAGTATGTTACTCTTTGTTATGCCGCTTGGCACCGGGCTCGACAGGTCGGCCCGGGGACTTGCCGCCTTGCACTATGAAATGCTTCCTGCAGCCGGACTGTACGGTGGGCAGGAGTAAGATAGAATGGGCGTTCGCATGAAAAATGGCTAAGGACTCAAAGCATAAAACATAGCTTAAGCCGGCTTCCAGCCTTTTTTGCAAACCGACTCTTGAGTAGTCGGCTTGCCGCCTTCTATTCAACTTGCTCAAAAACTCTAAAACGGCTAAATACTTGCCTTCCCAAAGCAGCCAAGCATTTGATCCAACGGCAGTCCGCAGAGTGGCTGTCCGACTGGCAAGACAGGAAACTAAGGGAAAGCGGCAAAGGAAAAAGCCAAAAGAGCAATGAGCAAGAAAAGATAGAATTCGGATAAATATTTACATAACATAGGCCCTTGGCCAAATCTTCGAGCAGAAGTTCAAAATACACCCCGCGGGTGGAATTGTGCGAATTAACAAGTTCATCAAAGACTACTGAAGCATATAAAATAAAGATAAGGCGGCAGCCTAAGATGCGGCAGACGAATTCGGAGGGTCGGAGGAGACGGCAGCGTCAGGCGTTGGGGCGGCCGGCGGGGCACTCTCGGCTTGATCGCCTCCGGCGGTAGTCGGCTCGGTCACACGTGGCTCGTTGCTGGAGGCACAGTCGAGCTGAGGCTGGCCGTCCGCTTCGTCTTCTGGTGCTTCCGTCTCACCTCCGTCCTCCGCCTCGCCTTCCTCCTCAACGCTAGAGCCGATCACCTCCGCTGAGTCCTCGCCGTAGTCTGGGTTCATCCCAAACCACTCCGGCGGTACCTCCTCGCCGTCTTCAAACCGCTCGGGGACGAAGATGCTGGTGTCGGTGTACTCGGCGATCGCCGCGGCACACTTGACAAGGGTGTCTTCCGTGGCTGCCAGCTCCGGCTGGGCCTCTGACCGGAGTGTGGCCAGTCGGTCTAGGTCCAGCCCCGGATACCACGCCTTGACGAACTCCAAGGCCCGACATGCTCCAGCTCGGGCCGAGGAACCTTTCTAGGCCTCAAGACGACCAGCCACGACCTCCAGCCAGTCGGAAGTCCGACTAGGGGTTGTAACATCCCAAAATTCTAAATTTTGGAATGTTATAATAAATAGATAGATTTGATTGATTGTTTGATTGATTGTCTGAAAGTGAGTGAATTCGAAACTTTTTGAAAGTTAAATGAGAGGGAATAAAAGGACTTTCCCAAACTTTCATATTTGCTTTCTGATCTCCATGAATTCAAATTATTTTCAAATACAAAACCCTTGAGCGAAGATGATATGACTTCTTCCATTTAAAAAAATTAAATGAAAGGGTATTTGAAAATAATTGAATTTCATTTGGAAATATTTCAATTCATAAACTTCATGCAACTCAATGATTTTCACGAGAGAAGATAAAATGACTTCTTCAAATTATGAAATATGAGTTGGGAGTTTCAAAGGATCAATTTCAAGTCCTTTTGGAATTAATTTTTCAATTTGGATTTATTTGAGTTTTATTCAAATTATTTTTCTCCAAAAATAAAATATATGGAAATTAGGGTAACGTGATTCCCTACATTAGAAAATTGGAGAAAAATTAATTTGAAATCATTTTGGTATTTTTAAAATGATATTTGTTGAATTTTAATAGACCAGTAGCACTCTTTGAATTATTAGAATTTGTGTGTATTTTATTTGGTGCTACAAAAATGTTCACGTTGTAGGAAATCTTTTTCTGAAAATTTTGATATATAATATGCCTATATAAAGTTTTATTTTTATTTTCATTTTTTTGTTTATCGCATTCTGTAAAAAAAAAACTGCACGCGCACCTGAAGCTAACTGTCGCCCATGTGCGCATCATAGTACCAGCGGGCGCCCTATTTTTTTTCTTTATCCTATATGGGCCAGGCCCAGCCAGCCTTTTCAGTTTTTTTTTCTTAGGCCGAATTTTCCAAAAAAAAAACTGCACCGCGCACGCTGCGGCCGGCCGAAGGCCTTTAGGCCCATCGCCTCTTTTCTTCTCTGTTTCGTATATTTTCGTCTACGTTTAGTCCCACATTGCCTAGCCTTTGACCTCTAAGCCTCTTTTCCACCAATAAATATAGACTCATAGAGCCTCCAAAAATCATCTGATTCGGGTTAAATTAATATTTTGGTTTGACTAGATTCATTTAGAAAAAAAAATATTTCTACTCTCCGGCGCGACTTCTAAAAATTTTCTCTTCTCTTCAAAGTCATCATTTGTCTGCCTTATAAAGGTATCTTTCTTTATTTTATTTTCTTTCTTCTCTTCTTATACTTCCGTAGTTTTTTTATTTTTAGACTAATACGATAGAATAATTAGATTATCAATTAGTCTACGTATTTATACATTAGACCCTAGCCCGTAGCTATTTTTTCTCTCTTCCGTAAAACAGCTTGGCCCTGATTTTTCAAATAGCCATAACTTTTTACTCGTTTGCCCAAATCCAACGAAACCAACGCCCACGTCTTCGTTATGATATCCTCTATCTTATCTAGTAATCCAACCCAAACATGTTTTTGAAAATTTTAAAATTTGAATTAGATCAGATTTGAATTCAAACTTCTTTTGATCATATCTTTTTATCCGTAACTCCATTTGAGTTGATTCTTTTTGCAAATCGAAGCTGTTGACCTAAACATTCTAATGAGGCCAAATTCACATAATTTTGGTACTGTTAGAAATTGTTTTATGTTCCAAGAGTTATTTGCTTGGTTTTGATGTTTCCGTATCGTCTTCTTCGTTCTTCCCGATCTTTTGAGTGATTGCTAATGTGTGGTTACTATTGCTTGCTTACGATAGATTGACCGGAATTTGACGAGTAGAGCTATCAAAAGTTTTGAGTATGAATCATCTTCATCAACATTGCAGGCAAGTTCACACTTTCATCATACCTTTTCTATAACCTAGTTTTATTGCATTAGATCAATCCTCACACATTGCATGATTAGGATCTAATTAAATTGTGGGATGGGAACTAGATGAGGTAGTACCTATTACCTGTTCATTATGAAACCTTTGGGAGTTACTTCTACGTTTGCTTAATATGCCATGCTATGCTAGTAGACGTGGATTGGGTGAGTAATATCCATGACAGATATGAGTTGATAATTTTAATGGTTTATCTAAGGTGGCAACTTAAATACACATCTGGGTGGATTGAGGCACCTGATGTCTATCAGGACTTGCCTGTTTTTTTGGACCGCCACCCAGGCTCAAAGGGATCATAAGATCTTTCATGCTAGAAACTTCCGTGTGCAGCCACAAGCCATTATGGGCTCTGGCATAGTTGACTAAGTCGTGCGAACTCTTACGGGTAGACTAGCAGATGTAGGGGAAAGTAGGTGTACCGGTCTACCCACATGTAAGGTGCTAGCGCTTCTGAAATACTGTGTCTCGGTCATCCGTCTTCTCAAACACCATGTAGTGCGAGAAAACAAAACGGAGGCGATCGAGTCTTGTGGGGAAAAGTGCGCAAACCTCTGCAGAGTGTATAAACTAATCATGATTAGCCGTGTCCCCGGTTATGGACATCTTGAGTATCTAGTTCTTGGATTATCCTGTTGATCTCATCACATTACTTTAAATGAATATTGTTGGGTTTTAATGATGTTACTTAATTGGGATTGAGAATGCTGTCAACCATTCTCAATGTTCGACAACCACCATGATAGTTAAATAAAATTTATTCCTTTGCAGTAGGGAAAAATTGGCTTTACGCAAAAACCTTATAACCATAGAGCTTTTCCAACAGCCAAATATGCATGTAGTGATAGTCTTTATTCATTATTCTCTATGGTGTGAATTTGCCAGTACATTCAATGTACTGACCCGTTTCGGGCTGCAACGTCTCATGTTGCAGGTTTCTTACGACGAGTAAGTGATACGTTAGGGTTACGATTTCTACACTCAACTTTGCCATTGGTGTTGATGGGAATCCACAACCTTGTTGCTTCCGCTATATGGATTGAGGTAATAGTATTTACGTTACTTTATACATGTGATTTACCTCTGTTATAAATCCTTCGAGTACTGTGTGTGTGAGCATACCGATCCAGAGATGACACTTAAGCACAGAGACTTGATCCATTCGGGTCAGGTCGCCACAAGATGGTATCAGAGCACATGTTGACTGTAGGAACGTGACCCTAGAAACCAGCAAGTCCATAGCAAAGATTTTTCTCTACAACTTTCCCTTTCAAAAAGATCTTTTACCTCTCTTCTCTTCTGAGCTTATTCAAAAAATTCCTTTTTTAGTGAGACCATACCCCTTTCCCCTTTTGACCATTCGAAGATTCGACTGATGAGACCACTACAAGAAGCACAAGATATTGGACAACTAAGACCACTACGGAATGAAGGAGATTTTACCATGCATTATAGTAATGGAAACTACAGTGGTTGAAGACTCTGAAGACTAGGAGAATTTGAAGGCTCTAAAGAATCCCCAGGTTTTTTTATGACCTAGGAAGGCTACCCTTATGGAACCTGGCAGACTATGGAAATTGTCAATACCCGAGATCAAGGTGTATCGGAGAAAGACTGAAACAAGGAGTATGAAAACTCGAAGTTTTGTCAAAGAAGACCCTAAGGCAGGAGATATCAACTATGGAGAGATAGCCCATGGAAATGACAAGAAAACAACCACGGCTATCCATAAGGTTATCGCCCGCATATGCTATTGTCACCGTGCTGAGTTAAGCATGCATATGCATGGAAGGATTAAATGGTAGAAGGCTGATGGAGCACCTATCAGCAAGATGAAGTTTTAACCTTAGCCGGTGTATCACCAGGATCTGGAGTGTTACATCAAGAAGTTAAGATGGTCCTAAAAGAAGCATTAATTGATAAGGAAGTATTTCATGATGAACTCAGGATCCTGAAGATGAGAGTAGCCAAGCTGGAGGAGCTACAACCTCGAGATACCGAAGATTCGTCAGGAACGGAAGGACAGTAGTACCATGGTTCATGCCAATGTTGAAACCCAGAAGTTTGGAATGCCACTCCAGAAATATTAAAGGACATCACGAGAAACTTTTTGTCAACAGAGAGGATCTGGCAGAAGAAATTGAGAAGGACAAACACGATCGAAAGAAGCCATTGGAGGCATGAACAAGACTTGAAGAGTTTGGCGACGTTGACCTTAGAAGACCAAACCCCTATTATACACCTACGTTAGATGCGACGTTTGTGAGATGTCATTTGTTTGATGTTTTTCGACAGCCACAACAAAAATCTGTCTTTTCAAAACTTTTGTTTGTATTGTGTGTATCCCTCTCTATCTCTCTTATCTCACCCCAAAACCCTTGGACCCAATAGAGGATGAAAGGAGATGAGCTTGTATTTTCTAGACCGTTGAGTCAATTGGAGACGGACCAATGGATTCAGAACATGGAGGATCGCATGAAGAATAACCCTATAGTCGGAAAGGATATGGCCCAGCATGCTCTTCAATGCTTTGAAAGAGGTGCTGCTACTTGGTGGAGGATGTACCAAACCATCAATGGATGGCAAGGAGTAACCACTTGGAAAGAATTTAAGTTGACTTTGCCAAAGTCTCGGCTTGTGTCCCAGAAGTTGAAGCCTTATGAAAAGGATATGAAGAAACATGGTGCATGCAAGATTTGTGGAGAAATTGGACACACCCATAAAGAACCCAAGGATGAATGCCCTAATTGTGAAGGAAGTCACCCAGCTGAAGAATGCCCAACTAGGCAGATTACTTGTTTCTTGTGTGAAGGGACTACCCACTATCCTGCTCAGTGTAACATTTACCCCATGGTACAACGAACCATCCAGCAGAAGAAAGAAGTAATGAAAGGAGCCCTCATGGAAATGTTAGAAGAACCCGTGATGAAGGAAGAGGTGGAGGACACACCCAAAGAGGAACCAATTAAACCCTGCACCAAGTCTTGCTATTCATGTGGAGAAGAAGGACACATCTCCCAGAATTGTATGAATGGGGATCTAGTAGAATTCCCGACGGAGGAAGTAGATTATGATCCACAGGAAATAGAAGCCCTGATTGGAATGGAAAAGTCCAGGAAGAGAAGCAGATTGGATTCCAGGAAGAATTTGAGTCATATCACCTGTTACAGGTGCAAGGAGTCAGGGCACTACCTCAACAATTGCCCAAAAAGGAAACCTCGATACTTGTCGGAAGTAATATGTTTTCGTTGTAATGAAGCAGGGCACTTTGCCAGAGAATGCCCCAAGGAGAAGGGAACTTGTTCTAGATAGTTGAGTTTGTAACAAAAGAAATGGAGTAGTAGAAGTGAGAACATTTTTTTATATATTGAGGTGTTGAGTTGAGACATGTAATGGAGAAGCGAGAGATTGTAATCATTTGAGAATGAATGAAGTAGCATCGTTGGTACTGATATGGATTTTATGAGTTGTTACCCTATGAAGAAGAATTTTGACCATTTTGAGGATATGAGAATATGGTCTATGGAAGATTTGTGAATTTTAAGGGTGGTAGTACCCTGTAAGAACCCTTGACCCCTGGAAAAGATAAGGATACTCCACTGAGTGGATTTCGGACAAAATGAATATGAGTTTTGTCTCGATATGTGCGATACCCCAAGAGTGTGTGGGATGAAGTTGGAGACGTCGGTTGTTTGGACCAAATGTGATCAGGGAGTCAGAAGAGAATGTTAAGTTGATTCGAGATAGACTGAAGGTAGCTCAGTCCAGACAGAAGAGTTATGTAGACTCAAAAACTCAAGGAGGTAGTCTATGAAATTGGAGATAGAGCATGTCTTCGTGTGACCCCTCTGCGAGGAGTTAAACGATTTGGAGTTAAGGGACAGTTAGCCCCGAGATTTGTAGGACCATACCGAGTTTTGGAGCGTATGAGAGAAGTGGCCTACAAGTTGGAGTTACCCGAAGGACTGTCAGGAGTTCATGATGTGTTTCACATTTCCCAGTTGAAGAAGTGCCATGCAGAGATGGCCAATATTCCCCTGTAAGGACGCTTGACCCTGGAAAGGATAATGATGTTCCACGAAGTAGAGTATGGACTTCATAAGTATAAGTTTTTATCTCGGTATGAGGGATATTCCATGAGGATGAAGAGATGAATTACTATTGGATATAAAGGAGGTATGATGTTGGAAATATGGATCAATGGAAAATTCCATGATGAGTCTGAGTAATCATGTCCTAGTTTGGTGCCAATAGACGGAAGGAAGACAGTACAATTGGATGGATTTAAGAATACTAGGAAGTTGGAAGTTGGAATAATGATCGGTTGCCCGATGATAAGTTCAAGGACTACAAGTGATGAGATGGGCCATAACCCACAAGCCCAGGACCTGCCAAGAAGCAAGCACATTCTTGCTGAAGGAAAAACCCTGGAAGTGGATATACCTTTGTCGACAAACGATTTTATAGGAGTTTACGCAAAACCTGAGAGTTGTGAAGGAACGATAGATGTTTGTCTGGCTTGCAGAATCAATGGATTAATCCGAACTTGGTTCGTCGACGAGAGAAATTCTGCAATGCTTGTGAGAATGACCGAGTGTTAGAATGCGAGATTCGCTAAACTGTATACAAGGTAATGATTTGGGTGCGGGATGGATTGATCACCATACCGACTTACTCTTATTGTTCGCCTTGCTATATGGAATGGTAAATCTGAGTGACTTACCTATAGTAGAGAGACGACGATGAAAACCTTGTTTAAACCTTAGAATGGTATAGCAATTTTTTCCCTTGTACAAGGCAGCTTTTGCCAATCGTAGGTTATATGGTGAGGATCAACCCAGACCCATTTCCTGCAGGCGAAACCACAAATTGTTGACCACCATGAGATATCGATAGTGGTTTGGTTTTGGCGCCAGACCCATCAGCTAAGAAGACCCAATCTCGGAAGAACCTTACCAAGATGAAAGGATAGAAAAATTGTGGTAAGGTTATGCCATTACCGGAAGAGCCCGGATAAGGAATTATCCTGAAGATCTAAGAAGACCGACACTGTCAAGAATAAGGATGGAGTATATGAGTATTGATGGGACCATAACGATGTTTCTAAGGGTGGTAGCACCCCAGACCCCGAAGACGATTGATGGATTTGAGGAGACCCCAAACCCTAACCTTTTTCTTGCTAGCCTCTCCGAATCTCGAGGACGAGATTCCTTTTAAGGGTGGTAGGTTTGTAACATCCCAAAATTCTAAATTTTGGAATGTTATAATAAATAGATAGATTTGATTGATTGTTTGATTGATTGTCTGAAAGTGAGTGAATTCGAAACTTTCTGAAAGTTAAATGAGAGGGAATAAAAGGACTTTCCCAAACTTTCATATTTGCTTTCTGATCTCCATGAATTCAAATTATTTTCAAATACAAAACCCTTGAGCGAAGATGATATGACTTCTTCCATTTAAAAAAAATTAAATGAAAGGGTATTTGAAAATAATTGAATTTCATTTGGAAATATTTCAATTCATAAACTTCATGCAACTCAATGATTTTCACGAGAGAAGATAAAATGACTTCTTCAAATTATGAAATATGAGTTGGGAGTTTCAAAGGATCAATTTCAAGTCCTTTTGGAATTAATTTTTCAATTTGGATTTATTTGAGTTTTATTCAAATTATTTTTCTCCAAAAATAAAATATATGGAAATTAGGGTAACATGATTCCCTACATTAGAAAATTGGAGAAAAATTAATCTGAAATCATTTTGGTATTTTTAAAATGATTTTTGTTGAATTTTAATAGACCAGTAGCACTCTTTGAATTATTAGAATTTGTGTGTATTTTATTTGGTGCTACAAAAATGTTCACGTTGTAGGAAATCTTTTTCTGAAAATTTTGATATATAATATGCCTATATAAAGTTTTATTTTTATTTTTGTTTTTTTGTTTATCGCATTCTGTAAAAAAAAAGCTGCACGCGCACCTGAAGCTAACTGTCGCCCATGTGTGCATCATAGTACCAGCGGGCGCCCTATTTTTTTTCTTTATCCTATATGGGCCAGGCCCAGCCAGCCTTTTCAGTTTTTTTCTTAGGCCGAATTTTCCAAAAAAAAAAACTGCACCGCGCACGCTGCGGCCAGCCGAAGGCCTTTAGGCCCATCGCCTCTTTTCTTCTCTGTTTCGTATATTTTCGTCTATGTTTAGTCCCACATTGCCTAGCCTTTAACCTCTAAGCCTCTTTTCCACCAATAAATATAGACTCATAGAGCCTCCAAAAATCATCTGATTCGGGTTAAATCAATATTTTGGTTTGACTAGATTTATTTAGAAAAAAAATATATTTCTACTCTCCGGCGCGACTTCTAAAAATTTTCTCTTCTCTCCAAAGTCATCTTTTGTCTGCCTTATAAAGGTATCTTTCTTTATTTTATTTTTTTCTTCTCTTCTTATACTTCCGTAGTTTTTTATTTTTAGACTAATACGATAGAATAATTAGATTATCAATTAGTCTACGTATTTATACATTAGACCCTAGCCCGTAGCTATTTTTTCTCTCTTTCGTAAAACAGCTTGGCCCTGATTTTTCAAATAGCCATAACTTTTTACTCGTTTTCCCAAATCCAACGAAACCAACGCCCACGTCTTCGTTATGATGTCCTCTATCCAGTAATCCAACCCAAACATGTTTTTGAAAATTTTAAAATTCGAATTAGATCAGATTTGAATTCAAACTTTTTTTGATCATATCTTTTTATCCGTAACTCCGTTTGAGTTGATTCTTTTTGCAAATCGAAGCAATTGACCTAAACATTCTAATGAGGCCAAATTCACATAATTTTGGTACTGTTAGAAATTGTTTTATGTTGCAAGAGTTATTTGCTTGGTTTTGATGTTTCCGAATCGTCTTCTTCGTTATTCCCGATCTTTTGAGTGATTGCTTATGTGTGGTTACTATTGCTTGCTTACGATAGATTGACTGGAGTGTGACGAGTAGAGATATCAAGAGTTTTGAGTGCGAATCATCTTCATCAACATTGCAGGCAAGTTCACACTTTGATCACACCTTTTCTACAACCCGGTTTTATTGCATTAAATCAATCCTCACACATTGCATGATTAGGATCTAATTAAATTGTGGGATGGGAAGTAGATGAGGTAGTACCTATTACCTGTTCATTATGAAAACTTTGGGAGTTACTTCTACGTTTGCTTAATATGCCATGCTATGCTAGTAGACGTGGATTGGGTGAGTAATATCCATGACAGATGTGAGTTGATAATTTTAATGGTTTATCTAAGGTGGCAACTTAAATACACATCTGGGTGGATTGAGGCACCTGATGTCTATCAGGACTTGCCTGTTTTTTTGGACCGCCACCCAGGCTCAAAGGGATCATAAGATCTTTCATGCTAGAAACTTCCGTGTGCAGCCACAAGCCATTATGGGCTCTGGCATAGTTGACTAAGTCGTGCGAACTCTTACGGGTAGACTAGCAGATGTAGGGGAAAGTAGGTGTACCGGTCTACCCACATGTAAGGTGCTAGCGCTTCTGAAATACTGTGTCTCGGTCATCCGTCTTCTCAAACACCATGTAGTGCGAGAAAACAAAACGGAGGCGATCGAGTCTTGTGGGGAAAAGTGCGCAAACCTCTGCAGAGTGTATAAACTAATCATGATTAGCCGTGTCCCCGGTTATGGACATCTTGAGTATCTAGTTCTTGGATTATCCTGTTGATCTCATCACGTTACTTTAAATGAATATTGTTGGGTTTTAATGATGTTACTTAATTGGGATTGAGAATGCTGTCAACCATTCTCAATGTTCAACAACCACCATGATAGTTAAATAAAATTTATTCCTTTGCAGTAGGGAAAAATTGGCTTTACGCAAAAACCTTATAACCATAGAGCTTTTCCAACAGCCAAATATGCATGTAGTGATAGTCTTTATTCATTATTCTCTATGGTGTGAATTTGCCAGTACATTCAATGTACTGACCCGTTTCGGGCTGCAACGTCTCATGTTGCAGGTTTCTTACGACGAGTAAGTGATACGTTAGGGTTACGATTTCTACACTCAACTTTCCCGTTGTTGTTGATGGGAATCCACAACCTTGTTGCTTCCGCTATATGGATTGAGGTAATAGTATTTACGTTACTTTATACATGTGATTTACCTCTGTTATAAATCCTTCGAGTACTGTGTGTGTCAGCATACCGATCCAGGGATGACACTTAAGCACAGAGACTTGATCCATTCGGGTCAGGTCGCTACAGGGGTGCATGGAGCCTGCATGTCTGGCCATAGGGCAGCAATCGCCTGGGCGCCGACACGTTGAAGGCGGCGCAACATCCGGTGAGTCGGCCGAAGGCGAGCCTCGATGCTCAGGATATGCTCATCAAGGGTTCGGGGGGCGTCGGCGAAGATCTCTGCGCCTTCCGCCCTCCGACCTTCACGGTCAGCCTCGATGGCTTGGGTGGCGGCCTGCGAGTGCCCAGGGAAGAAGTCTGCCAAGACAGAAAAAACGAAGAAGCAAGTCAAAAATCAGGAGTTGGCACGACTTATAATCGGCAGCTCGAAGAAAGAAAGTAAAGAAAATCACCATCAACAATGTCTTCAATCTCATGGAAGCCGGAGGCCAGCATTGCCTCTTTGGCAGTCTAGGAGGAGCGCTCGCTCGCGAACTCGGCCAGGAGGGCGGCTTCCGCCTCCTTCTGCGTCTTCGTAAGCAGCTCCCTCTGCTCTGCCAATTGTGTGGCCAGCAGATCGCGCTCTGTGGCGAGCTTGCTGCACTCCTCCCCTTGGCGCGCAACGCGGAGTTGGCTTCTCTCAGCTGCTGTTGAAGAGCAGCATTGGCTTCTGAAGAGAAGGAAGAAAGAAGGCGTTAAGTCATCAATAAAGAAGGTCGCCGGGGAGATCCGGCCCGACTGCTCAGCAGTCGGCCCGAATCTCGGGGACTACAGTCCGCGGGTGCGCCAGCGTGCCCCCGCAAAGAAGAAAAAGGACTCACTCCGGCTCTCCGACAAGTCGGCGGTCTGCTTGCCCAGCTCTTCAATGTTGCGGTTGAAGGCAGTGACACGGAGGTTGTGGTAGTCCTGCGATAAGTATTTCAGACAAAAGTTAGTACCCGGAACTCACCAATTGGAGTTCCAGGCCGCCTGCTCAGCAGCCGGCCCGAAACTCGGGGACTACACCCAGTGGGTGAGCTGGCGCGCCCGCACAGAGAGGAACAAGAAAACAAGGACCAAAGAGAAAGCATACCCGGACGGCTGCCCGCGACGCCAGGTATGCCTTGGTGCAGTTCTGGATCTTGTCGCCCTCAGCTCGCAGCTTCGTCTGGACGTCCAGAAGCGCCTGGTTCAGCGGCCCCGCGCCGCCTCCTTGCACCCACCCAATGGGCGCGGCGCTCGTCGCTTCGGCGTCTGGGATCGCCGAGCTAGCGGTGCCGGTCTCCAGGGGGCGTGGCGCCGAAGTCGCCTTCTCAAGACGGCAGCGCGTTGGCGAGCCGACTTGAAGGAGTAGCCTCGCCACGGACTCGTCTTTAGTCGGCGGCACCAGTGGGTCCGCCGGCTGTTTGCCTTGCGCGCTCCCAGACTGCGGCGGAGGTGGTGGCGGAACGATCATGTCCGGCATGTAGGAGTCACTGCCTTCCCTCTCCATGATGGGGTTCTCGCCGCCGGCTTCCCCAGTCTGCCCCGTGAACTCCGGAGGCGGCGGCGCAGAGTTCAGCGGGGTGACGAACACCGCCGATTGGCGGTGCGCGGCCTCCTCAGCCTGCCGCTTCGTCGCGACGGCGGCTTCGGCCTCCGCCAGTTTCTTCTTGGCGGAGGCCTCCGCCCTATCGGCCTCCACCTTCTCCAGGCGGGCGGCCTCTTCCTCGTTGCGCTTCTCCTGCGTGTTCCACTCCGTCGCCTCCCGGAGGTCGGCGGCGGGGTCAATCCGCCGAGTGGTGGCGGATGTCTCCACTGACCCCATGACGGAGGCGGCGACAACCCTCTCAAGAGTGAGGGGAGCCCTGAAGCGAGGGAAGCAAGTAAAAGACTCAGACAAAAGCTACAAAGAAAGAATAAAGCGTTAAGATGGAATACTCACGCGGAGAACAGTGGCGGCTTCTTTACTTCCTTGCGGAAGCGGATGGCCTTCGCGGCCGCCTCGTCCCGCTTGGTCGCTGCAGCCGAACTCTTGGGCATCTTCGGCCGACTACCAAACAAGGTCGGCACGGCCCTGCGCTTCTTCCCGCCGCCTGGAGCACCCGGCGCGGCAGAAGAGCCCGTGCCGGGATGGCTGGCTCCTGGCCGGTGGCGGGGGGCGACCTCCTCATCATCATCAGGCCAGTCCTCTGGACTGGCCCCGAGCCGTGGGCCGCCTCCTCTCTCGGCGTCGTCTTCCAAAGCCGCCGCCCCCAGATCGGGATCGTCGACCTCGGTCTCCGCCCGGTCAGCAAGGAACTCGCAGGCCGGACCCGTGGTGCCGGCTGGTGGATGGAGGATGGGATTCTGACCAAAGCCGACTGGTCAGGTCGCACAAAGCAAAGTCGACAAGAAAGAAGACAATTCAAAGAAAGAAAGAAAAGGCAACTCACTGTGGGTGGGGGGTTGGCACGGGAGTACGGCTCCTTGCCAAACTGCCGGTCCTCCAGGAGCTTGCTGTCCAAGAGGTAGTTCACCATGTAGGCCACCTCCTCTTGGTGCACATTAGACTCGGGTCACGGCGCCCGCTCATTTGGCATATCATGTGGGGGCGACCTTGGAGCGGGAGAACTCGGCGCGCCACAAAGGCGGCCAGTAGGTCTGGACCATTCAAACCCTCCGACTGCGTCGGCACTCGGAGTCGCGCGACGGCGCCGGCTCCCGCAGGCGTCAGCGACTTGGCCCGGTACGACCAGTTGGGCAGTCTCCCAGCCGGCGAGCCGGCTATGAAAGCCAGCAGGTTGACCCAATCGCCCCTCGCGAAGACGCTCTTCACGTAGAAGTACGATCGCTGCCACAGCTTCACCGACTTTATCAGCTTGATGGCGGGGAAGGGGTTGTCGGCCCCTGACCTCCGCACGGCGATGAACGCACCGCACTGAGCCGGCACGCCTGCAGCCTGGGTGCCGAGCTTGGAGTAGAAGAACTCCCCCCAGAGCTCGAGGGTGGGGAGGACTCCGAGGAAGCCTTCACACAGGGCCACGAAGGCGGACAGCAGCACCACCGTGTTGGGCGTGAGGTGGTGTGGCTGGAGGTCGTAGAACTCCAGAAAGGCGTGGAAGAAGCTGCTCGCCGGCAGCCCCAATCCGCGCAAGCAGTGCGAGCGGAAGATAACCCGCTCGCCCTCCTCCAGCGCTGGAGAGATCTCCCCCCTTGGCGCAAGGCGTACCCGCACGTAATCTTTGCCGGGGGCCGACGAGTCTTGCGGAGGAACTCGATGTGGTCGTCGTGAACTTCTGAGCCATCCCAGGTGCCGGAATGCACCGAGGGAGGCGCGGCGGCAGAAGAAGAACTCATCGTGAGTGGATCGCCGCGGCGTTCGGCAAAGCTTGGGCGCGCGACGGTGCGAGGAAGAAGAAGAGCAAGGAGTAGCGTAGAGGAGGGCCGCGCGTGCTCTGCCGCGCCCCCCTCCCCCTACTTATAGCCTCATGGGCTGCGAAACCAAGGGGGCGGTCGTGGGATTTACTGCGCCCACGACCCCAGGACCCCCACGTTTCCATGACAAAAGTTACTGCGCGCAGTAACTTCACGGGAATCCCAACCGTCCGCTCGGGCCACAGCGGATCCGCTCGAGCGCCGAGGCGCGGTAATGGCGGGCCCCACCTATGGGCCTGTCCCGTCACGCGCGTAGGCTGGCAGACTGGCCCGGCCTCATGTTGCCATGTGACGGGCCCGGAACGGGCGGCTGCCTGGAAGCTTAGCCAGCATGCTACTTGGATCCCGCCGCGACGTTCGAAATATTGTGCAAGTCAGAGTTGTGCGGGTCCGACTCCTTCTAGTCGGCCAGGCAGAAGTCAAGCAAGATCCATGTCTCGGGCGCCCGAAAAGAGAAACTGCTGAGGCTCCTCGCCGATCGTCCGCGGCGCCTCATCAGCTTCGGGAACTACTGTCAGAGTAATGGGCCATGGGTAGGCTAACCCAAGCCCCAGAACCTTTCAAGACATCAGGGCAGGCTGCGCCCCTCAAGACCCCAGGACAAAGAGCCGCCTTTTGAGAAGTCGGCGGCAAGGCAACCGACTAGCCACTCGCGTCCGAGTCCCGGGAACGCCTTCAGGATAAGCCGACTCCTGACTGACGATTTCCGGAGAAGCCAGCCTTGGGGAGTCGGACCGCGACTCCAACAAACCCCATGTCCTCATCAAGAGGGACAGGGCAGGGGAGTGGCTACAGTGAAGCCTGCTCCCACCCCTTTCCAGGGGCAGGCATGGCCACAGTACGCCGTACCCGTGGAGATCTCCATGCGACGTGGCACTGTTGCTATGCCGGCCCTGACATCAGCACCAGTGGACCGAATCCTACGCCCACGACGGCTTGTCTATACAACCCTAGGGCGGCGGGTCCCACCAGCCAGCGGGACCCCAGAAGACGGCAAGTGCGCCACCAGTCGGACCCGTTGGGAGTCGGCCAGCTCCTTCCTCGGGGCCCACACGCCATTAACCAGATGTGACGGAGAGTGGCAATAGTGATCGCCCGCCAGGCGGCGGTGCTGTTGCCACGACTCCATGACCAAGCCCGCGTCATTAGAAGCACGGTTACAGTAATCAGCAGCCGGCAAGACCCACCCGCGGCGGATGCGGCCTGTCGGCTCCCTACCAAGCCAGTCGGCGGGGCCCACCAGTCGGCGTGCCCCAGCAGTAGGCGGAGAAGATGGAGGCCAGAGGCACTAACGGCTGGGCCCTCGTCCAGCCGGATTACCATTGTACCCCTAGGGGGTAGGCCTATATAAACCCCCCAGGGCACCCATGCAAAGGGTTGGAATCCATTAGCACTAGACCAGATCATATAGGAAGGAGAGAGCTAGCCTTGCCTTCTCCTACCTCTAGGAAACAGCTCAAGGAACAACCGTGTAAACACTTTGCCATAGTGATCATGCGGAGACCCCGTAGAGCAGTAGTAGGGGTATTATCTCCCCGGAGAGCCCTGAAGCTGGGTAAGATTCGCCGGCGTGCATGTCTTTGCCTCATCCCCTTTCCAGGCACCGGTGACGTTCTACTCGCCCCCACCATGATAAGCCATCCTTTGGCATTTGTCGCACCCAACCACCGACATGTCCTCTGCATCATCATGCCGTGTTTCCCAGCTTGCAAGATTCAAAACCAACAAATAAGATCCAAATAATAAGTACAACAAAGATGCTTACACATCTCAGTGATTCCCAGCTTGCAAGATTCAGAACCAACACATAAGATCCAAATAATAAGTACAACAAAGATGCCTACACATCTCACTGATTCGCAGCTTGCAAGATTCAGAACCAACAAATAAGATTCAAATAATAAGTACAACAAAGATACCTACACATCTCACTGATTCCCAGCTTGCAAGATTCAGAACCAACCCATTAGAGCCTTTTGATAAAGTGAATATCGGGATTAAATCCATCTTGGCTAGCCATGTCATACAATCGAAGAACTTGGTGAATGCTCTTGACCGTCACAACATTTGTAGTTGAGTATTCCTGTTTGCACAGCATGTTTGAACATCACAAACAAGGAGACAGGAGAGCATGATTTCGCTTTAATAGTGGCATCCTTGAACTCAACCTCCAGCTCTACTTGGATGAGGTCTGCCTGGAGTTCCATGATTCAATTCATGTGCCTTTTTCTGCAGTTCACCTGAAATGAAGAAAAGATTGCATCATTCAGCTAGCAAGAAGTACTTGCTCTTGTGAGCTGGCAGGTTCTTCTTTAGTAGTTGCACTAAAATTGAGGAACATTAAGGTTGGCTGTCCGGCACATGTAAGGTGCAACTATAATTTTCTTATCCGTTTGTGCAGTTCCACTAAAATAAAGTGCCATTGTGGTGACAATGACGGCTCCATCTTGCAAAGGCTAATAAAATGTTGCACGAGATTACCAGCAGAACTTCACGGAGATTTTGGAAACTCCAATCACCATTTTGTGCAGTTCCACCAAAATTGAGAGATGTTGCCCACGTGACATTTTAGTTGAACTGCACAAGACACTCATTCCAAAAAAGTGTTTTGTGCAGTTCACCAAAAGGTCACAATAGCAAGAAGGTGAAATGGATATCCCTATCTGCACAAAAAGATAGAAAGTAAACAGTTGCTGGTCAATAAGAATATACGAAACATATACAAAATGAAAAGAAGCATCTTAATTGTGTTCATGGCAATCATGCAAGGACAGTAGAAATTTTAAAATGTCAGCAATGCTTTATGTTACCAGAAGCATTACGATCAACAATCAGATTCCTCATATATGGGATTACTTTAATGGTGGCATTACTTGTTTACCAGACACAGTAAATCAACAGCAGCTAAAGAGTTGGTTTAAGGGCATGGGACCGTGGGGACACCAGGACACTCAGCAGCGTAAAGGAGAAACTTACTTATCATACTGGGGAAAACAGTAGGACTGCCATTCTACTATGTGAGGGCAGAAAATCTAATCCCGGGGACCTTTTACTATGTGAGGGCGGCAAATCTAATCCTGGAGACCCTTTACTATGTGAGGGCAGCAAATCTAATCCTGAGACCTTTTACTATGTGAGGGCAGCAAATCTAATCCTGGAGACCTTTTACTATGTGATGGCAGCAAATCTAATCCTGGACATACTCTGTTGACTTGTCCACCAGCCGCCACTTTCTATCCTTTTTTCAACTAATAATAGATCTGTTCCTTATCCAGTTTGTATTCAGTTTTCCCATTATTTTCCTTTTCAACCAAGAGACCGGTTGGGTATCCGGTCTCTAGTACTTTCACCATATTATTTCCTCTTTGAATCAAGTCCTAGATTCATGCTACAACTTCCCCCCCTTTCTTCGTTGTTTGAACAAAGCCCTAGATTCGAATGCATGAAGTAGCTTTACCTCTAATAATACTAAAAATTTAGGTGGCTTTGGAAGAGCTGATGGGAGTAGAAAAAGATGCACATGCAGACACATGGGGAGCTGGGGCAGTAGAGCAAGGCCACTTTCGAAGAACTTATACCTGAGGGTCGCCGGGATGTCGGCGGCGGTAGGTCGGATCTGCGGACAATACGACAGGGAGGAAGAAGGGTCGGAGGACCTCCCGAGCCGGCCATGTGTCGCAGAGAACGACACGGGTAGAGGATCGGGCCCCTCCGGCAGCTGTGGGTTTTCTCCCTCGGCAGCGATGACCGCATGAATGATGCACCTTTTAGTCCTCTACACACATCGGCCGAAGGGATCCGGCCGGAACTGTGACCAGCGGTGAGCAGAGAGAAAATGTTGCTACCGCTGTCTTGTTTATATCTGGAGAGGATGAGTGAATGAAGAGACCAACCCTAGTAAAGCAAGCGCTCAGGCCCCTGCGTCCATATATAGTGGAGTGATTATCTTTTTTATCTCCACAACAAGCATTTTAATTTGTGTGTGTGGCATTAAAGAAAAGAAACTCTCTATTTAAGGTGACTACTGTACGTCTCCTACTTACTACTAGTAGTACTACAGTATTGTTCACTTGTGCTCCCCACCCCTCCATTCATTGAACAACCCCACGGGTGAATAAACATACAGTAAGTACTGTATTTATATAGAATGAACAAGCTCGAACTATTTTCGCGTAGTTAAAAGTTGAGGGCGGGGCTTTTCCCCAGCAGTACACGCGGCAGTTTTCGGGTAGGGCCAGAAGAATATTTTAAATTTTTTTAAAAACTTCGAGACGGACACATAGCATGGAGCCGACCCCAATGATTTTAAGCTTACATGCACGGTACAAGCTATCCTAGACTACTATACACATGAAACTGCCACACGAGCGTCCGGGCTGCGCTTGGCTCTTCGCCTCTTCGGGAAGTCGAACAATGATGGAATACTACTGCACTGGAAGAGTACTACAGTACGCTTCTGGCCATCTGACACCGATTGAACTGCTGGATGTCCACCGCATGCGGGAGGGAGAGCGTGTAGCGAAAGCTTCTCCTAGTTTTGCCAGCCACCACGCTCATGGGCGAGGGAGGGACGCTCCTCGCTTTGCGCGTATGACAGGTGGGCCCTACGGGTGTGTGGCCAACCTGTCATACAGCCAAAGGCAGGTGCAGTTAAGTCCGCGAGGGAGAGGATAATCAAACTTCTTGTTGATGTACGAGTCGACGCGACACATCAAAGCACCCCATTCGATATATTTCAATAATTTGCGTGTGTGACTCCCAGATGGAGAGCGGGGGTCATCATCCTCCTTTTTGATAAAAAACAGACGCGTGTGTGAGAGGACGTGTGCGTGCGTGCACCTCTTCTCTTCCTGTATAACGTACTACTAAACTCAGAGTACAAGTTTTTGTGGGTGGCACGATGGTGCGTGCGAGAAGCCCCGAGAGATAGGTTTAATGCATTAATTGCAATGCATGCATGCATAAAGTACATGCATTGGTCAATTTTCTCTTAATACTTGCATGCAATGATTTAATGCACCTTGGAATCTGAACATGTGTTGGGGAACAACCAAATTGAGCCTTATAAAATGGAAAAACTAAAATTTTGAGATAAGCCCTATAAAACTGGAAAGGAGGGAGTAGAAAAAGAAGTACTCCATCTGGGAATAGTGCCGCACTTCGAAACTAGAACCGTGAATAAATTTTGAGCTTGCGTCTCGTCACATTCCAAATTACTCCATGCTATATTGAATTGCAAACATGTTCACACCGATCACAACCTAAATGGTTTCCCACTTAGGAGCGTATTAGTACTCGGTTATAAATACTAGTATGCAAAGATGACTGCACATTCCTCCTCAACTCCTCATCCACAAAAACAAACAAGTCATTCATCATCCTTCCCTTGCGTCTGCCATGGCCAGCGTGAGTTCTGGGTCAAGAGATTGCCACCAGGGAGAGGCGAGCATGGAAGCGGAAGCATGAGAGATGTCCCGCCTCGCCGCGAGAGCAGCCAACATGTCCCGCCGCACGGAAGTAGCAGCACAGAGGTCCCGCCGCGCCGCTGAAGCAGCATGGAGGTCCCACCGCGCCGTCGAAGCAGCAGACTGGTCCGGCCGCGCCGCAGAAGTAGCAGAGATATCCAGCCGCGCCACGAATGCAGCAGAGATGTCCCGCCACGCTGCGGCGGCCTGGGAAAATTTCTCGCGGGCAGGCGACGACTGTTACAGGCACATGCATGTGATCGTCCATAGCCAGATAGATCAGATCTCCGGCTCGGCGAGGTTGCAGGATGACATGATAGCCTCGTTTGAACAGGCTACCGGCGTCATCCGGTAACTAAGGGAGGGCAATGAGAGGCTCCGGGCCGAGCGCGACCTGCTGAGGGAGAAGATCGTCCGAAGTGCAGACCTGCAGGAGGAGACTAATGCCTTGTTGAAGAAACATATGGACGAGAATGACATGCTCCGCAACGAGCACCAAAGGCTAGTGGAGGAATCCGTGGATGTTCTCAAGCAGCGTCTTGAGGACACGAAAGAGCTCATCACCGCTCGCCGCGGAGACTACTTTCCTGGTTTCTTTTGATGTAGTAATCGGTTTAGGATGTGGATTGTGTCGTCGGTTGTGAAATGTTGGGTTCTAGCACGGATGTTTGGCCTTTGTTGGCCTCTTGGGATGTTGCGATTTCAATCTGGTAGCTATTAGTCCTTCGTGTTAGGCTGGAGTTGTGCTGAACTTCTTGTGAATTGTGGTGGTTTTCAGTAATGAAAATCGGAAGGGGCAATCCCTTCTTTGATCATTTTTTTAATCGTCCTTATATATTCATCAGTCTTGCTATAAGTCACAGTAGATGCTATATAGGTCCGTCGGATCTTACATCAAGATCCGTGCTTTCAGATTTTCTTCTTTCTCTCTTAAATCTCAGTCGAGTGAGACATAGCCATGCCATTAAACAGAGGCTTGGGCACCATTAATGGAGACCTTGGGAGAGAGGTGGACGGCAGATGGAGGTCAAAGGGCTCTCCTCCCGATAAGCACGCACAGGGGTCTGATCGCACGCCTCTCGTACTCAAATAGCTACCCTGCACAGCGCCTCCTAGCTAATAAAAAATGGGGACGTGTGGCAGCACGTAAATGGTACTAGTAAGTAGAATGCCCACAGTTTCAATAATACTTGTGTTTCCGATTGTAACGTGACAGCACTTGTTCCAAAAT
Source organism: Triticum urartu (assembly GCF_056163025.1). NCBI lineage: Eukaryota > Viridiplantae > Streptophyta > Magnoliopsida > Poales > Poaceae > Triticum > Triticum urartu. The sequence goes on along the minus strand of NC_141877.1, from coordinate 68,365,090 downwards.
GACTTTGTTGATTGTTAATGTGTGCGCCTTCGCAAATCGGACTTCAAATTTACCACAACATGTTGGTGCCATGTCATGGCACCAAGTCAGGTTTCATTATTTTCATGCGTGGTTTGGATTTACAGGAATTAAAAAACTAAGTTTCTCAATGTTTCCAACCTAGCCACGACGCCTAGAATTTTGAGTTTCATTCCCATTTCTTGCATGGAACCTAGAAATTTACCCGAGGACACACATGTGATTTTTCAACCAACTTTGGTGCACCAGAACATGTGCTTGTATTTCAAATTTGAATTATGCACACAAAGGTGACACGTTCCCTCGCAGAACCACAAGCCTTCTTGAGAGAAGCTCCGATTTGCAAGAAGCTTATACCAAAATTTGTTCCTATTTGGCCAATTTTTTTACCATGGCATGGTACTACCATGACATGACACCATGCCAAGTTTCATGATTTTAAAACCAAGTTTCTCAATGTTCTCGACCGAGCCACAATGCCCAGATGCTTGAATTTTATTCTCATTTTTTGCATGAGACCTACTCCCTCCTTCCATCTATATAGGGCCTAATGTGTTTTTCAAGACAGCCTTTGACTATTGACAAGATTAATAGCACATGAGATGTATACTATGCAAATTATATTATTGGAAGCTCCTTTGACATACAAAATTGAAGGTATGCTTTGTGTAAGTTGCATGTCATATATTATTGCTCTAACGTTTGGTCAAAGTTAGCCTCGAAAAACGCATTAGGACCTATATAGATGGAAAGAGGGAGTAGAAATTCACCCGAGGACACAAATGTGATTTTTCAACCAACTTTGGTGCACGGGAGCATGTGCTTGTAGTTCAAATTTGAATTATGCACATTAAATGACCAAAAACTCAATTAATGTGTAAATAAGGCCAAACGAAGCCGGAATAATTGCAAAATTTAACAGGGCACTCATGTAGTTCTATGTTGCCTTTGTAAATAAACTCAAGGGGGACAACGTATATCGTTTCGCACTCAAAGGTGGCACGTTCCCTCTTAGAACCACGAGCCTTCTTGAGAGAAGCTTCGGTTTGCAAAAGCTTATACCAAAATCTGTTCCTATTCGGCCAATTTTTTACCACAACATGGTAGTACCATGACATGACATCCATGCCAAGTTTCATGATTTTCAGACGTGTTTTGGATTTACAAGAATTTTGAAACCAAGTTTCTCAATGTTCTCGATCGAGCCACGATGCCCAGATGTTTTAATTTTATTCTCATTTCTTGCATGGGACCTAGAAATTCACCCGAGGACACAAATGTGATTTTTCAACCAACTTTGGTGCACGAGAGCATGTGCTTGTAGTTCAAATTTGACTTATGCACATTAAATGACCAGAAACTCAATTAATGTATAAAAAACGACAAACAAACCCGGAATAATTCCAAAATTTAACAGGGCACTAATGTAGTTCTATGTTGCCTTTGTTAAGAAACTTAAGGGGGGGCAGCGTATATTGTTTCACACTCAAAGGTGGCACGTTCCCTCTTAGAACCACGAGCTTCCAAATCGGCCCAATTTTTTTACCACAACATGTTAGTGCCATGACATGACACCATGCCAAGTTTCATGATTTCCAAGCGAGTTTTGGATTTCCATGAATTTAAAATCAAAGTTTCTCGATGTTCTCGGCCGAGTCATGACGCCCAGATGTTTGAATTTCATTCTCATTTCTTCCATGGGACCTAGAAATTCAACCAAGGACACACATGTGATTTTTCAACTCACTTTGGTGCACCGGACCATGTGCATGCAATTCATATTTAGATTATGCACATTAAAAGTCCAGAAACTCAATTAATGTATAAAAAGGCCAAATGAACCCGAAATAATTCCCAAATTTAATAGGGCACTCATATAGTTCTATGTTGCCTCTGTAAATAAAATCAGGGGGGATGCAGCGTATATCGTTTTGCACACCAAGGTGACACGTTCCCTCTCGGAACCACGAGGCTTGTTGAGAGAATCTCCGGTTTTGCAAGAGGCTTATACAAAAACTTGTCCCAATTCAGCCAAAAATTATACGTATGAAAACATGGTTTAGATTATCCCAAACATCTCGCTACCTAGACCAATAATGTACTATGATTTGAATTCAACATAAAATGGATACAGATATTTGAATTGGAGAGCGTATGGTACATGTAGTTCATAGTGAAATATGATTACTGTTATATGTATGTTTTTTGTTATCAAGATAATATTTAAATTACTGTATAACTTGACAACAATCATATTCAAATAAGGAAAATTGATTCAAATTTAGTCCATATGGTAGACGACAATATATATGTTCACATGGTGGAGTAGTTCAAATTTGACCCAGTCCCAGCTGATTCGGAAGGAACCCATTTAAATGGCCAAAAATAGATAGAAAGATTGGAAATGCATTAAAGTTGGTGATCATTCATAAAATGTGGTATAATTTGAGTGAAAATTTTAGTGGTGCCATTTTGCAAAATAATACGGGCAGTTGCTTCACATTTTACTATGTTTTAGCACTTAGAAACTATTTTAAATGACAAAAATATCAAACCAATCAGGATCTCTCACGCGGATCGCCCCGCTCTATGAAATCTGAGCCGTCCACGGTGAATGGATCCAACGTCCACCCTCTCACCCACCCACACCCACCCACACCCACCCACTCTCCCCCGCACACCACTCGTCCCCCGCACGACTTCCCCTCCTCTCTCTCCCAGATCCATACGCTGCCGCCGCTATCACCATCCTCTCCCCTTCCCACAGATCCAAAACCACGGCGACAGTCGTGCGGATCGGAAAGCCATGACAGCGGACCTCATGGATCCATCTCCCTCACCCCCTCAGCCCCCACGCACCCACGCCCGCCCCCCCAACCCTCTCCCTCCCTCTATGATCTCGATCGGCCCTGCTCTCCACCGCACGCCTCGACTTTGCCAGATAGAGGCGTCGCCGCCCAGCAACCACGACTGTCTTGCTCGCCGACGAGCACGGCGCTCCATCAATCTGGCCGGACCCGGCACGCGCGTGGCATGTCTAGGGTCTCCGACCACTAGGACGGGACAACGCCATCGGCTCCCTCGGCTCCGGCGACTGCGACCGCGACCGGCAACTGGCAGCGGGTGTCTCTCCCAGGTAATAGATGAGATCCATCTCCCTCCCACCTTTATCCTTGGTTCGTTCTCGCTTGCCACAACAGATCTGTTCGTGATATGCACTAGATAGTGATGCCGAGGTCAAGAGTTGGTTAGTGCTCGATGGATCTCTTCCCTAGGTTAGGAGCTGGAGGCTATTTCTTGATGGTGCCTCCAGTGCAGCAACGGTTGACACCCTCCTCATCTTTGCATAGTTGCAGTCCCCTGAAGCCAACGCATAAATACATGCAAGGTATTTTTGTTTCTTACGCACGTGAGTTAGTTTCAATTGAACTATAGAGTAGGGATTACAGACGTAGTTGGGGGGTGTCAAGTGCCTACCAGTGTAGCTGAACTTTGTGTAGTTGGAACAGGTTGCATTTTGCATCCGCCCCTTCCCTGCCACTGCCATTGAGCCGCTCAGATGCCGAGGTCAGATCTGTTCATGTGGAATTTTGTGTACGTATACGCCAGTCTAATCACCGTCTCCCCCCGTGCACTCAGGGGCAAATTATGCGATCCATGCTCGCCCATCGGTGATTCAATTTTTTCTGTCGACCTCATTGTCAGTCATTGGGGTACTTGGCCATCATACAGCAGTACCGATCGAGTACGGTCGTGGTACTGGTAGCGACACTATGCCCGCAATCAATGCACACTTTCCATCCTGTTTGGTCGTCGGTCATTCGATCGGTGACTTGGTTTACTTGTTATGTACTACTCCTGTTATACTAGATATGTGTAATGCCCTCGATGCGGCTATATCTCCCACGTGTCGAAGCACGACTTAGAGGCATAACCGCATTGAAAGCAATGTCGCAAGTGAGGTAATCTTCACAACAACCCATGTAATACAATAAGGGAAAAAGAGTACATAGTTGGCTTACACTCGCCACGTCAAACAAATAGCATAAATAACATTACATTCATCCAATACACTCAAGGTCCGACTGCAGAACCAAAATGAAGATAAACCCCAAATGCAACATAGTCCTCGACCGCCCCAACTGGGCACCACTACCGATCATCTGGGAAAGACACGTAGTAACGACAAGAGTCTTCATCCAACTCCCACTTGAGCTCGGTCATATCATCTGGAGCGGTATCATCGGTCCCTGCATCTGGTTTTGGAAGTAATCTTTGAGTCACGGGGACTCAGCAATCTCACACCCTCGCGATCAAGACTATTTGAGCTTATAGGAAAGGTAAAGGTATGATGCGGAGCTGCAGCAAGCGACTAGCATATTTGGTGGCTAACATACACAAATGAGAGCGAGAAGAGAAGGCAAAAGCACGGTCGAACAACTATGATCAAGAAGTGATCCTAGAATAAGCTACGTCAAGCATTACTCCAACACCGTGTTCACTTCCCGGACTCCGCCGAGAAGAGACCATCACGGTTACACACGCGGTTGGTGCTTTTTAATTAAGTTAAGTTTCAGGTATCTACAACCGAACATTAACAAATTCCCATCTGCCCATAACCACGGGCACGACTTTCGAAAGTTCAAATCCCTGCAGGGGAGTCCCAACTTAGCCCATCACAAGCTCTCACGGTCAACGAAGGATATTCCTTCTCCCAAGACAATCCGATCAGACTCGGCATCCCGGTTACAAGACATCTCGACAATGGTAAAACAAGTCCAGCAACACCGCCCGAATGAGCCGGCAAATCCTGATAGGAGCTGGACATATCTCGTTCTCAGGGCACACTCAGATGAGAATAGCTACAAGTAAAACCAACCCTCAAGTTTCCCCGAGGTGGCCCCGCAGGCAGCTCAGTTGGACCAACACTTAGAGGAGAACTAGCCCAGGGGGGTTTAATAAAGATGACCCTCGGGCTCCGGAAACCCAAGGGAAAAAGAGGCTAGGTGGTGAATGGTAAAACCAATGTTGGGCATTGTTGGAGGAGTTTTATTCAAGGCGAACTGTCAAGGGGTTCCCATTATAACCCAACCGTGTAAGGAACGCAAAATCGGGGAACATAACACCGAGCATAAGGCCGAGCCTTCCACCCTTTACCAAGTATATAGGTGCATTAAGATAAACAAGATAATATGGTGATATCCCAACAATAAACATGTTCCAACAAGGAACGGTCTCCAATCTTCACCTACAACTAACAACGCTATAAGAGGGGCTGAGCAAAGCGGTAACATAGCCAAACAACGGTTTGCTAGGAGAAGGTGGGTTAGAGGTTTGACATGGCAATCTGGGAGGCATGATAACCAAGTGGTAGGTATCGTAGCATAGGCATAGCAAAAGACTGAGCATCTAGCAAGCAAAGATAGAAGTGATTTCGAGGGTATGGTCATCTTGCCTGCAAAGTTCTCAAAGTTGCCTTGATCCTCGTAAGCGTGCTCAACGGGCTCCTCGTTCACGTACTCGTCTCCCGGATCTACCCAACCAAGAACAATAAACAAAAAGGAACACAATCAACCATGTGCAATGCTCAAGCAACATGATGCAAACATGGTATGATATGCGGGATGCGATATGTGATGCAAATGCATGATTTGGAAAGGAATGATTGAACCTGGCCACAACTTGGAAATCCAAGAGTGTCACTGAAAAGGTGAGGTGATTTCGGTCGAAATCGAAATAAAGATCACCGGAATCGGATGCACGGTTTGGAAATGGCAAGCAAAACAAATATGGCACCGGTCTGCGATTAACAACAAGTAGCCTTCTAAATGCATCAAGATAAATAAGCTATTGCACTCAAATATGACGAGAAAATACGTGGCAGGGATCCACTCATGATGCTTGACAAAAGATGAACACAGAGCTACCTCTGGATCGGCTGTGGAGTTCGGAGGATGTGTATATGGATTTGGCGGTGAGCGCTGCCGATGCGGCCAAGTACTTCTAGGGTCAGACGGACCGTGAAGTGGACCAGCTATTTTGGACACAATTCCATTCTCCCGAGCGTCCGCTTTCATTGACTGACCAATTAGCCGAATGGGCCAAACTGAATAGGTTGTCCGGACTCGCCATGAGGTCTATTGTGGATCAGCTATGGCCAGAAAGGCGAAAACCGAACAGCTATTTCAGCTTGGTGGAGCAGTTCCTTGACGTGGTGCCGCGCATTAATGCAATGAAGAGGTCGGCGTGCATAGAGGGCTCACGGATGGCCTTTGCCCGTGTTAAAGCATACTGGGCGGAGATGGATGCTACCACTGTTGCAGCGCGGGATTCGGCCATAGGCCGAATGCCTGCTGAGCACTACTTTGAAGAAGTTCTTGAGGGTGCTCATTTGATAGAGACCCAGTGCTCAAAAAATAATATGTTTGAGTGATATGTAATCTCATTGTAAGCGAAATGCTTTTATAAATTTTTATAAGGTTATTTTTATACTTTTGCCTGAAAGTAATATGATGCCTCCTGGGCGGCCGTTTATGTATACATGTGTATAACCTGAAAGATTGCAGCCGTCGGCTTCAACCCCCATGCATATAATGCGAAGGTGCTCACAAAAAACACGCGTTCACACTTAACCCAACGTCTTGGTCCTATTAAGGAGGTGATAGCGGAGCGAGCGAGGCAACCGGACTATAATGCTTTAGCACTTTCACTTAGCCATAGGAGTTTGACAGTGGGGCTACTAGATAGCCCCTGGTGGCTCCGCACTCTCCCAATCCCAGGGTGCACACATGCCTAGCCGGAAAATGGCCCTTCATTAAGGCGGAGGAATTCTAACATTCCAACAGGTCATCGAGTGGTTGACCAGAATCACGCTATATCATGACAATTAGTTTTCGGCTTTCTCTACTGAGGTGCTCGTTCGGATGAACCAGCGCACAATCGCAGTAGTTCTCCTGGTGCTACCTTAGCCGGTCAAGCGGAACATAAGGCACCAAAACATAGGAGTCGGGCAAACCCAACATTTGACCAAAGACAATGATTCGGAGCTGATGCATATAGGGCCAAACTCGCGACGCTGAACACTCCCTAAGGTATTTGGTCTTTGTGGTATAAACCGGGCCTAAATAATGGCCTTTGTAAGAAGCCCCTTGTGTCCAGGTACGTGCATTGTTCTGGCATGGCCACATGCCAAGACGTCAGCATCCTTCTCAACGGTGGATATGTATCAACAAGAGACAGTAAAAAAGGTTTACGCAGGGTCTTAATCTAAAAAGATTCCTTGGAGCAGATCCCTGCTGCACGTCTGTGCCTGTGTCTCCGTTGTGCCGTATCCTGGACGGGTGTAGCATGATGATCGTCTGTAAAAGAGAGGAATTTAGGTGAAAAGGTTGTCATGCAAAAAGATAGTTTTTAAAGAAACCATGTATAATTCAAGATGAGAAAAAATTGCCACTTTTCTGCGCGCGTTGAGCCCCTTGTATTGACAAATAGGGGTGTGACCATTTATTCGGTATAAATAGTGGCGCCGGACTTGATTAGTTGTGCCTGAGGTCTTGACGACCTATTGGATGCTTTCGCTGGTCCGGGCGCCTTTAGTGTGCTGCTGCAAAGGCAGTCGCACTCTCTTCGGCGCGCAGAGATCGCTTGATATTTCCGTTCACTGAAATGATGCCACGTGGACCGGGCATCTTGAGTGTGAGGGAGGCATAGTGTGGTATTGCATTAAAGCGAGCGAAAGCTTCGCGTCCGAGCAGTGCTTGATAGCCACTTTGGAACGAAGCGGTGTGGAAGGTTAAATGCTCGCGACGAAAGTTATCGGAGGAGCCGAATATAACTTGTAGTAGGAGGGAGCCCGTACAACGAGCCCCTGGGCCTGGCGTTACTCCTTTAAAGGTAGTATTTCTATGGCGAATTTTTGTTGGGACTAACCCCATCCCGCGGATTGTATCCTGATATATTAGGTTTAGATTGCTGCCACCGTCCATCAAGACTCGTGTGAAGTGATATCCGCCAATTACTGGGTCTAATACCAGGGCAGCCCATCCTGCGTGTCGGATACTTGCTGAGTAATCGCGATGGTCGAAAGTGATCGGTTGAGACGACCAGTGGCAGGACTTCGCGGTGACAGGCACTTGGGTATATTTTCCTGGGAGTGCCACGTTGTTTTTTCCCTTGATCACATGTAACACGTTTACTGTTTTGACTTCTGGTGGAAATTTCTTTTGTTCCCCAGTGTCTTGCTTGGGAGGCTCATCCTCGTCTTCACTTGGTGTATCCTCCCCCTTGTGTACGGCGTTGAGCTTGCCGGACTGCTTGAAGACCCAACATTCTCTGTGGGTATGATTAGCAGGTTTACCAGGGGTACTATGGATCTGACATACTTGGTCCAGAATTTTGTTGAGGCTGGACAGTTCATCCCTGGTGCCTTTAGAGGGCGGCTTTTGCTGACCTGGCCGAGAGCTTTTGAATCCGGCGTTTACTGTCGTGCCCTTCGTGCTGTCTTCTTTATTCCGGTGTTTGTTATTGCTGTTGCGCCGTGATTTCCCGTTTCCATCTCTAAATTCAGATGTACTGGGGTCGCTGGTGCTGCATCTAGCTAGCCAGCTCTCCTCACCTGCGCAAAAGCGGGTCATGAGGCTTGTTAATGCGGCCATCGTTCTCGGCTTATTTTGGCCGAGGTGTCTGGCGAGCCATTCGTCACGGACGCTATGCTTAAAAGCTGCCAAGGCTTCGGCGTCCGGACAGTCGACAATCTGGTTCTTTTTAGTAAGAAACCTCTTCCAAAGCTTTCGAGCTGACTCTCCGGGCTATTGAGTTATATGACTCAAATCGTCCGCATCCGGAGGTCGGACATAAGTCCCTTGAAAATTTGCCCGAAAGGCGTCTTTGAGCTCTTCCCAACTTCCAATGGAGCTTTCGGGGAGGCCTTTAAGCCAGTGACGAGCTGGCCCTTTGAGCTTGAGGGGTAAGTACTTGATGGCGTGGAGATCATCTCCTCGAGCCATATGGATATGAAGGATGTAGTCCTCAATCCAGACCCCAGGGTCTGTTGTTCCGTCGTATGTCTCTATGTTTACGGGTTTGAATCCCTCTCGAAATTCATGGTCCAGCACCTCATCGGTGAAACATAGGGGGTGTGCGGCACCCCTGTAGCTGGGTGTACCGCGTTGTTCGGATGTTTGTTGTGTTGCATTGTATGCTGGGGCGCGCTTGCGTGGTCCATAGATGGATCTTGTTGCACCGTCCTTTGGGTGCGAGCCCTCGCATGGGTCGCGTGTTGTATTGTGAGTGGCGTTCTATGCCGTTCTGTGTTGGTAGAGGGGTCGTCTATCTGGCTAGGTGGCTGCTTTGATATTTGGTTGTGGGGGGTCTGAGGCCTCCTCATCGAATTCAGGTAGCAGCTTCCGCTTTGGGTAGCTCTTGGAGGGGCGATTGTCGTCGTACCTCACTGCTGTGTTGAGTATTTTACTCCATCGGATTTGGAGTGTGTCTTGCGCAGCCTTGAGGCTTTGCTTCTGCTTTTTAAGACTCCTCGCGGTGGCAACAAGCCTTTTACGGGCATTCTGCTGCTCCGGGTGCCTGTCCGGCGTTATGTCGTCCGGACTATTATCCTTGATAGAATTTGTTTGTTCGGTTTGATTATCCGGATTGCCGTTGTCTGGCAGCGGTTCGCCCTGCTCCAGCGCTGGGTCTGTGTGATCGTTATTTCTGTCGAGGCGGGATTTGGGGCGGCGCTTGCGTCACCGCTTTGACTGCTTCTCGAGGGAACAAGCCTTCGGTGCGTCCTTCCTCTCCTCGTCGTCATCTTTTGGTGCGTCCACCATGTATACGTCATATGATGAGGTGGGCGTCCAGCGCCCTGTGGGCGGTGGTTCTCCTTCACCTCCCGCATCGTCATCCATACCGTCGATGTTTTCAGAGTCGAAGTCGAGCATGTCGGTTAAATCGTCGACAGTGGCTACAAAGTCGGTGGTGGGTGGGCGTCGAATTTCTTCGTCTTCCGCATCCCAATCCTGCTGGCCATGATCCGGGCAGGGCTCTCTTGACAAAGAGAGAGACTTTAGTGATTTCATAATATCGCCGAAGGGCGAGTGCTAAAAGATGTCCGCGGCGGTAAACTCCATGATCGGTGCCCAATCGGATTCGATCGGCAGGGGCGCGGAAGGTTCGGAGTCCGGGGAGGAGTTCGGCTCCTTGGAGTCACGAGTCTCGCGGAGTGCGGGGCTGGTGTTCGGCTCGATCGTCATTGGGATCGCAGCCCCCGAGGCATCTAACCACCCATCCTCGATCGGCGCAGTTGGCTCCGAATTAAGGGTCGAAGCCGATGCGGGTGCGGCCTCCAGGGCACTGTTCGGTGGCAGAGCTAGATCATGCCCGTCGTGACAGTGCGGCGGGCTCGGCATTGGCTCGACTCCGTCGAAGATCAAGTCCCCGTGGATGTCAGCCGTGTAGTTTAAACTTCCAAACCTGACCTGGCGGCCAGGGGCGTAGCTTTCGATCTGCTCCAGATGGCCAAGCAAATTAGCCCGTAGTGTAAAGCCGCCGAAGACAAAGATCTGTCCGGGGAGACAAGTTTCACCCTGGACCGCATCACTATCGATGATAGTAGGAGCCATCAATCCAGACGGCGACGACATAGAGGAACTCTCAATGAAAGCACCAATGTCGGTGTCAAAACCGGCGGATCTCGGGTAGGGGGTCCCGAACTGTGCATCTAGGCCGGATGGTAACAGGAGGCAAGGGACACGAAGTTTTACCCAGGTTCGGGCCCTCTTGATGGCGGTAAAACCCTATGTCCTGCTTGATTAATATTGATGATATGGGTAGTACAAGAGTAGATCTACCATGAGATCGGAGAGGCTAAACCCTAGAAGCTAGCCTATGGTATGATTGTTGTTCTGTATGTTGTCCTACGGACTAAAACCCTCCGGTTTATATAGACACCGGAGAGGGTTAGGGTTACACAAAGTCGGTTACAATGGTAGGAGATCTACATATCCGTATCGCCAAGCTTGTCTTCCATGCCAAGGAAAGTCCCTTCCAGACACGGGACGAAGTCTTCAATCTTGTATCTTCATAGTCCAGGAGTCCGGCTGAAGGTATAGTCCGGCCATCCGGACACCCCCTAATCCAGGACTCCCTCACCTGGAGTATATTCGATACTCGGATTATACTCTTGAATCATTTCGACCCAACGAGTCTGTCTGAGGTTGAGATTAGGCTGAGTGAAGATGTACTTGGGACTCTTATGATCAGTGAAGATGTCCACTTTTCTTCCCAATAAGAGATGTCTCCAAGTTAAAAGGGCATGCACAACTGCCACCAACTCGAGGTCGTGAGTGGGGTAGTTCTTTTCGTTGGGCTTCAACTGGCGAGAGGTATAGGCCACAACTTTCTTCTCTTGCATCAACACTGCCCCAAGACCTTGATGGGAAGCATCACAGAAGACCTCGAACGGTGTGGATTCATCAGGAGGTGTCAGAACTGGAGTAGTGACTAACTTCTCTTTCAGGGTGTTGAAAGTGATGTCACATTCGGGAGACCAGACATACTTCACATGCTTCTGGAGAAGGTTGTAAAGAGGCTTCGCGATCTTAGAGAAGTTCTCAACGAACCTTTGACAATAACTTGCGAGCCCAAGGAAGCTACGGAGTTGCTTCACGTTCTGAGGTGGTTCCCAATTCACAATTGCAGACACCTTCTCAGGATTAACCGCTATGCCCTTGGCAGAGATGATATGCCCAAGGTAGAGAACCTCATCGAGCCAAAACTCGCACTTTGAAAACTTGGCATAGAAGTGATGTTCTCTGAGCTTATCCAGCACCAAACGCAAGTCCTTGGCACGATCCTCCTTGTTCTTGGAAAAGACCAAAATGTCATCGAGGTAGACCAAGACGTAGTCATTTGTGTAGGCGTTGAAGATGAAGTTCATCATGCGAGAGAATGTTGCCGGATCATTGACGAGGCCGAAAGACATGATAGTGTATTCATATGAACCATAGCTTGTTCTGAATGCTGTCTTGGGGATATCTTCTTTACGAATGCAAATCTGATGATAGCCCATACGGAGATCAAGCTTGGAGAATATTTGAGCACCTTTGAGTTGTTCAAACAGCTCGTTGATGTTGGGAAGTGGGTACTTGTTCTTTATGGTCTTCTTGTTCAATGGACGGTAGTCGAAACAAGTCGGTCCGTTCCATCCTTCTTCTTCACAAAAAGAACTCCACAACCCCACGGAGAAGAACTAGGTCGGATGAGACCCATTCGCTCTTGAATATCGAGCTGTTTCTTCAGCTCCTTCAACTCTTTAGGTCCAAGCTTGTAAGGACGTTTGCAAACAAGTTCCATACTAGGCTCAAGATCGATGACAAATTCAACTGGCCGGTGCGGAGGCATTCCTGGAAGCTCTTCTGTAAAGACGTCTTGATATTCGCAAACGACTAGAATTTGAGAGATGGCATCCAGCTCGCCCGTCTCATTAAGAGAAAATGGACGGATGGTATTATCACGAGCGGCAAAGACGATTACATCCTTAGACGAATGTGTCAATTGAATCTACCTGGCAGCACAATCAAGCTGAGCCTTGTGCTTAGAAAGCCAGTCCATTCCGAGAATAAGATCAATATCCGAGTTACCAAGGACCATTGGAGAAGCCAGAAACTTGAAATCACCCATCATGATAGAAATATCCGGGACCATCATGCTAGAACTCAAACGCTTAGCCGGAGAAACAACTTGCAATGCTTTAGGTAATGCCTTAGTGCCAAAGTTGTGCTCCGATGCAAATGGAAATGACATGAAAGAATGTGATGCACCAGAGTCAAAAAGAACTTTTGCTGGAATATCGTTAACAAGAAGGTTACCCATGATGACATCTGACGAGTCCTCTGCCTGAGCTGCATTCATCATGTTGACCTTGGTGTGCTTGGGGTTATGCTTGACCACTGCGGTACTAGCAGATCTCACATGAGGAGGAGGAGGAAGACGCCTCTGATTGAAGCATTTGTTGGCATAGTGACCCTTCTACTGACACTTGTTGCACGTGACCTCCGAGAGCGGACGGTGATACAGAGCACTTGATCTTGGAGCTTGAGACGAAGTCTTGTTCTGAAAGCCTGGGTTGGGTGGGTGGGAAGATCCATTGCCACCTTTGCTCTTCTGCTTATACGGCTGACGGAACAGAGGAGGAGGCAGCGAATACTTTTGCTGCTTAGAAGCCACTTGAGTTGAGGAAGAAGGAGTTGCATCTCTGACTCGGTTCTTGGAAGCATCGCACTTGAGTTGAGCAGTCTCTTGCTTCATTGCCATATTGTAGAACTCATCGTACTTCTTCGGCTCAAAAAGGACGAGAGCTAGTTGGAGATCTTCTCTGAGGCCACCCCTGAACTGATAAATCATGCTCTTCTCATCAGGGACGTCTTGCTTGGCGAAACGAGCGGGCCTCTGGAACAGAATGTTATACTGGTAAACAGACAAGCTGCCTTGCTTCAGGTTGCGGAATTCCTCACGCTTGCTTTCAACAACACTCTGAGGAATGTGATGAGCTTTGAAGTCTTGACGGAATTCATCCCACGTAATCACACGGCCTCCTCTGGAATCTTTGTATTGCTGAAACCATTCTGCAGCTTGGTCTTTGAGTTGGAAGGAGGCAAACTTGACAAAGTGCTCAGGCCTGACGTTGCTGCACTCGAAATGCTTGCAGATATCCACGAGCCAATCATCAGCGTTTGAGGCCTCGACACAGTTGCTGAAGGTCTTTGGCTGATTAGCGAGAAACTGGTTGAGTGTAGCAAACTGATTCTGATTGTTGCCATGGCCATGATTCCCTTGGTTGCGCTCTTGCAGAATTTGCATGATCAGCTGCGTGTTTGCATTGGTAGCGGCCATCACAGCTTGCCATGCCTCTGGAGGTGGAGGTGGTGGTGGTGGATCCTGATTCTGATTTTGACCCTTAGCAGGAGCCATCCTGAAGAGGGTGACATCCGTTAGCATCTTGACAGACAAATATTCAAGCTGAATCCAACGGATAGAAATTGCAACATATAGTCTTCACATCCGAACAAAATGAATGAATGCATTCCAATTGAAAGGGTCACATTTCCATAAATTGAGAAGCCACTTAGATAGAGGTAGAAGAATAAAACAACAAGGTATGGACAAGAACAAATACTTGGTGAGGATTACCCAATCACAAACCAAATATCCGCAGAAGAAGAACTAGAGCTACAAGAATTCCCACCTATGAAACTCCCGAACCTTTCTGGTTATGCAATCAGGTGTTGGGGATATAGGGGAAGCATAATATCTCACCCAAAGCTAGCAAATCCTACATCCATCTGTATCCAATCTTCAACACATAACCAAGAAACCTTCGGAAATCATTTACCTCAACCTTCGAAAAGCATCCGTTATACGAGTTATGGCGATACTCCCGAAATCCCGCCCCAGTACTGTGTGGCGTCGACGTTATCTCACCAACAACTGCATAAAAGAGATTTTCGATGTCGGCGATACTCAGGTATTCCAGAATCTCAACGATAAAATTGTGACGACAACGCCTCGGAGCTCAACTCCCCGGGACACTGCCACAACCCCTAAATGTCAGGAGGCACCAAGAACAATGTTCTCGTTACAAAACCATCAGAACGATTCCAAGATATCTGCGTGATCCTAAATTTTTTTTTGTGAAATTTAAGAAGAGAAGAGTCAAAACTCTACGTCGACGAAACTCAGGTATTCCAGAATCTCAACGATAAAATTGTGACGACAACACCTCGGAGCTCAACTCCCCGGGACACTGCCACAACCCCTAAATGTCAGGAGGCACCAAGAACAATGTTCTCGTCACAAATCCATCGGAATGATTCCAAGATACCCGTGTGATCCTAATTTTTTTAGTGAAATTTAAGAAGAGAAGAGTCAAAACTCTACGTCAAGATGCCTCACCAGAGTGACGAAGGGACTGAGGAGTAAAAAGAATTCCTAACTCTCCGATATATATAATCCTAAATGACTCAAAACATTTTTCTAGACTCAACAACGCCAACGATTCGATCAAGCAGAGGGCTCCTAAGGTCGGGGAAGGCTTTGATACCAACTTGTAACGCCCTCGATGCAGCTATATCTCCCACGTGTCGAAGCACGACTTAGAGGCATAACCGCATTGAAAGCAATGTCCCAAGTGAAGTAATCTTCACAACAACCCATGTAATACAATAAGGGAAAAAGAGTACATAGTTGGCTTACACTTGCCACGTCACACAAATAGCATAAATAACATTACATTCATCCGATACACTCAAGGTCCGACTACAGAACCAAAATGAAGATAAACCCCAAATGCAACATAGTCCCCGATCGCCCCAACTGGGCACCACTATTGATCATCTGGGAAAGACACGTAGTAACGACGAGAGTCTTCATCCAGCTCCCACTTGAGCTTGGTCAAATCATCTGGAGCGGTATCATCGGTTGCTGCATCTGGTTTTGGAAGTAATTTGTGAGTCACGGGGACTCAGTAATCTCACACCCTCGCGATCAAGAATATTTAAGCTTATAGGAAGGGTAAAGGTATGATGCGGAGCTGCAGCAAGCGACTAGCATATTTGGTGGCTAACATACGCAAATGAGAGCGCGAAGAGAAGGCAAAAGCACGGTCGAACAACTATGATCAAGAAGTGATCCTAGAATAAGCTACGTCAAGCATTACTCCAACACCATTTTCACTTCCCGAACTCCGCCGAGAAGAGACCATCACGGTTACACACGCGGTTGGTGCATTTTAAATACGTTAAGTTTCAGGTATCTACAACCGGACATTAACAAATTCCCATCTGCCCATAACTGCGGGCACGGCTTTCAAAAGTTCAAATCCTTGCAGGGGAGTCCCAAATTAGCCCATCACAGGCTCTCACGGTCAACGAAGGATATTCCTTCTCCCAAGACAATCCGATCAGACTCAGCATCCCGGTTACAAGACATCTCGACAATGGTAAAACAAGTCCAGCAACACCGCCCGAATGTGCTGACAAATCCCGATAGGAGCTGCACATATCTCGTTCTCAGGGCACACTCAGTTGAGACTAGCTACGAGTAAAACCAACCCTCAAGTTTCCCCGAGGTGGCCCCGCAAGCAGCTCAGTCAGACCAACACTCAGAGGAGCACTAGCCCAGGGGGGGTTTAATAAAGATGACCCTCGGGCTCCGGAAACCCAAGGGAAAAAGAGGCTAGGTGGAGAATGCTAAAACCAATGTTGGGCATTGCCGGAGGAGTTTTATTCAAGGCGAACTATCAAGGGGTTCCCATTATAACCCAACCGTGTAAGGAACGCAAAATCCGGGAACATAACACCGATATGACGGAAACTAGGGTGACAAGGGAGGAACAAAACACCAGGCATAAGGCCGAGCCTTCCACCCTTTACCAAGTATATAGGTGCATTAAGATAAACAAGATAATATGGTGATATCCCAACAATAAACATGTTCCAACAAGGAACGGTCTCCAATCTTCACGTGCAACTAACAACGCTATAAGAGGGGCTGAGCAAAGCGGTAACATAGCCAAACAACGATTTGCTAGGACAAGGTGGGTTAGAGGTTTGACATGGCAATCTGGGAGGCATGATAAGCAAGTGGTAGGTATCTTAGCATAGGCATAGCAAAAGAGCGAGCATCTAGCAAGCAAAGATAGAAGTGATTTCGAGGGTATGGTCATCTTGCTTGCAAAGTTCTCAGAGTTGCCTTAATCCTGGTAAGCATACTCAATGGGCTCCTCGTTCATGTACTCATCTCCCGGATCTACCCAAGAAAGAACAACAAACAAAAAGAAACATAATCAACCACGTGCAATGCTCAAGCAACATGATGCAAACATGCTATGATATGTGGGATGCAATATGTGATGCATATGCATGATTTGGAAAGGAATGATTGAACCTGGACTCAACTTGGAAATCCAAGAGTGTCACTGAAAAGGTGAGGTGATTTCGGTCGAAATCGAAATAAAGATCACCGGAATCGGATGCACGGTTTGGAAATGGCAAGCAAACAAATATGGCACCGGTCTGCGATTAACAACAAGTAGCCTTCTAAATGCATCAAGATAAATAAGCTATTGCACTCAAATATGACGAGAAAATACGTGGCAGGGATCCACTCATGATGCTTGACAAAAGATGAACACAGAGCTACGGCTAATTCACTCAATAGTAGGTTCAAACAAGAATGGCAAAAGAGCAAAAGATAACAGGTTTCAGACTTGGTGAAATTAACAGCATGTCAGGAATTTATCATCAGGAAGCAATGTTTAGAGCATGATAACTACATGCTACAGGAACATATCATGGCAAAGCAAGGCATGGAATGAAGCTACTAAAAGCATATAACAAAAGTCCCTTAGTGACCATGATCCAAAAGGGATCAGAAAATACAATTGCAAGCAAGTGAACATAGCAAAAACATAAACAGATTCAGACTTTGTGAAAAACTGGACCATGCAAAACAGACATCAAGTAGGCATGTTTACGAGCTTGATGCACTCACTACGAGGCATTGAATGATAATCTAAGCATACACCCAGCAAATAGACATATCATAGAAGCTAGACATGGCAAGAACAACAACATAGCATGCATGGATCAACAACAACAAGCTCGGCAAAATCGCTAAACATGTTAACAATCTGCCAGAAACATTTTATAGCAAAAGTAGAGCTCGATTGACTCAAGATAGGTTGCTCCATAATTGCAAACAAAGACATGGATGGATAGAGCACAACATTATCTACAAAACATCGTTACTGATCATGCTCAAAAGAGGCACGGATCACTAGGAAACAACATGAACATATGGCATAAAAATAATGACATGGAAAGGACTTAGTAAAATTCTGTCCCTGAAATCAGCATCATTGAGTAAGCTACTTTGCATGCTTGTGCTAGTCACCACAAAGATCACAAAAATACATGGCATACACTCCTGTAAAGATGGCATGACATTCTTCAAAACACAGGTAGAGCTCAGGAGCATAGCATGCACACATTAATCATGGCAAAAATGACAAAAGTGCATTTGCTAAAACAGATCTGAAACTATCCTCACGTAGCCCTCTTCCAACAGCATTTCGGGCATCAAGATGAGCTCAAATGAAAATGATGCAATGTGATGAAATGATGTACTCGTCGAGATGAACATTTTGATATGCTACATGCATGAATCAGAGCTACGATGAGGAAGTTATGGCATGTGGAAGAATGCAAAAATGCTAGGGTTTAGGGAGGAAAAAGTCAACCCAAATGAGTCCAGATCTGGATCTGGTGTGCACGCAGCCCGAGGTTCGCCGGGGTGAGCTCGCCGGAATAGGGACGGGGGACGTCACCGGGGAGGGAGAGGCTGGTCGGGGTGTGGTTGTCGGAGTCGTGGAAGGAGGCGGCGGAGGAAGCGGTCGGCGAGGCGGTGGTGGCCGGTGAGCAGCTCCAGCAAGGCGGCGCGGTGGTGCGGCGGTCTCGAGCGAGCTCGCAGGCGACGGGCGCTCGGGCGGCGGCGGGCGAAATGGGCTCGGGGGCCGGTTGTTGGCCTCCCGGCCTCGGCGGTGGCGGGCGCCGGGTGGCCACGTGTTGGCTGGGGACTAGTGCGGGGCGGCGGGGGACGCTATCCGGCGCGGCGAGGAGCGGGGAGCTAGGGTTTCGGGGCTGGATTGACCCAAAAATTTTGGGGAAGGTCTAGTTTAATAGGTAGAGGGAGCTAGGGAGCTCCAAATGAGGTGCGGTTTTCGGCCACGCGATCGTGATCGAACGGCCTAGGTGATGGAGGAGGTTTAGGTGGGTTTTGTGCCACTTTGGAGGAGTGTTGGGCTGCAACACACACGAGGCCTTTTCGGTCCCTCGGTTAACCGTTGGAGTATCAAACGAAGTCCAAATGGTACGAAACTTGACAGGCAGTCTATCGGTAGTAAACCAAGGCTGCATGGCAAGTCTCGGTCCAATCTGGAAATTTTTAACGCCCGCACACGAAAAGAGGTATAAAGGGACACCAGAGGACATAGGAGCGCCGGAATGGAAAATGGACAACGGGGAAAATGCTCGGATGTATGAGACGAACACGTATGCAAATGCAATGCACATGATGACATGATATGAGATGCATGACAAAGACAAAACACACTGAGACAAAAACCTGACAACGATGAAACAAAATAACTTAGTGCCGAAAATGGCAAGAGTTGGAATATAAATAAGGTAGGTTACATCCGGTGCGTTACAATAGGAAGCTATTCACTTATTTATTTTCACAGGAAGCTAACTTGTTCATGCGAATAGATAGGCATTGGCATCATACATGGCTTGACTTTGTTCCTTATCGAATGAACCAAACAGGATTCAGTTTCAGAAAATTGACTCAACATATCAGCAGGAACAGTACAGCGTTTCCAAAGTATCCCCCCCAGTTTTTGGGTCAACAGTGGAGTAGGAGTAGGAGTAGCACACGCTAGCGGTGTTCACGTAGCATTTCTTACCTTTTTATCAAATTTGCATCACATATTTTTTATATATATCAGAATGATTAAGAATCTTAATATTTGACTGTTTTCAGTCATCTTGCAGTTTCTGGGACGAGCGGGAGCACGAAGTGCTTTGGCTTTTTGGCAACTCCGAGTGACCACGGTATAGGGCAGGTGCCATGGCAGTAGGTACTTGTGTGGTGAGAAGCAACCTCCGGCTGATCATCAGGAAAGGCAGCAAGCATGATTATTAGTATTTTAGTGACGCTGATGCTCATTGTTGTTGTTGCCCTTTTTAGCTGAAACCCACAAATATAGTTAGAATTTGCCTTGAGATATCTATGTGTGAGTGTCAATACAACTTCTTCAAGGGAATTATCTGGGCCTAACTTATGTGGATGTAGATGCATATTACTACTACGTAATAACCTTCATCTAGTCACCGTTACTGTATGAAAGAATTCGGAACTAGGATTTTGTTTAAGTAGCTACTGAATCTGCTTGCTTGGTTATGGCAGACATATATGTCTTACAAATTCGTTATTCTTGTTTGAAGCTAAGCTAGGCTACTGCAATTCTAGCAAAAAATAGGGGAGTCGCTCTTTTTGTTCTTCACTAATAAATTCTTGTTTGAATGCATATCCTGGGGGTGGTGAAGCTGGGAGCCTTTCCTCCCCATAAAAATACTTTGCTCTTCATTATGAGCAGTGCCCTTATATAATTAGCTGCTAGGAGTGTTTATATACTTGATCACCACACCTCTACTATTCTAGTTACTTTTTCTTTCTTCTCTATAGTTGTCCAGGGCATAACAGTTTTATGTGTGGCTTGTTATTTTGTTACCAGCCTACTTTCTTGTGCTCCTGGTCGAGTCTTGTGGAGAAGCAGGGCGAATCGGGCATCATCTCACTTGTGCCTCTCTGGTAAGAATAGAACACCACTCTCGCTTGATGTGCATGTATTAGTACAACAAAGCATTCTTACATGGTGATTGCTAGCGACACAACAATTATCTTGCAACATAGCTTGCCGAATTGCTTGCTTGCTTACTATATAGCCTGTACTGCTAAACATGTTATCCTACTCCATGATGTTGTATCATTTGCAAATACTCCTGGACATCAGCTCCCATTAGCTATAATCTGTACCTCTAAAAGAGGAGTATAAACTGGACTAATATGTACTCTATTATGCTTGAGACTTGATCCAAGCCGTATTAATTGTTGCCAGTGATGTTATTATCTACTGTAATGGCTGATGAATCTATACCTGCCATACCATGTGGAATGACTAATGAATCTGTACCCGAATACCATGTGTAATGATTGTTATTTTTGCATCATTTAAACATTTTTTCTGCTTTATAGTTTCTCACTCATGATTGATCTACTGCAGGTGAATGAGGTTTTCAAATGTTGGAAGGAGGAGGACAATAGGAACTTCTGTTATGTCTTAGCATCTAAATTTTTGTTTTAATTTTCTTTGTTGTAGAATAGTTTTGTTTGGCAGTTATTGTTCCTAGGATGTAAAGATATCTTAGATATGTATTGCTGGAATCAATGGTTGTAATATAATAACATTGCACGTTGCCCAAGATAGCTTGTGGTGTGATGTGTTGTAATGTCAATGGCATAATAACTTTTTTTGGATTGGATCAATTTTTTCGGCACTGGGCTAGGCCCAAGTTATATTGACAATTATTTTTGAGGGAAGAACATGAGAGTCCCAACAAAGAAATGGCCCAGAAAATACATGATCAAAAAGAAAATATGATGTTAAAAGGGCCACACAAAGAAATCAATAAGGCTGCATTGTTGGGACAGACCCATGTAGCTAATAAAAGCACAGGAAAAAATACATTAAAAAGGCCGAATTGTTGGGCTAGGCCCATGTAGAAAATCGAATTGGACCGGGCTGATTCTTGTGCCACATCAGATTGCCACGTCGGATGCCTACGTGGCCTGGGGAGGCTGCTAGTGACCAAAACAAAATAGTAGGCATATTTTGGTCGTAAACATCTATGACCTTCTCACAGAGAAGGTCGTTAATTTCAGTTTACGACCGCCAGCTTTTGACCTTCTATTTTTGGTCAAAAAAAGGTTGCAAATGAAAAACAATGACCTTTCAGTGACCAATAGTCAAGGTCACAATTTGACATATTTCTTGTAGTGCCGGTGGAGTCTTCGTCGACCGAACCCAGCTGCAAGAGGAGAAAAGCAGTTGGCCCGACGACGCTTCCCCGCCATCCTCTCCCTCGCCGTTCGCATCATCTCACGGGGCGGTTGTCTGCCGCCGATGAATAGGAGGGGACTACCCCCCCAGCCCAATAGTCGGGCAGGTTGTGAATTGTCAGGAGGAGCTTAGGGTTGTCAGTATTTGCAGGTTGTGAATTGTGTTTTGTGTTGTGTATTTTGAGAGTACTTTCATATATGAATGTCTTTTGAATTTCAGATTTGCAGTATTGAGCATATGAAGTATTTTATGAATTCTAGAGATCTATTTTTAGCACTTAAAAAATGTACTTTCATAGGAGTATAAAAGTGCACACAATGTGATTCTCAGAGAAGAAATTGCAAGTTTCAGTCTCAGATAAGAAACTGCAAGTTCAGTTTCAGATAAGAAACTGCAACTTTCAGAGGCAGAGCATTTATATTAACACGACCTTTTCAAACAGGGTTAAGATCATTTTGGAAGTTTTATTCATGGTCGAAAATGGAACTACCAGCCAATTAACATCATGCTGATCAACATTCATGCATATCACATCTTCATATGATGCACAATCAAAAACATATGCTATTTTCAAAATTTCCACACAATGTCGAGTATGCGAAAAATAGAGAAAACAAGGGATGAAGTTTTGGCAAGTGTTGGATGTGGCGTGCGTAGATGACAATGGGGACCACCATGCCAATAATGGCAGAGGCAAAAAATTTGGAGATATTTTCCCTGCATCCACTACTAGGGAAAAGCCTACTAGCAGCGAGGGTTTTGGGCCTCTCAGTAGCGCGGGCACTGGCGCTACTAATAAGGCGCTACAGCTAACGTATAGCAGTAGCGCCGGTTGTCCCACGCTACTACTATACATGAATAGCTGTAGTGCTCTTTGGGACAGGGCGCTACTGATATTATCTGCAGCGCTGTTTGCTGGGACGCGCTACTGACAATGCGGCGCTACTGCTAAATTTCCCCCCTCGCTACTACTAGTTTATTTATAAGTTTTTTTCCTGCATATTTGTTTTGTATTTTTTTGTATTTGAATAGGCTTTATACAATAATCTTTAGCATATCATACACATACAAATGTAATCATAGCATATACATACAATTAGTCTCATCAAATCATGTCATCATCATAATCATCATCCAACACAAAGTGGTCTCTCATCATCATCTTGAAAATAGAGATACAACTCTCGAATGATATGCAAATACATCGTCATCCATCTAAACAATGATATACGCGAGAAGAGCTATCACTTTGAGAACATGAGTTCGTATCCCTCTTTTGCATTAGCGTGAACCTCTAAACTAACTACTGCCTGTCGCTCGGAAACCGGAAGGGCCTGACACTCCGGCCACTTGTCATATATAAACTCCTGGCATAGCACTTCTTTGCCATCTATGATCTATGCACCTGCATCATCACATGAGTCGATGATATGCAACATATATAGTTGAGCAACAGAAAGAGACAGACTTGGCAAAAATAAAAACAACATATCATAAGCATAAATAACAAAGTTCATCGTACCCCAAAATGCCCTAACTAGAGTGATTTTCGCTAGTCGAGGAGGAGGACGGTTTAATTACATCACAAATAAAGTTTCACCGTGCATAACTCAAAGTTTTGTCATACAGAAAGTATGGACTAAACGGACACATTGTCATATATCGACTCACTCCAACATGTAGTTCCATCCATCGAAGTCAGGGAGATAGTCCCCGAGCCTAGTGAAAGGCTTCAGGTCGAGACGCTGAGAGGCTATCCATGTTCGGACGTCTTCCCGCGACATTTGTCCTTCTCCGTAGAACATCCCTGTTTTTCCGACGACCTCCTTCATGATGATTTGGGCAAGTTCGCGCTGGATGTTATAGAACTCAGCTCGAAGTCGATGATCCTCGATATCTCCTATGTCCTTTGCCCATTGCAGAATATGGGCATCACCGGAAGAAGGTGCCATGCGAAGGTTCTGGTGATCCCGTCTGTACTCCAGCATGTGGTCTAGGACATAGAATCCATCATTAAGAGAATCGTCCGGTTGCTGGATGCAGCAAAAGTTGGTCTCATGGCCGAAGGCGACCCTGCCGCCCCTCATCTTCTTGTCCCTGACCTCTCCACCCAGTGATTGGTAGTGATACATAGCACTGTCGAGAACATCCTTGATGTGGGTGTAATCCTTTTTGTGAATGTTCTTCGACGTGTCCAAGTAAAGAGCGTGGGAGAATCGGGTGTAGAGGATGATGAGGACGGCGCGCCCGCCGCTGCGCAAAATAAGTCCTCAAATTAATTAGCCTCCACCGTGCAAATGAATGATTGAAATCGAAGGAAGGATAGCAGCACGGATGACTTACACGGGATGATAAGGCACGAGAATCGCCCCCTTGTCCTTATTGGTGAGCATGAAACTAACGATGTAATACCTCGCGTATTCACGGTGATTTGCGCAGACTCCCAAGAAGCCCCCGTGCATGTAGTACGGGTCAGCGACACAGATATGAGATATCTGCTCAACCCCGATGATGTAGTTCATGTGCAAGGCATAAAGGCGGACAAACGTAAAATCCAGCTTCTTCACGTGAAACATGTCGAATATGTAATCGAATCGGAGGAAGAACTTATCCGCGGGGAAGCTGTCGACGTACGACATTTGCCGCGGAACGTTAACCATGTAGAGTGGGTATCCTGGATCTTTCAAGGCGATGAGGTCTTTCTCTACCCGCAGCACATCGTCATGAAGTCTCTTTAGATCGCCGAATCTGGCCCGTAGCGCTGTTGCAGGTAGGATTGGTTGACCGGGGATATGCCATTTATCCGCACCGGGGATATCTATACGGTCCTGAAGCCGAGGCTGCTGAGGCGGCTGGATCATAGAAACAACTTTTTTGCCTTTCCTCGCTCTCTTCCTAAACTTCTTTACTACCGGAAGGTCATCCATAATATGTTGAGACGACAATTCAGGCACCGACTCATGACGCTCAAACCATGAGGAGGCGCCAGTATAGACATACTGTTCAGCAGCGCCATCGTTGTCCTCATCCTCATCCATGGCGACATCATCAGCGACTAATGGAGCCTCCTCCTTACCCCGTCCGCTATCACCCAACCCGACACCCGACGATAATTGGGTAGGTGGGGTGTTGATGTTCATACCTTGCTGAGGCTGCGTGCTCGTGGGTGTGCTCCCGGCCGCCTCCAGACGAAGCAGACTCTTTGGCCACAACAGGAACCACCCAGCATTGCAACAATCACCAAGCCGCCCCGGTGTCTCGTCGTCATCCCCCAATAGTACTGGAGGAGGCAAATTCTCGTGGCCCGGTTTGACACTGGCCACGGAAACCTTGAAGACTTTCGGGGGGATCGGCCGGCTGTGGAACAATGGTTCCTTCGGCTCCATTATCGTCGCCTTCCCCACATCCACCTTCTGGTCGCCGATGGTGTACAATATGGTGCACGGGGTTTCGTCGGCCTGCAAAGAAAAGTCTGCGACGTGAGACATCCGAAAGGCAACGAAAACGGGAGATTATACATTTATATTGAAGGGGGCCGGTGTGACAGATACCATGAGGGCGTCGAGCTCAGCCAAAGACGAAGCACCGCCTAGCACGTCTGCTGCGGGAGCCGGTGCGGGAGCAGGTGCAGCTGCAGGTGCTGGTGCAACGCTAGTCGAGCTGCTCCCCGCCAAGAAGTCAGCAAGGGGAAAGTCCGCTGCATCTTTTTTTGGATTTTTCCTGGTCCAATTGAAAACGGCCGGAACCAAGGTAGTAGAAATATCTAAAGCCACCTGTTTTGCGGCAGCTACCGCTGTTGCGACTGTCTCAGTTGATTTCTTCTCAACCGCAATCTCAACCCTCTTGTCGATGTTTTCTTCATTTAACCTCCGTCTTTCCTTTCTCTCCTCCATGGTCTCACGGTAGTACTTCTTCCACGTGGCGCCGTCTCCGACACCGTGCACGCGTCCATACGACGGTCGAGTATCCACCGGTTGTTGTTTCAATATGTTCAACGCCCGGTTGAATGGAGTGTCCCACTTGGGCCTTGCCAATGCCTCAGACGGCGAGTCGCTTTCGGCCGCAATCCTATGCAGCTCTCTCTGCAAAAGGCACAATGATCGTTTACAAATATGACTAACGTGTGCAGTCGAATTGATCAGAAACTAAAATTACCAGCAGTCTCATGAACTTCATAATGACCGGTGTTGTCTCGTAAACCTTTTTCACTGGGTCCCAACGGTGCCGGGCCCTGAGGTCGTCACGCTCCTGCGGGACGGTGAACTCCGCCAAGGGGTCTGGGATGCCCAGACTCGCAGCTTCCGCGTCCTCCTTGGCCCATTTGGACCTCTTTCCGCCGTAACCACGGCTTCCGAGGTGGTGGCTCCCAATGTTCCTCTCTTGAAGCCCCTTCATGTACTTAGACTTTTTTTGGCATCTTCGGCCTCGCAAGCCTCGTTGAATATTTGAAACTGCTCTTCCGTGATTGTCGGATTATCCTTTACAATCTCGGAGTAGGGTTCCTTGTTGTCGATGATCCTTTCTTTCACTCGATTTTTCCAGGCGGCCAACGCGTCGCTAAACTTGGTCATGGTGTGTTTGTTTATCTTCTTCATTGTCGGGTCCTCATCTGGATCTTTATAATCCTTCTCATTCCGGCCCGGGAACAAGAATATCTGGTGAAACTTCTTTAGGAGGGACCTCCTCATATTTTCTATCTTCTGTAGTTTCTCATCGTTGATGGTGGCGGTTGTCCGTACGATGCAGCCTATTTGATTGCCGTAGCATCGATGCGCTTCCTCGGGCGCCGTTGGCTCAAAATTGCCGTCGTCCACCTCCGTGACCACCACTCTAGTAGTCCTGAGTTTGTTAGGAACCCGTTGCCTCTTTGCTTTCGGTTCTACACCGGCTCTGCTCCCCGAGGCAGCGCCGGTCTCAGTCTCAGTGCCGGTCTCAGTCTCAGCACCGGTCCGCGTGTCAGTCTCAGTCCCCGATGCCACCGGTGGGCCCAGCAATAACATCAGTTGATCATCGGTAAGGCTAAAAAATTCGTCTGCTGCCCGGTAGGCATCGTCGCAATCACCAGAACCCTGTCCTTCATCGTTGCTAGCCATGTTTCCTATGATTAAATCTAGTCAATTAATTCTAGACCTAATAAAATGAATAATGACATAAAAAAGGCCTATTGTTTTGCGGGAATGTTGACTCCTTCCTGGTGCGGCAAATCACGGGCACTCGATATGTCCTAGTTTGTAGCACAAGTCATGCCGAAATTCACGAAAATTTTTGGCATGAGCTTTGCTAAAAAGTGGACAAATTGAGAACCTGAAATTTGCCAGAAAAGAAATGAATCAACATTCCGGCAAAACATAGGCCACTAAGAATCATTCCCTGCAAACAGTGTCCAAATATACACGAGCAACCACATGTCCAAATTTCGCAAGCTAATTCAAAAACAAAGTGTAGAAGAAAATTCATTTAACTACTAATAGAACAAAATTCAGTTAACTTTAGTGCTCTATAATGATGAAAGGAAAAAAATTTCAGTTAACTACTAATTTCATTCATTTAGGTTATTCATTTAACATCACCTAATTAACCTACTGTACCAATACTACTAGCAGCACTACTAACCTAATTAACCTAGCAAAACTCTAGTGCCCTAACTGAAAAACATCTAATTAACATCTAATTTTTTCTCTAAAATACAGAGAGAGATGACTGAGGGGGAGGGGTGGGGGACTTACAGAGAGGGGAGAGACGGTGGCGGGGAGGTTCTCGGTGACGGAGGCAGGGGCGGAGAGGGCGGGCTCGGGCACGGGCAAGGGCGGTCCTGGGCGGGCTCGGGCGGTGGTGAGGTGGAGGGCGGCCTTGGGCGGCGGCTGTGAGGCTGAGGGCGGCCTCGAGCGGCGGCGGTGAGGCTGAGGGCGGCCTCGGGCGGCGGCAGTGAGGCTGAGGGCGGCCTCGGGCGGCGGCGGTGAGGAGACGGCGGTGAGGGCGAGGGAAGAATTGGGGAAGAATTGGTGGCCGGGGGGCGGGGTGGGGGGAAACCGCAGTTTAAGTGAAACGTAACGGTAGCGCGTTTCTGGAAACGTGCTATAGCTAAGTTAGCTATAGCGCGTTTACTGAAACCCGCTACTGCTATTACTTTCTCCCTTTCCCCCTTTTTTCACTTTATTTTATTTCCGTTAGCAGCAGTGCTTTACACGTAAGCGCGCTGCAGCTAAGGAGATTAGCAGTAGCGCCGGGCCATTATACGCGCTACTGCTAGGTTGGGCTAGCCATGTGCGCCCAGTTCAAACGTAGCAGCAGCGCTTTTCGCTAGTACGCGCTATTGCTAAAGTCATAGCAGTAGCGCGGTATATTTACGCGCGCTGCTACTAAGTAGCAGCAGCGCTTGATATTGTACAGCGCTACTGGTAAAATTCTGTGTATAGGCTTTTCCCTAGTAGTGATCAGGTGGAATCGAACCCAGGCGGAACAGCTGCCGGGTAGTGTCACTTGGCCAGTGGGCTAGTTCACTACTTTCGTTGCAAATAAGGCACTTCCTTGGGTGGTCTGATCACCTCGATCCTGCGCCTTTGTGCGCTCTCCGCGGCACCGCTGTCTGCCGTTGTGAACATGCTGAACAAATGAGAGGAATCTGGAGAGGACTGCACGTGGAGAGGCGTATAGTCGGGACCCACCAGGTCTATGGCAGTACGCAAGCAAGTGCCTCATCGAAAAAAACTTCCTCCTAATGCTATACTGACGTTGGGGCCCACGGGTTTGTCCACATAGTTACATTTTTAGGTGCTGCAACGTAGGGGATAAATTCACAACGAAGCTATGGAGCTGGCTGGTAGTATCACTTATTATCAGTGGGGCAGCAAGTGTCCGCTGGGTTTTGGGCTGCCCCGTCTAGTTTTTCTTTTTTAACATGCACAACCCACGACATGCTGGTTTGTATTTTTTTGAGGGCCATCATGTATCGACTGGCCTATGGACCTCCCATCCGAGGTTTTATTTTTCCTAAAACATCGGCAGCCCAATTTATGTATTTTTTTGAAGAAAACGCAAAGGTCTGTTCTATTTTTATATATAAGAATAGGAACGCCTGGTTCAACTTTTGTTTCCCTTCTAACTATATTATATTTATTTAAATTATTTTGTATGTTATTATATATTATTGTTATTGTCATCGTATATTCAACAGATACTTACATATGTAAGAAAACAACATCCCACATCTTATTAACTTATAAAAATAATTTTTTAACAATAAAACACTAGACTTTTTTGGTAACGAAAATCCTGGTGCACTACAAAAAAATACACTTCCGTGATGATACGTGTTTGTCATGGTAGGTCGCATTTTCTGTCATGCATGTACGTCCATGACGATTTTATGAGAGAATCAAGATAGTCGTACCTGTGCTGTCGTAGAAGTGTTCCATGACATTACCAAAATTATCATCATGGAAGTGTCCACTTCCATGACGATAAATCCCGCGTCACAGAAGTGCTTTCGTCAAGGATGACCGACACGTGGCATCCACCGTAACGGAATGCCGTTAAGCTATCGGGTCAGGTTTTGGATCCGATAACCCGTTTAACAGCCCCGACTAATGGGGATTTTCCACGTGTAAAATCATCACTGGCTGGAGGAAACACGTGTCGGCTCATCGTTGGGACAGATGTCATCCACTCATTGGATAGAAGGCGCCTATGATACGTCGACACGTGGCATGGCCCAACAGAGGCCCATTCCTGTGAAAAGGCCGGCCCGTTTGACTTGGTCAAAAGGTGACGGGCCGGCCCATGTAAAACCTGTTAACGGCCTGTTCGCATATAGCCCATTTACAGCCCGCTAACCCAAGGCCCGTTACGCCCTATCCGAATTAGGCCCAGTGGCGTCATCTGGGCCACCCAATATGATTCCAGCCCGTTTTCACTTCTGGCCCATGTATGGCCCATGACGTCTTTCGGCCCATATGAGGCCCTATGTAACTCTTGGCCTATTAACGGCCCGTGGTGAAACTGGCCCATAATGAACAATGTATCACTTTACACCCATTAACGGCCCGTGGTGAAACTGGCCCGTAATGAACAGTGTATCACCTTATACCCATTAACGGCCCGTTATTCCGTTGGGCCGTTTCCAGCCCATGTTATCTTTAGGCCTTCTCAGAGCCCATTTATTCTTGGGCTCATTTCCAGCATTCGTTTACTTATGGCCCGTTACTGTCATTTTCTGCTTGTGGGCCAAATTCAGCTCGTGGTTACAGTTGGCCCGTTTGTGGTCCGTTAATACGTTGGGCCGTTTTCATAGCGTCATCAAATACGGCCTATTAATGATGGCCCGTTATGGTCGGCCCATGAAAGGACGATTCCAACTCTAGCCCGTTTCCGGCCATAATGCGACCTGTTATTGGCCCATGTTTGGCCAATCGATCATACTGCCCGTATAAGGCCCATTGATGATACAGCCCGTAGAAGGCCCATTGTTTCTACGGCCCGTAGAAGGCCCATTGTTTCTACGACCCATAGAAGGCCCACTGTTTCTATGACCCATACAAGGCCCACTGTTTCTATGGCCTGTAGGAGGCCCAGTGTCACTATAGTAAATATTAGCCCATGGTTATTGTGGCCTAGTTTTAAAAAATAGGTTATTGCAGCCACTAGAAAACCACGGAAAAAGAACTGCAATGACTACAAGCAAACAAATAAACAAGACAACAAGGAAATAAATAAGCAAGCAACTTACGCTAGGCTATCATAGCTATCACACATATTACATCCACTGGGCATCAAAGTTCGCCACCAGTGCAAATAAACGCGCTGACAAAAGAATATACAAAATTGAGAGCACTTCAGAAGGCACTAGGCCTGGCCAGTTCGGGCCCCCCAAACAGTTGAAGAAGCTGAGTAGACCTCAGTTGTGTCAACGATAGATGCATCAACACTAGATTTAAGGCATGATGGTGTGCACGGCAGTCCTCTGACATCTTCATTGTATCTTTGACTTCAAGTTGGAGCTGAGCTGAAGCAAGCCTTTTCGCTTTAAGTTGAGACTGAAGAAGTCGAACTGATTGAGGCAGCGACTGCATAGAGGTTGTCTCACACCTGCTGGTGAGTAGCTTCAGCTCACTGTCTTCATCAAGACAGGACCTTGGGGTCATCTCGCTGTCCTCAAGATGGTTTGGCTCACTATCTTCCCTAAAGTTCTGCCTGGCGTAAGAGATACGAGTCTGAAAGAGAAACAAGGAGACACATAGCAGGTTTCACAATTATATAAGAAAATAACTGGATCTGTTCTGCATAAGGAACATGTTTTTACAACTACAATTTGAAACTGGTAGTTGTTGCAAACATCCAATCAGATGTAAATAGCAAAGCAAACAGCAGTGGAGGAAATGATGCATATCCAAATCTATACTAGAACAAAGTTTGAAGGCTTGAGAAGGATGAACTTACATTACATGTTAACACGGGCTGGACAAAGCCCTTCTCCATGTTGATGGAAGGATAATTCAATAAATTCCCCAAAGAAAATTCTTTATAAGCGTTTCCATTATTCTACATTTTGCAAAGAGTAAATATAGATCAAATAATATTGGAAGAAACAGAGGATAATGAAGCTCAGGTGCAGACTGATGATACATAATCAAATAGCAATTAATTAAGTACAGCGTTACAAGGCAAAAGGGAGAGAGGTACTGACAAGAGCAATGCAAAGCCCATTATTGTTTTGAGATCGTATGAGCCTTTGAGCAAGGAGATTCATCTGAAATTAGTTTTCATACAAGAGAGAAGGTAAGGCACAAGCAGAAATTTAGGAGTTCAAATTTTGAATTGATATCATAGACGGTACCTGACGCTGGGCTCCCAGCAGTTCTAATAGGGGTTTGGCCACCGGAGTAGGGGTAAAGTGTGGTACAGTTGGGCCTGCGTTTTCTATGGCTGCTGATCTATCTAATTTAACAGGTATCACTACCTTTTCCACATACGTAGTTTGTACTCCTTGAGGATCTGCACTCACCCTCTTCCTTTTGGACATCTATTATGAAAGAACAACATTTGACTGGAAAAACATATTGTGACGACACATGGAATAGGTACAGAAAATGGATAGGTATGGCATATACTCATATATGATGCTTAAACTAAGCAGATGGTGTAACAAAGTAGAAGTAATGCAAGAGGTCAGATGCAAAATATGTGCGACCAATACAACTTTGCAAAGTTGGAGCAAGCACATTGATGAGTGAATAAGATAGGCCATCCTCCACCATGCCAAGTTTGTTAGCCAGTGGATCGTTCCACAATATTCCTCTCGTGCGCCCATTCTCATATTCATTTTGATAATGTTCAATATCTGAGATGCATGAAAACATATAAACAAGTGAGATTTTCTTTGTAATGCAGAAGTGATTCTAATCCAATACTTCCTCCCTGTAAACCCCTTTGTGCTATCTCTGCAATTCTTTTAAAAGACGCCATGCATGCTGTAATTTCTTGTGTGCATTAATATAATGTGGCCTACTACTCAAAATATGAGAGCTCAAGAAGTGATGACACTTCGCAGATGATGGCTTCAACATATAGTAAAAGAAGAACAAGTCGACCTGACCTGACAGATTCAAAATATACTAAGGGAGAACAACTCGACCTGACCAGTCAACCGCAAGAGAAGAGTATCATCTTAAAGAAGAGCAGAAGAGCAAGTAGATTGAAGATATTACAAGTCTTTCAATACAATGTCGGTTGGCCACCCATGATGAACCAGAGCGCACAGAGAAATACTATTCTTTCTGGTCTCTCCATATGTGGCTCACATGCATTTTGAAACTAAAGTAGGAACATTTAGCTAACCAATTAAACATCTCTCAGTTTTACTAATATCAGCAATAATATCATATATGAATTTGTACAACTAAGCTTGTTTAGCTCGATGGGTGGAGCAGTGCTATTACGACACGAACCATGTCGGCTGATTGTGGTCAACATAAAATGGGGAAAACATAAGCATGATGAGTACAGTGTTGACCGTGGCAGTGGGATGGCAGATCTGAAGCTGCAAACCACACAAAGGGTAGTTAGCAACCGATGTCTGCTTTGAAATAACAACTAAGATTTGGTATGGAAAAGAAAGTACGGTCAACAAGTGACAAAGAAATGCAATTATGCTGTCTCTCTATATGTCGCGACATGCATTTGGAAACTCAAGTGGGACCTTTAGCTAACCAATTAAATGTGTCGGTTAACTAATATCAGTATCATATCACAATCATATTTGAACAACTAAGCTTTCGAATTCTGAGTGTTGTGTTGTTTAGCTTGAAGAGTGGAGTAATGCTAGTACGACAGAAAGCACCTACGCAGATCATAGTAGAGTAGATAAAAGGGGAAAACCCTAAGCATCAAGAGAAAAATCAGGAAAGTGGAACTAGCTGGACCAGTGGGTGGCGCACATGCTTTTCGAAATGAATATAGGAACATTAGGTGACCAATTAAACGTTCTCTGTTTTAGTGATATGAGCATCATATCAGATTCGTATTTCAACAGTAAGCTTTGGGTTGAGGTCTTGAGGAGCAATGTTAGCACGACACGAAGCACCTACGATGATGGTAGTGAATATAAAGGGGAAACCATAAGCTTTACGAGTATAGTGCCCGTGCCATGGCGGATTTGAAGGTGCAAACCGGACAAAGCTACTTCGCAACCAATGTTTGCTTTCAACTAGCCACTACGATTTGGTACGGACAAGAAAAGTACAGTAAACAAATTATGATCTATTATCCGGGTGAGATTAATAACTTAAGCACATATGGAAGAGTACCACCTCTCTTGCGACACCGTGTAGGCCTATGCTGATATGTTGAGGGTGATGCGGGTGCGATGGCTGTCGGCGGCGGGGAAGAGGACTTTAGACGGCAGACGGCCGGGTCGCGGGATATATCATGTTGCCATGGATGAGGTGGTCGTAGGAGTGGCAACGGCAAGGTGGACGACAGCGCCGATGAAGCAAGAGGAGGCGATGAAAGGATCCTGGTCCAGCGTCGTGGATGAGAGACGTCCATCTCTTGAAGTGGACGACGGGGTAGGGGTAGCGGCTCCGGCAAGGTGGAGGATGGGGTGGCGGACGGAGGAGGTTGGCCGCAGTGCAGAGGTTGTCGTGCCGCCGACGGTGTATGAATGGGGAAATGGAGGGGAGGGGGATCTCAAACTTTGGGACACGCTTCTCTGAAATGGGTGAAAGTTACGAACTTATCCCCCATTTAAAATTTCAGCATCGCGTCAGTTGTGGATAGGACGGTAATCTCGCATCTCCCAAATATTTGTCGGCAACTATTTCGGGCGAGGAGAGGGTGTTTTGCCGCCCACGGTCGGCGCCCACGGTGTATGAACGGGGCTGACAGGTAGGGCGGTTGTGTCATGTCTGATGGAAGTTACACATCTGCCCCTATTTAAAATATTAGCCTACATCGATTTCGGACGAGGAGAGTTTGTTTTGCCACCCACCGTGTATGAATGGGGAAATGGAGGAAGAGACACATGTCTTTCGGACGATCTTGAATCAAATGTGTTTTGCCGCCCAAGTTTGGCACCCACCGTGTCTGAATGGGCTCAGAGGCCGTCGTGTCACATCTGATTGAAGTTACTAGTCTACCCCTATCGACAGTAGTGTAAATCTGGTCGATAAGGATGTCAAGTGTCAGGGGTAGATAGTAATTTCCATCTCGCAAACACTTGCTTCGGGCATCCCACAAATTATAGTGGGTGTTTAGCCGCTTCATTCAAAACTTGGGAGAATTAGCATTCACATTTGCCCTGGGACCTGGCAAACTAAATTCAAGTCCAATTTGCATTCGATTACGAATATCCACAAATAATTATACATTCTGTTATTTATTTCTTCAAAACCACAACAAAGATTTATTACACCTTTATATATGATTATGATTTAGAAATGCCGTGATCTTCGAATTCAGTAGGTTGGATACACTCTGAGTCAAACAGTTATTTCATCCAATACAATATGCTCACACGAAAAACAGTTCACCTTATGTCAATCATATAAGTAAAGAGGATTACGTCACCTAAAAAATTCAGATCATTACAACACATGGACAACATAGGGGGTCTTGCAACATAATCCATTCAGAGACATGACACAACATGCAAGTACAATAATCTAATGAAAATTTCAACTGGTATCTAAAGAAGAACCAGGATTACTTTGGGCTTCAGATAGCAGAAACAGCAGGACCTCCTCCGTCTTCAAATGCAACATTCTTACTTCCTCCAATTCTTGGGTTGCTTGCATAATGCGTGCCGCTAATTCCGTAATTTCCAGCCTCAAGATAAAGATTACCTCATTCAAGGCAGCCACACCATCTCTTTCTGCCTCTAGTAGAGCCTCAAGCACTATCATATCTGTGCTCAGACTGCTCTTCGGCGGTGTTGCCTCTGAACTGCTACCATCTGGTAACATGGATGGTGCACTGCTTCCACAAGTAGATTCTGGGGTTGTACATTGTGTCCTAGTGTGAACGGCATCCTGAAAGGTTTCTGCTGGACATGAGTAAGAGATAGTTATCGTATGATCCAGGCAGTAAGCTTACATGGTAAAGACGGGTGAATTATTGCCGAGCATGGCAAACTATATTTAAATGGTTCGAAGCAGCATCAGCCGAAAATAAATTAAAATAGTAAGATGAAACTAGGGATGTAGGTGGCAAATAAACGACATCTGCCAGTCCCATCTAGTTAGTTTTTGCTACCTCCCTAGTTCATTTTCCTCAAAACACAAAACTCTTTTGAACTATCATACCACTAGTGGACTTTAATCGGGATTAAACGGGACCCAGTTGACATCCCTAGTTGAAAGGAAGTGTACAACCGCTATATTTAAGTTGCCAAGGCATCTAAGCAGTTGAAATAATCTGATAAAGCACTTAATAGTGTGGCCTCATATAAACTACGAAGACAGTCTTGCGATGAAGTTTAGAG